>NW_020897737.1:6425880-6658660 GCF_003984885.1 Neopelma chrysocephalum
GTATCCATTTTCTCACCCATTCTTTTGGTCATGGCATTTCAGTAGAACATTCTTTTTTTTTGGTGTATATGCTTATGCTCAAATAATTTTACACATCTTGGATTTAGATATATTACATGTGCTGATTTGAAGATAATTTGATTCTTAAATTCATTGAATACATGAATTTTAAAAGTTAACTATTGTTGCCATTCAATTCAGAATTTATTATTAGACTGTGCTGATATATTTTAGTTTTATAAAACATTCTGTTTATCCCTCTGATCAGATGAACAAACAAGGCTTGCCTAGAAAATTGACTTGCAGCCTATAAAATTCCCTTCACCTATGATAACTTGTAAGGGTGGTTTCTGTGTTTCAAATTCCCCTTTATATTCTTGCTCCTGAAGAATGCCACTGAAGCAAACCTGTTGGTTTGCCTTGGAGTGGTGTCCCCATCCTCTATTGTATTTTTTTACTCTGTTGAAAGTAGAATGAATGAAAGTGAGGTTGAAATCTGATCAGATTAATAATAAATAAATGTTGTTGCTTTTAGCCACAACTTAGTCTTACCCAGAAGATCACCCAGCACCTTGTTCATCATTGCTTCCAGCAAGTGTCAGGTTTTGTTATTCCTTCCAAGTTTTTACAAAAAAGAAAAAAAAAGGGATGGTGCTGAATCATTCTGAGCAAGCAAATCTGTTCTGTGGAGTGACTTGTGACAAGCTGTGAAGAAGTTGTAGCAGTACTGAAGTTTAACACCCAGGATCTGAGATAGTTACCTTGAACACAGGGTTGAGTGACAGAGAATCAAGGTGAAGGGAGATAATTTAGGCACTCCAAAAAATTATAGAAAAAAATCCCCTTATACCTAATCTGAAATGCTCCCTCTTGGATTACTCCATAACTCATGTGACCTGATTTCTAGGTCAGGCTTGGACTTGGTAACTGCATTTTCCTGCTCAATTCTGGCAATAAGTACAGGAACAAACAGAGAGGCAGATAGAAACACAAAAGATGAAACTCCATTATAATTACTTTGTACAACATGACTACCAAGGTTACAATTTTAAAGTAATTCTCTCCTACAACAGTATTAGAGAGCCATGTCTTCTATCTCTTTTTCCTGTAAAACATAAAGTTACGTTTTATTAGTAATAAACTATTGTCCAAATGTATACACATTAATATATATGAAATTAATTTGTATGGATTATATGAATTGAGCAAATACAGAAAATTATTGCCCATGATTTTTTCAAGGTTTCTTAAAAAATGTACAGGAGAGATCATAAATTACTCATGTAAAGCATGAGTATGAATATTAGATTTGCAGTAAAAAATAATAAAATTGTATACAATATAAGGGATAAGACACACTCAAAGTGTCTTAGTGTATTTTTTTCAAAAATATTCCCATTATTTAAATGTTTTCACACCAGTCCCATCTCAGCAATACATCATATCTATTTTCAAATTTGCATAGTTATTTGAATCATTGAGAGAAAATACTAGAAACTCACAGTCCCGGTCATCTGAGCGTTTACTGTTCTGCTTTTGACTGTGGATTTTTTCAAACTTTAATTTTTAGATACATGAATAAATTCTGATCCAGACACAAAATTCCCTGTAAAGAACATTGTTCCTTCTGCTCTCAATCTTTCAGTGTCCCTGATGCCTTTATACTCTGCGGTATATAAAAAAATGTTCTGGAAATATGACTTTTGACCAGGAATCTGGACTCTCACCAGAATTTTACAAGCATAATTTAATGTAACTCAGAACTGAATAATCAGAAGCTGATTAATAATCAGACCTGCTGGCTGGATTAGATAAAGATATGTAGTACTACTAATCAGTACTACCAATCAGTGTGCTTTGACAGCTCACATATATTTGCAGTCAGTTGAGTAAGATGCTTCTGAACAAGAATTACCATTGATTTTGATACAAATTAAAATTATTTTTGATGTCACTTACCTTACATGCAGTCAGACACTTAGAGTATGGATGATCACTGCTGTTATAAGCCAACAGATGCTGTTGCTTACAGTTTAGAGCCCATTCTTTGTCATGGAAACAACTTCTGCTTTTCACATTAGGGTTCTCTGCCTTAATGACTTATCACATATCTGCTAAAGGTTTGAGGATGTTTCACTTCACACTCTGATTCATTCTCACAGCAGTTCTCTACTGAAACTTTTGTTTCTGTGCTTGGTACTTTTCAAATATTTTTATTATTACAGGCAAGAAAGCTTCCAGCAAACCTTTTTAAGATCTTAATGGTGACTGCTTTTGCAGGAGTGACTCAGAGAGCAAGCATCTCAAACATTTATTCCCACACTGAATGAAGTGCACTAATCATAACCCTTGAAATGCTAAGCAGGAATGCAGTAACACTGCTAGTACAAGCAGATCTAAGACCAGCCTGTGACTGAAAGGGACAGTTCTATCCTTTCATCCCTGTCACATATTTTTAGTCTCTGACTGTTCTCCAAAGCAGGATTTAAGATGTAGGATCAGTTGCATGAAATTGCTTTGGAACAAAAAAAAAAAAATTTACTTTTGAATTTGCAGTCTGTGAAATTTACTCATCTGATCTCTTGCTAATAACTCATATAGGTGCTGTAGAGTCAGTGGCTAAAAGGAGAAGGTCCACTGCTTTTGGTCAGAGCTGGCAGCAAACTCAAGAGCAGTGTAAGTCAGAGAACTATACTCACACCATCCTAAAAAGGTGGTTTTCCACTCAGTCCACAAACCATTGCATCTACACAGCAATGGGGTAATGTGGGACACTGCAAGCTGAGGAATCTCTACTGGGGTGGGGATCTTCCTAAGCCAAGTGCATCAGAGAGGAAGGGTATGCAGTACATGGGTAAAAAAGGCTACCTTTTATTTCTGCCACTTCCCATATACCCCAGGAAGACATCCTGCTACAGTCACAGCCCTGCAGCAGAGAGATATCTCCCTGACTCTGCAGCATGGGGGCTGAAGAGTTGCTGTCTGACACCCCTCAGGTCTGACACTCTCCTCTGGGTTCAGTGCCCTTTCTGTACTTCTTACTCTGCTTCAGCTGTGATGAAGATGATTAAAGAGGAAGAGGAAGGGCAGACACTGACCTTCTCTGTGGTGGGTGACCAGTGACAAAATGCAAGGGAATGGCCTGAAATTGTGTCAGGGAAGGTTTAGGTTGGATTTTAGAAAAAGGTTCTTCACCCAGAGGGTAATTGGGTACTGGAACAGGCTCCCCAGGGAAGTGGTCACCGCATCACACCTGACAGAGTTCAAGAAGCATTTGGACAACACTCTCAGGCACATGGTGTGACTCTTGGGAATGGTTCTTTACGGGGCCAGGAGGTGGACTTGATGATCCTTGTGGGTTCCTTTCAACTTGGCAGATTCTGTGAAGTATTTAAACACCCTTCCCAGCCAGTTTTGGTGGAAATGGAGAAGGGGATGATTGGAAAAGCTCATCTGGCTGATGGTAAGGGAAGAGATGGTTACTTCCAGCAGGGAGGTGGGACAGATCGGATGGGCATGAGGTGACGTCTCTCCTCTAAGCATCAGTCAGCACAGCTGCAGCTGGGAGAGGATGTCTTTCTCCACCCTTTGTACTGAGGAAGACTAATTCCAAATCTAATAAGCAGCTTCAGTAGTTTCAAAGGATGAATTTGGGTCCTGATGAAACATGAGTCATATCCCATGAAGGAGGTCAGAAATACTTCAATTGATGCTTACTTCATGGAAATTATATAGGAGAGACAAGTTCAGGGGACTTGGTTAAAAAGCTTTTGCATGTCAGTTTTCTCCTTGTTACATACCTCCTTTGAGTGAAGAAGGGAAAGCCATTGCTTTGTGTGGAATTCTGTAATGCCAAAAACAATTAATAATTTCTTATAGGAAATCAAAATTGCACAGCATGCTTTCTTCTTTTATCTCTATTATTAACAAATGGTTTCAAAAAAGGATAGAGAAAATATATACAGAACACTTTGATTACAACTCAATTTCTTTATTCCTCTAATTTTCTCTTCTATACAGGGAGGTTAGCATGTGAAATTAGATCTTCTTTAGCTTTACGCATCAACTAGTTGAATTTAAAATAGAATAAGTTAATATTCCATTTAGTGTTAAGGAGAACAATTAGAGTTATGACTCCAAATAAGTATAAAAAGATATTTTTAATGGTTTTTCTGGTAACACACTGTGCAGGTTTAAAGAAATGTTTCTGGTTTATATTTAATTCCATTAACATCTCGCAAAATATGACTTATTTTCCTTTTTTCTTTTATTCATTTTCCTGTCATCATTAAGTGCTGTATTGCTTTCCTTAATACTGGCATAAGGAACACATACTATTGGAAGGAACAACACTTAAGCCAGATCAGGTACAGGGATTGTAACATATCTGACTGTGCCTTCAGCATAGGTGGCATTCAGTATTCTCAGCTGGTCAGCCATCTAAGCATTTACAAAATGTTAGCTTTCACCATCAGACAAGAGTGGGCATACCCTGCCTGGCACAGCCTTAGGCAGAAGGTTGGCATGGGAATCATGCCTCTTCTCTCTATACTGATCACAAATATTTTGGAATATTTTTTTAAGTGCTTTGTAATGCCATGTTACGTTCGGTGTTGGAGTTTATTCAGATACTGGTTGTTGTCTCCACATGCATCATCCTCTAACAGGAAAATAGGAACAAAAAGAAAGCAAGGGAAACTAATCTGCAATAGTATATTTCATATTGTGAGAGCACAAAGGAGTTGAACTACAAGAAATTTATCTTGCCCTAAATGTATTAGCCATAAATCACTATCAGGCCTTCAGAAAACCTGATATACTCCAAAAAGATTGAAAAACCTAAACTCTTCTTCTTTCCTTAATTACAACTTTTTTTTTTCAACAACAATAGTCACATTGTATCACACTGTTAGAAAATATATGATAAAGAAAAAAACAGAGAGATTACTGATATTCCATTTTGTTTGTCCTATCAGAAGTAAATGTTTATGTCAACATAGACAATTTTAGAGGAAGTGTTGGTTCAAAGAGTAAGGAATAATCTATAAATAGTACACAGATAGAAAATACAGGGATGTAGAGTGGGGTGGGGATGCTTTTTTGATAGATGCACTGAAAATGCATCTAGTTGCACACTAAAGACATACAGAAACAATGAGTTAAGATATTTTGATACAATTTTATTCTACAAGTTATAAATGCAATTCATATCAGACTGATCATTAGGTAAACATGACAAAGGATAAGAGGAAAATCTTTAAACAGAGTAAAACATTCCATGTGATGTTCTAGCAAAAATTACATATATCTCTGGGTACAGACTCTTCTGCTGACTATTCAGGTTTGGCATTGTTTTTCAACTGGAGCTATACAGCAAAAGATCCAGAGGCAACAATCACACGATGTGGTCTCAAGTGGACAGCTGAACTTCATTTTCTTGGGAATGGAACATCATCCAAGTGTTTAAATAAGCAATTAAATATACCATTTCAGACATTTAGGAGTTAAGGTTGTTTTATCCCTCCCATAAAAGTTTCTTTGGAGACTGGATTTCCAAAGGAGTTTTGGGGAGAGTGATACATTTAAATAAGTCAGGTCCTGCTTAAGAAACCATGTTTTCCAATGGGACTTCACACTCTTATGCTTTTCACACACCTGCTCTTATTAGATGTGCTTTTGGAGAGTGGATTGTTTTTATTAGTGTGTGTTGGGTTTGATCTAGCGATATGTTGAATAATATGTTAAACAATATTTAACAACAGGATTTTTCTTAACTTCTCCTGTCTTTATGGAAATGCCAGGTAATTTGGAAGTCCCACTAAAAGATTGCCATTGGCATCTGTCCATTTTGCACAGGCCCATATGGAGATGATCCGTGTAGGATACATCTCCTTTTTCAGACCATGACTTGGCATTTCCAAGTGAAGCCAGTACTACACATTTATACTGATCAGAGTAAGAGTAAAAAAATATTACATTTAGGCAAAGTTCACTGTTACCTGGCTGCTCCTTAACATGAAATAAATTTCTTCCACTGTTTCCCAGATTTCCTTCATGTACTTGGTCAAATCTAAATAAAATCTAAATCTAAATAAGTTAGCCTTATTTTCAAATGCACATGATCTAAGCCTAACCAAATCATAAGTGTTTCCTTTATCTTGACAAAGCTAAAATTGTAATCTCAACAATGTATCTGAATACTATCTCAACAACGTTATTCCTTTAGCTATTGGGAATTAGCACATCTTTTAACAAACATGATAACTTGTACTTTCAGAAAATAATTTCAGCAAAGAGGTTTTCAGCTAAAGATATGATTTTCAGTTCTTGGTAATCGTTCATTATTCCTTTTAATCACTGAAATATTGTTCATTATACCATGAAAAAGTCTTGAATAAGAATAATAATAGATATTTAAAATACAGCTAAACTGGAAATATTTTTTTCTTGTATTTACATGGAAATACTCAGAAAGTGGTTCTAAGAAGAAAAGAAAATAAAAGAAACCAACCTCTTTCTAAGATTTATTTTGTTGCTCCAGTCTGCTCCCAAATCAAAAAGAATTTCTGATGTCAGGTGGGTCAATTCTCTTGTGAATTAATTGGATTTTCTGCTAAGGAATTCATCTCACAAGAGATTTCAGGCCATCATTATCATGTAAAAATATTACTATACCCTATTAACTTAAACCTTTCAAGAGTATATGTAAGGGCAGGTGAAAGGGTGATGACAGAAAGGCACAAAAAGAGTTAACGATGGCTCAGTTGGTATACCTTGCCCTGTTGAGCCAGGAGAAGGTAATTGTCTAATGTTTGCTCTGCCTGTGTTGCTAGAAGAACATTTTAGGAGCACTGGTTAATATCCTTTTGTTCTGCCCACTGGACCAAAGTTTCATTATAGAAAGAATGCTAGGGAATAGTATACAATAGACCACAAGGTAATAAATCAGGTAAATTAGATGTTTGAATCAGAGGGGCCCAGAGCCAGGGTGTAAGAATGTATCTAAAGTGTATAAAATGGCTTGCTTTTGCACTTTGGAGCAGAGTGTCAAGAGGCAGTGGGGGCATAAGTAGGGAAAAACCAGCATGGAAAAGGAGTAGACAACTTACTACCCTTTGGAAATTATTGTAGGACAGGAGCGCAGCAATGCAAACCTGGGGTATACTTTGGTGTTCACAAGAAGTGAAATGTTTCTTGGTCCAGAGTCCTGGATGTACAAGGCTTTATCTTCTCTTCTTCCTGAATTTCAGCTCAGTAGTGTTTCTAGAACAGATCTGTGGGGTGAAGCAATAAATACGTTAAACTTGAGTTCCTGTGATTCACTTATAAATAGTGGCAGAAATAGTTTTGGTACACTAATTAAGCTGCACATGTCTTTTTTTTTTAATCTTCTCAAGATACACAGGGTATTTGAGTTTATGAAACAAGCAGAAATAGTCTTAATTTTAAATATTTCAGAATTTGCTTCCTGCACATTTGCTTTCTATGTTGTAGGGGTTTTTTGTTTAGTTTCCTTAAAACAAGGAACTGCAAATGAAACCCTTAATAATTATAATGACTGTAACAGCAGCTAGTCTTATATTGCTTCTCACCAGGCTCTAGACGTACATTAAGAGCAGCTGTGCCAAAAAAAATATTGCAATCCAGAAATGTGAGGTGAACACACTGCTGCCACATTCATTAAGCACAATTTTGTTCTCAAACAGCAAATGCAGAAACACAGTAACAAAAGGAGAAAATTATGAGGATGTGGCCATCAGCTGAGAAAGCAACCTGACTGAGGAATTAGTTCTGAAAAAGAACTTGCTGTGGTATTGACAGAGGCAACCCATCTTTAATCACACAGTGATGTCTCTGCTGCAAGTACAGGCAGGCAATGACGCTGCTACAGGATGTGAAACGGCTCTGAATGCACAGGCAGGGTGGAAGTGACTGGGCAGGGTGCCTCTTCTCTTTCAGTCAGCCTTCATACCTGCATGCTGTGCTACAGTAATGTTTTGAAGCAAGGAAAAAAAAGGGAGCATGGGGAAGGGAGAATATCCAGTAGTTGCAGGGAGAAGAGAAACAGTAGGTGATTATTAGAGATGACATTTATCATAAGAAGTAGTTTAGAGCCAATGCTTCATCCTGATTGCTCTGATTTCCTCAATTTACACTTGAGTGATATATGATATACGGAAAAGATGCCTTCATTACAAAGATATTGTAATTCACTATCATTTTGCTAATTACCTCACTTGTGGCTTTCAGTGCTCTTCAAGTCCTGGTTATAATCTTCTTACTAATTGTTGACTGCAAACAGAATAAAGTTATACAGCTCGCATAAGGATTCCCAGAGAGCAAAATATTTGCTTTTTGTCATAGATCCAGGCTGGAATTACTTATTTTCCTGTACCATTATTTGTCTTACAGTATAAGAAAGAATGGAATATCTTAATGCAGCAATGATATGAGAAAAGAACTGTTTTTACTATGTTATACAGTTATATATTCACTTCCCTAGTGTTTTCTGTGAAAACACCTTCAAATGCATCCGATTTTTAATGTGTTATTTGTTTATTTTTTAATATTAAGGTAAAATTATCATCTTAGAGACAGTTGTTTGCTACTTAAATCCATTAAAATTCTGGCTTTTGATATTAATGTCTTCATTTTTTGATATTGTAGGTTTCATTTTTTAAGTATCTGCCACTGGAAACAGCTGAATTGGAGAATTCTTCACGTATTTGAAACAGGACTTGTTTTCTTGATAATGTCTGGAAAACACAACATGGTTGCAAGTGTAACTTGTTCTGCATTATTTGTAGGCACAGTTGGAGACCCCAGGGTCACAGCCTGGGTAGAGGTCCTTAATACAACATCACTACACTGCTATATATAGATTTCCTCATAACCATGTTTCTGAAGGCTTTTCAAGGACTGAATAAAGCCACAGTACTTTTTCATTTTTGGTCTGTCATTTTTTCTTGGACTTATCATCATGGAAATGGGTTTTATTGCCCTCTTTAAAGGCATAGGTCTCACATATCAACAGACATACAGACACACAGACACACACTGTGAACAGCAGTGAAACTTTTTATAGCACCTTCTTAATGACAAATCTGAATTTACAGTTTTTCTTCTAAGGATATATGACAGCTGAAAAAAAACTGGATATATTTACTTCCCAAAGTTGCTAACATGAGTTCCTGAAGATGATAAAAGAAATAAAAGAGAATAAAACAAGTATTTTTATTTGTATCCATGTCCTGCTTTATCTCCCTCTTTTGAGAAATATTTGAGACCCTTACTACATCGCAAGGACTCTCTCCTCTTTCTAATTAATTTCCATCTTCGTGGTTCTCCAGACTCCTAATATAATAATGAAAGAATGAAGCACCATTTTTCTACCCTGCTCAGCTCTCTCCAACATTCCCTTGTCCTCGAAGTCTTAAAGTTCTGTCATTTTGGAAAAATATAGACTTACTCTGCTTGTTCATATTCTGGAAAAATCCAGCTCCCACATAGTCAGCACACTTACCTGGACAGTCTTTAAAAATTCAACAAGAACACGATCTAGAGCTGTTCTTCTTTCTAATGATGCAGCTCCTGCATGTCTCAGACACTGCATGTGGGTGAAGGCTTATTCCTCTTTAAAAAATAGGCTTAAAGTTGTTTTAAAATTAAAAAAAAAAAAACATAAAACACAAAACCCCCCCAAAAAAAGAAGTTCATTTATGTATTCTGCAAAGTATCTTAAAATCTTTTAAGACACTCTTACAGAAATTTTCTTTTCCTTCACAATCTAAAAGCATAAACCAGAGAAACAGCAAGAACAGACTAAAAATAAAATCTCTCCTTTTTTTTTCTCAGAGGTATTTCCATTCCCCTTTAGAAACCTGATATACATTCTGACGACAGAGTGTTATGTTCATCACTTATAAATGTAAGATTTTCTTTGAGATTCTTTTTCTGAGCTCCCTTTCTCTATAATTATTCAACTAACATAGTTCATCAGAAAGAGAGAACAGATGGATTAAATAGCAAGCTGATTGAAAGAAATGGATTATATAATAACGTACAAATGCATATTGGACTTAAATAATGAGAATAATTTGCTTTCAAATTGCAGTGCTTTTTTCCATCAAAGGCAAAATAAAGTCTTTAACATTTCATTTCTGAATCTTGTAGATGAAAAAATCTACAACTCTTCTCCACGGGACATCAGATCAAAACAATACAAGTTAACCATAAGGCTAATTTTCAGTTAACAGATAAAACTGTGGAGTTATAGACCATTAAAACAAACACATATTCTAATATACACAGTAGATATTTTGAAGTGGTAAAGCACAGCTTGTGTACTGTTTGCCTCATTATAAAATAATTACCAAAACATGAAGTTCTACTAAATCTTTTCAAAGTCTTTTAGTAGAATTCAGTTTTATTAAACGTGTTGGTTTGATGATCTCGTCAAAGTGTTACTGAAGAATGAAGAGGATGGCATCTGTTAGGGTTATGGCATGAATAAGGGATAATCCCTCAAGCCCATTTGGTAATCTACAAGCTTTATTAGGAGGCAATTTAGTAGATTAAGACTATTTGAATAAGAAATACAGAATGAAAAAGCACCAGCAACCCCTCACATTGCAATAGATAAACACTTATTAATTTGTTGTTCCAAACTAGAACTCCTTTGTGTGTAGTTATAATCAAGCATTCACTGTCACATGTCAATGGCAGTCATCTGAAATGCAATGACCTGTTTTCATTTTCCATAACATTGGAGATATTTTAGATTATCCTTGGGGCTGATACTTCTGTCCCTTGTTCTTTTCCCAGACCAAACATAGCAAATGTGTGTGTGTAAAAGTCAGCTATTGAAGCATAAGCCTTTAAAATTGTTTCAAAACAGGAATAACTTCATAAAAGGGTAGAAAAAGTCCTCAAAGAAGATTAAAATAATGAAGAAAACTCTTTTCAAACAGGATTTTAGTGGGCTTCAGTAACGAAGTCCATGCTTACTAGTCCTCTATATTTAGAAACTAACCAAGGTCTCATCTTTTGTTACCTGAAGGTTCTCTAGATGTCTAACTTTCTGCCCACTAATGTCTTTGCTAAATCCTTCCTAGACTACATTTAGATCCAGCGAGTGCTCTGACAAGTCATACAAGTAAATATCCCTTACAGTCATCTTTCTGACAGAGGACTCTTCTACATAGAAGGGTTCCTCCTTGCTCTCAATGAAGCTTCTCAAGATGACTGCTGAACTCTGGATCTGGAGCAAAGGATGGAAAGTGACATCTGGGAACCTACCGGGTATGCAGAGAGAGAGGCTCAGGTACAACTGCTTTTCATTTTGGTAGGTGCTTGTAACTCTTCACACTCATCATGTCAGTTTTTCCAGGCAGTAGATTACCTAAAATAAAAGTGAGTTTTATTTACTTCTTCATGAACATGTATAAGTCCGTATTGGCAAAGAGTTTTTAGTTTTGCCTTTATATAATTTTCAAACCTATAAAAGCACTTAATTTTGAAATATCACACAGTTTAGGTTGTGGTCTCTTATTAGGTACTATTATCAGATATAACCAATTTCCAAATACAGATTGATCAGCTTTATTAAATAGATTGGACTAGTTTAATAAAAATGGCTATCCTCCATAAACTGCTGTATTTTCCTAGAAATTTCTCAGTTAAATTAAGTTATGTATTATTCCAGGCTCACTAAAAAAAAAAGTCTATTCATAGTTGTTGATCTGTTAACAAATAATTTTAAAATAAATAATTTCTAAATAGTCCAGACTTTCAGGAACTAAGGGACGCTTCCAAGTCAACTGCCCTTGTCCTTACGGGAGGCTTGAATTTGTCAGAAATCAATTGGGAACAAAAAACTCAACTCTGGACATGAGGAGAACAGACTTCAGGCCACTCAGGGAACTGGTAAGGTGCCCTGGGAAAATGTTTTTTGATGTCTATCAGTGCTGGTCACTTTTCAAACATCACCTCCTAAGGTGGAGAGGCAGAAGGCCAGCTTGGCTGAACAGGAATCTTCTTCTGGAGATAAAGCAAAAAAGGAAGGTGTATGCCCAGTGGAAGCAAGGTCAGGTGACATGGGAAGAACTGAGAGATTCTGCTTACCACTGCAGGGAGAAAATTTGTGTGGCCAAAGCTCAGCTGGAGTTCAAGATGGCCAGAAATGTGGGGGACAATAAAAAGAGGTTTTTAAAATATATTAACAAAAGGCAGGGTAGAAATAACATCAGATGTAGAAATAACATCATCCTGTAGAAATAACAGGATGAGTGTGGTCACCTCACAAACAGGGACAGAGACAAGGCAGTGTTTAATGCATTCTTTGCCTGTCTTCAACAGTTCTGTGCAGGGCTAAGGGTTGATGATCCTTGCTAGTCCCTTCCAATTCAGGATATTCTATGAATCTATGACTTTTTTGATAAATTACTCCTACTTCCATAAATTTATTTTGCACTATCTACTAACAAGAAACAAAACAAAGCAAAGCAAAACAAAACAAAGCAAAATGAAACAAAACAAAGCAAAGCAAAACAAAAAACACACAACAAAACAAACAACCAAACACTTGCTGCTTCTATTTTACATTTAGAATGAAAAAACACACTTAAATATACTTACTTTCATTCTCTTCTATAGCACTAGACTTTATTGCAATCAAAATTTAATGCAAAATGTTATACAGTCCTCAGTGCTGCTGTTTGTGTTTCACATCTGTATGTTTCACATTACTTCCAAAGTCTCAAACTCATCTTATATGTTCAAAACATTCCACTGAATATTGTGCCTGGAAATTTTTGTTCATTATATGAAAAACAATAACATTATTCCACGATATATTTATTTTATTTTATTTTACTAGAGATAATTCAAAACATTTTACAAGAAACTAGAGGTCACTAAACTTAAGTGTCAAACTATCAGTCATATCTCATAATTGTTAAAATTGTATTGAACTTAGTGTGAAATAATTAATTATTTCACCAGTTTGGACACAAATCAATTATACAGTCAAAGTAAGCTAATTCCTTTAGGGATATCAATGTATTATTAATCTCAAAACACTTTGAATTTTTAATTTATATGTACATTCAGCAATTTTTTTTTAAACAGCCATTAATACCTTGGGAAAAACATTTTTATGAAAAGATTTTTTAAGAAATTGCTTAATTGCTAGGTATTATTTTGCCTGAAATAATTGTTTAATATATGCTGTACTATCCTAGCTCTCAATTACATTAGGAGTGGGATGATGAAGTGGTAAATACTTTAAATACCTTTTAATACTGTTCTTAAAACAATTTTCATCTTCCTGTTATTGACAGATATTTATTCTGATATCTTGCTATGCACATTCTGTATAATGTGCTACAGAAACTATATGTTTCTGTTGCTGAAGGAAAGCATGTAGATAGAAAGAGGTGTGTGGGAAGTAATTTTTTATTTCACATTACGATACTTATATATTATTGATATTAGTGTTTCTTTAACCCTGGTATCGACTTTACCATTACATGACTATATAAAGACTTCTTTCTCCTCCTCTGAAAATATTGGTGATTTCTTATTTTATTTTTAAATAATAATACAATGTATAAAAACCATAACAATGCTTTTGTCAGTTGAATTCAGGTGATAATAGGGACAACAATCAGAGAAACATATTCCCTAATTGCTGTCCTTAATACAATAAGTAAATGCAAGTTTTTCACTGAGATGAATCAGAAAAGTGACGAAAGTCTTTACTTTCCATGTAGGTTCTTAATACTTGTTCAAGTACTATTAAAATGTTCTCACTAACAATGGTCAAGTCTCAGCAAAAACCTCAAAAAAGTGTGCCTAAAACATTTTAAAAAAGCTTTTAAATTATACAAACCCAATCTGTGGATTAATATTTTTTATTACTTTGTAATTCTCAAGCTATATTCGGGAGATAAGGTTTGCCTTAACAGCATCCCCCTCAAAGTAAAAAACTACTTAAATCCTTTATTTTCAATATGCCAGGATATAATCTACCATGGAATCATTTGTGCAACATTCATTTAAATCTGTGGAGTCCCAATGTCAAACAATTTAATTTAGTGAGTCCTGGTGATCTGACTGATGCTTGTATCCACTGTGTTCACAAAAACCTTGCAAAACATCAGACCACACCTATATCATGTGTGCAGTATTAGAATGTAGAAACCTCAGTCCAGGCAGTGGCCCTGTTTCTGATTGCTGATTAAACTCACAATAAATGACAATCGTCATCTAAGGGAACAGCAAACATCAGTCCTGTGCAACACATGGGATATGGTTTCCTGAAGTTTTTCTAACAAACTACCAAATGTTTCGCTGATCATCAGTGGCATTTCATTTTCTAGCCATCAGTGGGATTCCACAGGTGTTGCACTCCATAGTGATCGTAACCTCTTTCCAGTTTTGTGCCAAAAGCTGCCCTATGCTGCCCCATTCCTGTTGGCCTCTTACTCTTTCTAGATATGATTTCCATTCACAGTGCAGCACTGCAGCCGCTCTGGAAAATTTCCTACCAGGGCAGACACAGGGGGCTAACAGACAAATTACAACACTAATAGTAAGGTCTCCTCACACATCAGTAGAATAGATGAGAAGAAGTCTTTCTTCTGCCCCTTTCTGTTTGAGGCAGTTCATTCAAACAGCTTTTACTGCTTGCAGACAATTTGAAAGCGAGAGTCACTGAGCTTCAAAGTATGAAGAATTATTTAATGGGTGATGCAGGCGATAGATGTTAAGGAAAAATGAGCTACCAGGCTGAACAATAACATGCGTCCCTAAATCCATTATAGCACACAAAACATATTTTCTTTCTAGGAAGTTGTCTTTCAGGTAGGGACAGGTCAGCATCAACACATCCTCAGTGTTGCTGAGTTGCAGTTTTGAGATCCCTCTTTTATTTCTTTAGTGCTATGAATATTTTCTGGTAGCATTTTTCCTACTGAATCCTTGGCTTGAGAACTGTCCCTTTTTCAATATTCAGACTCCTGTCTGCCACTCTCCCTGTCTTTTCTTAAACCTTCCTTGCACCATTCTGCAGACTTTCTTGCAGTGTTTTATCAAAACTTATGAGCCTTCTCAGAAGTTTAAGCCCTGGCTGCACAGATATGCTTTATGGAAATCTGGCCTTGGGCTCAGAGACCCAGACCCCCTGGGGAGCCAGGAGAGTCAGGAGAGTATTCATGTTCCTGGGGAACATCTCTCACAGGGCTTACAGCCTTCAGGAAGTTACCCTCCTTCTTTTCTTCCACCATTCTGCAAGAAAGTGTCTGACAGAAAGTTGTCTCGGACAAAGAAAGTGACAAAATTAGTTACAGATATATTGTTGGACTGCAGGGTCAGGAAAATCTTGGGCCTTTTTCAAAACAAAACCAGGAAATACTAACTGTTGTTTTGTGTTTGGTTTTTTTTTTGTTTGTTTGTTCTTGGTTTTGTTTTTTTTCTTTTAAATGAGAGATGTCATAAAATGTGCAAGTGCAACAAGTTACATTTTTTTCTTATTTTTTTGTAAGCAGTGTCCTCCACTCACTTTTTCTCTGTATCTACCTTTACTATTATATAATAAAACCCATTTAATAAATTCTTCTCTCTATTCAAATTGGAACAGGAGTATATCTTTTAAAAATATTGCACTTCTTAATGTATTATATACTGATTTCCTTATAAGCTCACAGATTCCTAGAAGGATGTCTTCAAGAAGTATATATAGAGATATTGTAACTCTAAAAAATAAAATTAAAAAAAAAAAAAGAAAAATTCTATGGAACTATTTTGTTAATGCCCAGTAAATTCAGGAGAATTTCACTGAAAAAGACCTCTGAATACTCTTCTTAATATTAAATAATTCAGGCACAATAGTCTTCTCATTGCTTGCTTTAGCAAGCTTGTCTAACATCACCGCTACAAATTTCTTTGTCTGCATAAGCACTAGTTCTTTGATGACTGATATTTCATCATGCCAGCTTCCTCTTCAGGATTACTATTTGTCTCAGTCTATGTTTTTGGCACCCCCCCTTTTGAATTTAATAACACAGTTGTAGTCTGTGACTGCTGGTACAAGGAGGCTGTGTTGTCCGGGAGGTATCCTTGCTCAGGAGGATCTTTCTCAGCTCTTCCAATGCCTTGCTTCAAGACTTCGAGCAAGTCACTTTATCTCTGTTTCCTGGTCCCACTTTGCTCTTATTTCTCAGCTGTATTTCCTTCAGGAAAGGTATTTGTTTCTTATAGAGTGTGATGTAAAGATACAAATTGCAAGTGGATTTTCTGATGCTGCAATTCCAGTATCAAAAAAACCACCAACACTATTGAGAATGAAATGCCAAAGTGTCACATTTCATTTAGTGAGTCTTTGGCTTCCTATCACCTTGCTTTGTGCTCCTGGAGCCAGAAAGAGATTTGCTCTTAGCTTCAATGAGAACAGGTTTGAATGAGTACCTATCCCTGTTAATCACAGTTCAAAAGAAAAAATACAATATTTAGAGGGAAAATGTTACCTTATTTCACTTTTTTTTTTAATATGCATATTTTATTGTGACCTGGTTTTTCTTTTTATATCTATTTATATGTTAACTAGGTTTAGTCCCATTGAGTTGTTTCACAATTAAAAGAGAAACAATTCCATACAGATTGAAAAAATCAAATCTTGTACTGCAAGAATCTTGCTCATAAAGCGGCTGCACTGTGGTATATCAAGGGATGATTATTGGTGTGGGTTTTTTTCAAATTCTCTGAGTCACTATAAAATAAAACTTTCTAATTTTTTTCTCCTTAGTTTAAAGTTTTTCCCTCCCCTCTCTACCTATCTTTTGATTGTTGTGTTTGAGCAGTCTAATTCTGCTGGGAGAGTATTCCTTATTAGCATTTGGAAACTTTCCTGTAAGAGTAATAGAGCTCCATTATTTTGAAGTTTCACATTGAATTTATGTCTTTAAAGAAAGGTGACCTGGAATATGTTCGTTAAGTCTATTTCTTTTGTTTTATTTATTTATTTTACTTCTGAGGACTCCAACTCTCTGCTAAAACTTCACAAAATTCTCTTTAAAGAGCTAGAAGTCCCTGCAACATATTTCATACTTGAAAATAATTTGATGGAGTATTTAAGGGTGTCTAGCAATACTAGTCAATTGACAGCTGACAAACTAACTTGGAATCCCCTGTTTCAGTCTGTATTTGTTCACACTTACTGGTAAATTTCAAGTTTCAGTATACAATGTGAAGAAAATACTTTTTAAACAGCTCAATCAAATATTTATTTCTGAAAATATATCAAAAGGTTTGGGGTTTTTTTTGTTTTTCAGTACAGAAGTCAGCTGTTAATTCTTAAAAGCCATTGCTGTTACCAGGACAATAGTTCAAGTTGTTTAATTGTCAGTATGCACATAAAATTAAATACCTGTGTACTTGCAAAGTGAGGTTACAAGTCAGGGAGCTAAGCCCCTCGGAACGATCTACGTAATGCTGTTCCAAAACATTGATTAGCTAAGGAGACACCACTGCATTCCTTTTTACATGGTCCTTGGGAGAATTATGGATTTTGCTTGCTCTAATAACTCATGGAGCGATATCTAATCAGACTCCTGTGGTGTCTTTAACAAGTGTGAGGTAACCTAGTAACAATGCATGTTGAAATGGAGTGTAGGATACAAACCATCCCTGTCAAAAATTGTGGGGAGGAATGCAACACCTCTAAGATCTTAAGTAATTATCAGAACTCCTCCAATGGTGATCTTCCATACACAAAAAAATGGCCATTTGTAGTTGGTTACCCAATAGAAGAGAGATTCAAATTAAAATAGATTTCAGAATGGGAATATAACACATCACCAGTATAAATTTCTTTTTTCTCTTTCTTTTTATGTCGTCTTTACTTGTGAGTCAACAGATGTGTCTGAAGGGAAAGAAGAGCATGACTACTTAATAGCTGTTCTGAAACACAGATGGGTCCTGAAGGTTTTTATTTTTACCAAGCCAAAGAAGGAAAACATATCAGGTATACTGCATATGCAATCTCCACTGCAATGAACCCATAACGGATCATAACTATAAACTCTGAATATGCCTAATGGAAGCAGTAGTTTGAATCTTAAATAATAAAACAAAGAGTTCTTCACTGCTCTTTAATCCCCTCTGGGAAGCCCAGTTAATTAAAGCTGTTTATTACGACTTGATCAAAAAGCCTAAATTCTATGTGTCCTACATCTAGCTACTACAATATTCTCTGTCATTGAACCCTCACGAGGCCCTGAAGACTTTGACTTGGTAATACAGCCATCAAAGAGATAGACTAACTTACTCTTTAGTCAGAGCTGTTTGTTTCAAGGTGCAGTACAAAACATGCTCTAGGCTTCCCAAGGCTGCAGTCTATTTCCTCCTTAACTTTATTCCAAAAACCTCCTTGCCATACTTAATGTAGCATTTGAATCAAATTAATTATTTTATAACAAGACTGGTGTGGAGAATGTAAATTTCTTATTTAGCATGGAACATTAATTGATGCAGTGGAATGCTCTCCTCGAGCGGCTGCTGTTATCATTTATATGTTCCAAATAAATGGAAGGTAAATAACTGTAGTTCACACAGACACACACACAGGCACACACACACACTCATGAAACATCAAGATGAAGCAGGTAATAAGTAGAGGAATGCACAAGTCAAATAGAAAAGGAAAAAAAGAGCATTTACAGCTGCATTTTTCTCTTTAACATGAGGAGAAAAAAATTGCACAATAGCTTAACTATCACTACCTTATTTAATGAGAAGAGTGATTACTGATGAATATTTTCTTACCTGTACTTGTTAAGTATTAAAACCATGATCATTATGAGATTAAGCTTACAATAAAGCAAACACAAAACTCATTTGCCTAGATTTTTCTTTGGCCCAACTGACAGCTCATGCTGGAAACAGTAATGATTTAAATCTAATGATAAAATAAAATCATTTATCTGTGAGTAATTTTAAGACCTTTTGCTACGAGTTTTCTACACTGTTAAAAAACCCTGTATTGAATAATAAACTGGGACAAAGAGCAATCAGAAACAATAATCTAGAATTAATCTTACCCTGTGATCAACTCCCTTTTCTCTCACAAAACACAATAAAAAAATATAAAATATCTAACCTTTTAGCAACTCTGTTTTTTGAATTCAAGCTAAGAGAATGCATGCATTTCTTATGCCAAACCTTTTTAGTTCTGGACAGCTGAAAGAAATAAGTTTTCATTCCATGTGAGATTCTTGTGGCTTCTGCTTGTATCATACAGGGTATTGTACCAGAGAGTTTTAAATATCAATTGCTGCCATTTTACATTAAAGATAAAGCTTGTAAATGAAGTCTTAAATGCCTTTGTTGATGACAGCCACTGAAAAAGCCAGATGATTTAAGCCATCTTAAATATCTCCCATAGTAGCTTCCCTTTGCAAAGGGTAAGTGGATTTAATTTTCCATTTTCAAATTTCAAAAGCATAAACCTCCCCTGTGACACAGAAAGTCCTGTACACATGTTGAAGGCTCTGTAACTGATTTTTTTTTTAATTAAATTCGTCCAGAATACAAACAAGTAACTGGTATAACTGCATGGAATCACATGCAAACAACTTGACTTTGAAAATAAAGTAACCCCTGAAATCAAGGGCAGACAATAAAATAGTTGTTTCATGTTCTTACAGAAGAGATCTGTTTTCTCTTTAACAACGGTGTGATCAGATACCTCCCCTAAAAAGCTGAATGTGCTGCAGGTGTGCAGTAAAATCACCAGCCCTGATTCACACCTCACTGTCAGCCTTCTGCCACCTGGCCATAAGTGCATCAACATCAGAGGTAAAGCCCTGCTTGTCCTCATTCTCTCACTGTAGTGTTTTGAAACTTCCACTGTACAGTCAGACAAGCAATGTATTTGTCTGTATTTGTCACTCAGAGAGGCCAATGCAAAGGGCTCAATAATACACCAGGACTTCCCAAGAGCAGCCCCTACCCTTCTGCTTCACTGGAATTACTGTTATCCGTCTGAGGCTTTTTAGGTAATCCAGACCGTGTCCTCGCTTTGCCTGCTTCATCCAAGAACACCTGAGGCTCTCTCGGTGCAGCTGTTGTGCCTCCTTTGGAAATAAGGTGCTGTTCAATTTTCTCCACAGTTTGATACTATCATTCTGTAACTGCTAGTGGCAGGTTGTGAAGAAGAGTCATTCACTTCATCACCAGAGCTCAGCCTTATGTTTCAACACACAGGGAAACTGGTGTTTGTGGACCAAAACAAACAGATCATCCTCTTAGGGCAAGCAGTCAGAAAGGGTGGGTTTATATTCCCTTTATTTTTAACATTTTCAAGTGTTTTTCACATTTGCAGCAGGGCTTGGGGGGTTTTTGGTATATATTTGTAATATGATCTGTTAAAGACAATCTTATTATATTGCTATGGTTGCAGTGATTTTTTTCCTGTGTTTTAATTTATTTTTGTCCCCTCATTTTAATCGTATTTACATACATAGTGGTAAACTATTTAGTGAATTCATATAATCCCTAGGAGAGCATAAATGTCTTGTTCTGTCCCTGAAGGACATGCAGTAGATATACTGATTTACTAATATGTCCCCTGACAAAAGGGCATTTTAGTTTCAGCAATGTCTTTGTAACTGAATACTTCTTTTTCAGTTTAATTCCCTTGACATTGCTTACATGCCACAGTTAAACAACAAAGCTTTAATCTATATCAAACTACTTCATCACAGGGAAGAAAAGCAATAACATGAGAGAATCTACACATTAAATTACAGTGAACACAATGAAGAATGTTGCAATGCCTGATTTTACCTTTATTAAAATACACTCCAGGCTGAGCCAACCAGCAAATATTTTGACAATTGCCATCCTGACATAAGACATTCATGCTGGAATGATAGCAGACAGATAAGAAAGTGAGGATCTTCACCAAAGCCCTGAAAGAAAGAAAGAAATCCTCCTCAGTGTTTGTCATTGGAAAGCCTGCTGTGGATGATCTATGAATACATATTCTGACTGATCTAGAAAACACATTGGAGTTTGTGCTGCATTCAGAGGGTAGAAATTTATGGATTTAATTCAAGATAATGAGTTATTAATCCTCAATGAAGATTGTTATTTTGTTTTTCTTATGAGCTGGAGAAGAAGAACATAAATTAAAAAAAAATATGTTTGCTAGAATGAAATGAACTTCAGGAAAAAATTACTCAAGATGGTACTTCTGGTTTTCTGCTTTTGAGTTCACATATGTCTTCTCAGAATTAATAATGTAATCAAAGTTAAGGATCAAATGGCATCTGCAGTTAGCAATGACGTGAATACCTCAGAAAAACTTGTCAAAATACACTCTGATCCTCTCTCTCCTTTTATCTCCCAGCTCTTTCCTTTTCCTGTTCCCCATCTACTCCTTTATTTTTTCTCCACCTTCTCTTGCTTGTAGATAGGAGCTCATGATAAATGTAGCTAATTCTTCTCTGCTCTATGCCAGCGTAAGAAAAGAACACACTGTAATCTCTTCTTAAACAAAGCAACAATGTAGTAATCGGTTCTGAAAATTATTTGTCTCCACTTCTGTAAATCTTTACCATAGACCTTAATAGTGTCATTATAGTAATAGCAATAGTACTGCTACTTGTTATTTATCCTGCAAAAATGTTGACTGCATTAGGCATAGAAGTGTAGATATTTTCCAAAAAATCAGGAGCATAAGGATTAATTTACAATTTCAGTATGAAAGGAAGGGCAACAGTTGGCTACGGCATGGAAATAAAAATATAGAAAAGTACAGTAAATTAAATTGTCAAAGAAGGATCTTATTATACTCTCTGCCTGTGATTGTAAACATGGAACAGGCTGTGTAGATATCATAGCAAGAGACAGAACGGAGACACAATATAAGTCAGTAAAGTGATTTTCTGAGTATTTAAAAGTAAAATCTCACTAATATATTTGTTTAAACATCTGAAAGGCAAAAAAATAGCTGGACATTGATTGACTGCTGATAATTGATCTATTGCTCTAGACACAGTTAAACCTTTTCAGGCAACAGCAGAGAGAGTAGAAATTGAAATGTGAGATAATAAACGTCTAAGAAGATGAGAGAGATGACAATGAAAATGCACATTTTATTAAACATATGCAGAAAAATTGTAGTCTCTGAAGAAATCATGCATAACATCTAAGCAGTAATTTTGGATTGACAAGACCTTGATGGTGTTCACAGTATAAGTGAAATGAGGGAGAAGAGGTATCTTCAAATGAAATTTAGGAATTTTGACATGATCTACATATGAATTTTAGCTCAGACACAGGAATTCAGGCCCAGAGAAGGAGAGGAACCGGATGGATTTGTTCAAGTGAAAATGAGGATGGAAAGAAATCCAGGATTCCAGTAGAAAATCTTGGTGATCTACTGCAGAAAATTAGAGGGTACCTTGAGTAGAATTTGAAGAGGCATTTGAAATGGTAGCAGAATTAGGACAGGACAAAACCATGGAACCTAAATGAAAGACAAAATTAACAATAAAATATTAGCTTGTGCACTCAAGGTCATCCAATAAGACTAAGAAATGCAACGGTAGAATATTGATTCTGAACTTTGCCCAAGAGAAAGTTATGAAAGACATTGAAGACAGACACAGGTTTTGTAATAGGATAGGTTAGCCTATGAAATTTTTTTCCCTGACATGAGAGAAAAAAAGAGCTTATGATTTTTCAAATTTACCCACGGGCAGCCAGAAAGTATGATTTAAGTCAAAGAAAGAAGGAAACATGATGAGAAAAAAATAATACCATTATATATAATCTATTTCCACTGTAATAAAATTTCTACACATTTTTCCTCCTGTTCCTAACCTTAGCTCACTATGAGTGCTATTCCATAGATACACTCAATGCTCTATCATTTACTGAAAATTTTCATGTCCTCTGCAGGAGATTCTTTTTATAAAGTGACTAGAGCAGTTTATAAATTCTGAATCTCGAAAAATTTATTGCTTGGAGTAAAAGACATTTTATTTCTGTGAGTTTGAATTCTCAAACCAAAATTACGTGTCCAAAAAATGCTCTCAAAAGCTGAATGTTTATTCAGCTTAAGAGAGGAATCTGTGAACTTTTGTTTGTAAAATGGGGTGGTATATCTGTATGTCTTCATCTTCCAGGTTTTTCATTATCTTAAAATCTGAGAGTCTGAAAATAGCTTTACTGGTGCTTCTCACTTGCTTTCCAAGCTCTACTATGACTATGGCTGCTGCATACCTGGTCATGCAATATATCCCTGAATATTTTTGTTAAGTTACCAAGGTATAAATGACCTACAAGTGCTCCAGCTCCATCAGTTTTATGGGTTTACTCTGGCCCAATTTTTCAAACCCCCACAAAATTGCTACAAGTTGAGAGAGGTTTCACAACAGGCAAGAGAGACTCGACGTGAGGAATAATATCAAAATTTATTGCTAACAGAATAGAAACTAAAAAGTAATAAAATACACAGTATTAAACACGCTTTTACCACCCCTCAGCCCCCTGGCCATTGCAGGAGGAGAAACTCTCAGGGTAATAGTTAAAGTCTCTCTTCCAATCGGGGTGCAGGGGGTTTCTGCACCCTCCCAAGGTCCTTTCATGGGCTGCGAGGGGACAACTCGTGTCACCATGATCATCACCACATGTCACAGGGAGTTAAAGCTCTGAGTCTTTTTCCTGCTCCATGGGGGTCCCTCCCAGGAGAGTAAGTTCTAGGGGGACCCCTCCAAGTCCACAACCACCCCCAGGTCGTAGATTTCTAGAGTTCAGCTCAGTCTTTTTATACCCCAATAATTTTCACCAGTTTCACCCAGAATAAACCTGCTCAGCGTGTGGCTTCTCTCCCTCTCTCTATTGCAAATTCGAGTGGTAGTGGTAGCTGTACTGGCTGTGCTTCTCTGTTCTGCTCCACTCCACTCCCCTCCTGGGCGCGCTCCGTGCCGTGGGCTGCTGCCACTCCACAGGGACCTCTCTGCTCCCGGCCAGCAGCTGCCGCGGACCCAGGGTCATGGCTGCCGCCCCTTTGCAGGGGTCTCTCCCAGGCAACTCTTCTCTCGCTCTCTGGAATTTCTTCTCTGCTCCGCTGCATGCCTTGGGCAGGGGCCCGGCTCAGCCTCAGTGCAATGCCTGCCCCATGGGCTGGGTCGGGCCGGGGGAGGGGGAACAGGGGCCAGGCCCCGTGGGGCCCAGTGGCCCCTCTGCTACCCTTGTGGCTCTAATTTCTTCTGCACCACAAGCCTTCACTTCCGGCTACTTAAATATGTAATTCACAGAGGCGTTACTACAGCTTTCGATTGGCTGTCTGCATCGGAAGTCCACCCTGGAATTAACCACTTCAGCTCCAGGGGGAAAAGGCGAGTAAACCCATGACAATCAACCTTTGTGATCTCCTCAGAAATCATCCTGGTTTCAATTGCCTTTCTTGTATGCAGGGAACTAAAACCAGGTGCAGTACCCAAATGTGGTCTCAAGATTGCTGAGTAGTGGGTACAATCAATTTGTTTAATCTGTTGGCCGCACTGCTGTTACTGCTGTTGGTCATCTTAACCTGTTGGTCCAGGGCCTTTTCTGCAGATCAGCTTCCCAGTCCCTCAGTGCCCAACCTGCAGCACTGTCAGGCAGTCTCTGAATTGTCCTTGTTGAATTGCTTATGGTTCCTTTTGGCCCATCCCCATGTCCTGTCTAGGTCTTCCTTAATGGCAGACTTCCTTTTAACTTGGAGTTTTCTGTAAAACTGATGAATAAGGTCTCACTGCTGTCATGTCTTTGTTAAAAATGTTTGAAACAGGACAGGCCCCAGGACAGAGCATGGTAGTACTCCACTTGCTACTCCAAAGTATGTCCCATTAACCACTACCCTCTAAGCTTGAGCATTCAGTTTCCTCCACTATAGAGCATTTATGACTTTTTTGATTTAAATTAAGTTGTTCAAGAGCATTAGGCTTGCAAATATCTAAGTGGTCAGTGTCAGAAGGATTGTGTCAGACTCTTTTCAGTGGTGCCCAGTGACAGGGCAAGGGGCAGTGGACAGAAACTGAAACACAGGAAGTTCCATTTGAATATGAGGTGAATATGACATAAAAATTCTTTTCTTTGAGGTCGACAGAGCACTGGATTAGGTTGCCCAGATAGGCTGAGGAGTCTTCTTCTCTGGAGCTCTTCAAAGCCCACCTGGATGCAACCCTTTGCAAGCTGCTCCAGGTGAAACTGCTTAAGCTGGGGGTTGGACTAGATGACCTCCAGAAATCCCTTCTAACTCCAACTGTTCTGTGATTCTGCATTACACGTGTTGGCCCTTTCTTTTGTCTTCACCTGTGTTTTGCTCCAGTTCCCTTTCATTGTAGAAACACCAATGAATCTATTGTCTTTCCTTCGCAGTCTTTTGTCTTCCCTTCTACTCCCATAGCATGTCTTTTGGAAGACTACACTTTCTGTGTCCTTCAAACAACTTCCCAAATATGCAGTGCCAGCAACAAGCTTTCAAGTATCTGTGAGTGCAAAAATAACTGGGTCTTATAGGGGCATGACTACTTCACTCTTTTGCTACTCTTCAACCTTATCTGATGCAAAATTTTTTTCTATTTCACTTCAAGCCAAACCCTATGAATGTCTTTAAGCTTGTAGAAGTCCCCACAATTTTTTTATTCAACAGGAATAATTTTTGGTGATGTGAAAGTAACTCCCCACACAACTTCCATACCTAGTACAAAATGGCCTTAAGCAATTCTTTAACACTGCTCCCCTGAAAGCTCTGCTCCAGCACAGTACTAACAGCGCTGACATTTGACTCATCTGGTTTCAACTCTCAGCTTGAGTGACACTTTCCAGCCATTTACCAGGCCCACTGGGACCTTAGACATGGCTGTGCTACTGGATCTTCTTTTAAGTACATCACTGATACACTGACATTTCCTTAAAGCTATCAGCCTTCCCTCTTTGATATGGAGATTCAGGATTTCCTTACACAGCAATTCTAATTCTTTATTGTAAGCAGACAGTATTAAAGGTGCTCTCATACTCCACACTACTGAGCAAAAAAGGCAGAAAGAAGGGAGGATGGAAGGGAGAGAAGGAAATAATGAATTTTATATTTTTACAGCATGTATGAAAATACATCCTGGCAATTTTAATAAGATGGAAATCAAAAACACCCAGTCCCACCTTGGTTGAGGTTTATGTCTTTTCAGTGCTGCAGACTAAGTCTATTCCAGCTGAAAAAAAATGTTCCTTTGTAAATTCCACTACTTGCAAAATTTCTAACGTTTCATATTCAGAAACACATTTTTTTCTAAAGGGAAACAAATATATTTTTAAGGAACTGTACTTCGAAGCCTGAGAGTGTTTTTCAGGGCATTTAAGGAAGAGAAATTGCAGCACTAGCAGCAGCTCATGAGAATCACAACAGGCAGTAATGCAAGGATAGCTAAAGCTCTATCTTGTTGCTAAGTAGAGACTGACCATCTTTGTGAAATTATAAGGAACACTGCTTTTAGTTTGTGTTATTCCAGGCTGCATTTTTCTTCAGGCAATTATATTTTAAGAGGAGAAAATGTCTTAAATTTAATTGGCTACAGAATTGCTATGGTAAATCTTTTACATAAAATCCTATTATATTCAACAAGGAAAGAATGGTAAACATGAAGAAAACCCTGATATATCAATTATTCCACATATTTATTTAGACATCATACTTTCATTTAAAGTGTGCATGGCACAGACTATATAAACCTTTCTAGTTCCCAAAAAACTCTTTCTATCAATCTTATGTACAGGGTAAATGAAGACTGGAAAGATAACCAATTTTAGAACAGAAACATTAAAACCTTAAAACCTTATTCATTACATAAAAACAATGTAGAAGCAGTATGCAGTATATTTAGTTTGTTTTTCTTTTTTTTTTCTTTCAGGCTTTTCTAATTGAAAATATAATAAACCCAATCAATATATTTCCCTTTATAAACCATTGAGAGCTCAATATGTTTTCACCAGTGATATGTTTACATGGAAAACAGGGAACACACATAGAAGACACTGCATTTTTAGATTAGATTGCTTTTTGTGTAATTATTTTTCCTTAAAGAAAGAGGTTTTCTGACAGAAATGCATACATGTGGCTGTAGGTGGCATAGCAGTATAATTCAATGCATTACCTCATGTTACATACTTTGACATATATTGTCTTCTATTTGGAGACAATGGGTGCAACATTTAAAAATGCATGAGAAATAAATTTCTGGAATTACCTCCTGTAAGCTCTGCCCCACCTACGAGAGAACTGGGGCAATATAAAGGGCAGTACAAGGGCAGTAGAAGCAGCACATTTTATAGCACAATCATTGCCTTATTACAAATGATCAATTTCAACATATTTGCTTGCAAAAATTAAACTCAATAAAAGATGGAACAATTAAACAAGCTGTCTGGCAGGAACAATTTATATATATATACATTTAAAGTAATATCCTATAAAATTACCTAATATTTCCAGGAAATTTTAAAATTATTATAGAAAGTAAGAATATTATCCAATTCTGTGTTACTTAAATTAATAAAATTAATCTAGAATTTTTAGTAATCAGTTAAACAAAGACAGATGTAATGTTAATGAGGTATTTATCCAGGATGATATTCACAAATACTTCTATAGTCAAACAAATACATTTGAGGCATACTGTTCTGCTGTTGCCTTTAATACTATTAGATTCCCAAGGTTTTCAAAAGTAGGTTATGAATATCAGACTTAAACGGTTCAATAAGGGAATCTGTTTTTTAAAGCTGTATGTATGTTCCACCGCTTCAACTAGAATCAAACTTTCAGTGTCACCAACAATTCTACTTCTTCTGAGGGTATGTGAATTAAAAAAGGGGTTCGGATCTTGTGTTGGGTGCATCAAACAAGGTGTGGGTAACACAGGGCTGTTGGGGTGGCTTCTGATAGAAGAGGCCATGGACTGCCCTTTGCTGGACACAGATGGTTCCAGCTGGCTTCAAAATGAACCCACCACAGGACGCAGCTGAGTCCATTAGCCAAGCCCGTGCCAACTGAGAAAATATATTTAAGGGCATAAGTACCACAGTGAGAGAAGAGAACAAAAAACCAAAACCAAACACAAAACAAACAAAACAAAACAAAAAAAATAACAAAAAAAAGTGAAAAAAAAAACAACAGAGGGAACACGAAGGTCAGAGGAGGAGGAGAAGGAGGTTCTCCATGATGGAGCATGTGTTCCTTGCAACCCATGGAGGACTAGCATCAGGGCAGATGGATATTCCTGAAGAAACTGCCAGAGCAGAAAAATATGTGAGGAGTAGAAGAGAGAAACCACTACGCTCTGATCACATCCTCCTGTCCTGTGCAGTTCCTTGCCTCCCTGAAAGGACTGAGTGTAGTCTGCTACAACAGCAAGAGGAAAGGAGAAGATTCTGGCATGAAGTTGAGAATGGGAAAGGGGGAGGAAAGGTGTGTCCTACATTTTATTGTTTGTATTTTTTTTTCCGATAAATTTGATTAATTTCAAAAAATTGTGTAATTGATGTCCTATTTCACTTCTTTATACCTGGACTTTCTTTTTTCTGCTCTTTCTACTTTGTCCCCCAACCCTTCTGAGGTCAGACAGGGAGTTTGGGACTAGGGGCTAGGTGGGAGTTTGGCTGCCATTTGGAGCCAACCTATTACAGAAGAGAAGACCGGCTGGTGCAAAGCCTGAGCTTTGGCAACTCCAGAATCATCAGTGAGTGGATGGGAAGATGACAGCTTCCTGCAGTTCTCGATAAGGTCATAAGTTTTACCATGCTGTGTCAATGTGCCAATGATGGTAAGATTTCCTTATAGTAATCCCTTTTCCTTAAAAATTATGTAACCCTTAGGGCTCAAGTCTCTTCTGTAATTACTCATTGATGATCTAGCAGCCTATTTTGGCTTAAATAACCTTGGTTCCAGTTGTCAGTTTTAACTCAGCCTATTAGGTACACTTCAGATTTTCAGATGCTGGACGGAGGCATAGAAAAAGTGACACTTCAGAAGTAAAATTTTTTGTAGCAGTAAATATGAAGCTGAATAAAATACATAGAGAGGCCTTGCCAGTCGTTATTTGTTGTATTAGACGACCTTGATGTTCTCTGTGCAGGCACTACTAGGTGGGATTTGACTAGATGACTTTTAAAGGTCCCTTCCAACCCAACACATTCAATGATTCTATGATGTTAATAGTAGGATATGACTAACAACATTACTAGTAGTGGGAACCGACTAAC
This sequence comes from Neopelma chrysocephalum, assembly GCF_003984885.1. NCBI lineage: Eukaryota > Metazoa > Chordata > Aves > Passeriformes > Pipridae > Neopelma > Neopelma chrysocephalum. The sequence continues at coordinate 6,455,188 of NW_020897737.1, forward strand.
CACTGCGTCAGGTATGTGGAGGGAAATCACATCCTTCATGTATTAGTGGAATTCATTTTCAGCTGTCTATTAAAATTATTTTGATCCAGTAGAAGAAAAATATATACATTTTGAGAAGGACATCTTAAAATATAAGTAATTTTCTTTTACATTTATTTTCAAGTAATTTTAAAAAAATGGTTACACACACACAGGTAAAATAAAACCAAACCAAAGTACAAACCAAACAACCACAATGCAAACTACATGTAAGTACAAGCCAAATTATATTGGTGACCAGATTTTTCAGTTCAAGAAGAAATGTAGAGGAAATAAAAAATGTTACTAGAAAAATAACTGAGTAAAACCAGCATGAATACTCATGCACAAAACAGTAACAGAGTCGCAGTTAAAAGAGGAAATAGAAACCAGCTGTCTGATGTGGTTATTCTAGAATATCTACAGCAAAACACTTATGTGAACATGTTACTGAAAAATATATAGAGTGAGATCTGAAAAACTGTTCTTCAAATGATATAAACTCTCAGCAATCCATAACTATTTCTATCTGTCATAACCAGTGAAAGTGGAATCAGCCAGAAAGTCAACACAAGAACCAGATGCTGCTGCTAGAAAAAATTTCAAAGCATATAATTTTTGTCTTGTGCCTGCCAAGTTCAACCCTTTAGCAGTGACCATCAGTCTTGAACAGGAAGAGGACAAATACAGATTAGGAAGTTTTATAATGTTCTTTCTTATAGACAACTACATAAAGAGATGGTCCAAAGCATTTAGTACTGTTTGCTGATATTGAAAAGACACATGTGTTTAGAATATTCCTTCCTTTTTACATTTATACACACTGTGCATGCCCATGCTGGGTAGAATTCAGGTAAGATTTACAGTTTCACATGTTACATATGTTCGTGCTCACTGAAAGATGTTCAGTGCTGTTACTTTTTGTACCCCAAGAACTTTTCTACTGAAAAATAAGTACAAACCTAAAGAGAAACGCAATTGCAAATTTTGTAATCTGTTTTCATTGATAAGGAGCAGGTTATTTTTTTACTAATTTATCAATTGCATGTGATTTCCTATGCAGGATCACTAATAACATCTGTAGTTAAGACTGCAAACTTTCTAATTCCATTAATCACTTTTCAATGGCTTCTAGTCTTATGTAACTGTTACCTTTCCTTTTAGAATACACCAAGCTTCTGGTCTGTTTGAAAGGCAATTGTCTCACAGGTGTTAGAGAAGTAGTTCAGCCCTTTTTGAGAACGAAGAATTATTTTCACACATGTTAAAATAACTGTTTTTTAAAAAAATTCAGCAGATATTTGAGTTTTGAAAAAAAAAAGTTTACATTTAATAACATACCTTCAGAAGGCTGCATTATGCTGAGGAATATAGTAGAAAAAAGAAGAATGTTTGTTGACTGAATTTATATAAGACTATGAAAATAACATTTGATTGTTGAAAACTAAATTGCAATAAAAAAATTTCATCAGTTGTGTTATTTTGTCTACCTCAGCTGTATTGTGGAAATATACTATTTATGTATGGAAGTAAAAGTCATATTTTCAAACCTATGCATTTTTCAGCTTTCAGTTAATTCATCAAGCTCTCGAAAGATGTTGTCATTTACACATATTTCATCCCAGATAGCATCCATACAAGGAATTCTGTGCTAGGGAGACATAAATAGTATTCCTTAGTTTCTGTAACAACAGAGATACGTACACCCACTAAAAGACTCAGGCTGAAGAAGACAGGAATAGTTGCCAAGGAAAAAAGAAAGACCCAAAACATTAATTATCTCACAGAAGTCCAGCACACAGATGGATAAACACATTATGTGGTGGGTAAGCAATTGGCTCATGGGTCAAGCACAGAGGGTGATAGTGAATGGGGTAACATCAGACTGGTGACCTGTGGGGTTCTGCAGGTCTCCATCTTAGACCCTGTGCTCTTCAACATCTTCATACGTGACTTGGATGCAGGACTGGAAGGGATACTAAGCAAGTTTGCGGATGACACAAAACTGTGAGGAGCTGTTGAGTCCCTCAAAGGCAGGGAGGCCCTGCAGAGAGATTTTGACAAATTAGTGGACTGGACAATCACCAATCATAAAGTTCAAAAAGGGAAAGCGCTGGATTCTGCACCTGGGATGGGGCAACTGCTGGAAAGCAGTGCCAGAGAAAGGCATCTGGGGGTCCTGATTGATGGCAAGTTGAATGAGTCAGCAGTGCCCTGGAAGCCAGGAGGGCCAATTGTGTCCTGGGGGGCATCAGGCAAAGTATCCCCAGCCAGTAGAGGGAGGGGATTGTCCTGCTCTGCTCTGCAGTGGGGTGGCCTTATTTTGAATATTGTGTGCAGGTTTGGGGACCACAATATAGGAAAGACATTAAACCATTAGACATGGGGGCAATGAAGGGCCTGGAGGGGAAGCTGTATGAGGAGCACCTGAGGGCACTTGGTCTGTTCAGCCTGGAGAAGAGAAGACTGAGGGGAGACCCCATCACAGTCTACAACTTCCTCAAGAGAGGGGAGAGTAGGGGCAGGAACTGATCCCTTCTCTGTGGTGACCAGTTACGGGGCCTGCGGGAATGGCCTGAAGTTGTGTCAGGGGAGGTTTAGGTTGGGTATTAGAAGAAGGTTCTTCACCCAGAGGGTGGTTGGGCACTGGAACAGGTTCTCCAGGGAAGTGATCACAGCACCAAGCCTGCCAGAGTTCAAGAAGGATTTGGATGACACCCTCATGCACATGGTATGACTCTTGGGCACGGTCCTATGCAGGACCAGGGATTGGACTCAATGATCCTTTTGGGTCCCTTCCAACTCAGCATATTCTGTGATTCTGTGAACTGTTACTGGCTGAGTGTGGCTAGACTGGACTGATATCAATAAAGCCAAGAGAGGTGTAAGCTCACAGCATTCATGTTAGCGGCCTGGAGTGTTTGCAGTTTAAGAGCCATGAACATCTGTTTCCTCACAAGCTCATGGCCCAGTAGTACTTCAGTGTTTTTCTGAAATTATGTCTGAATTCAAATTGTGCCCAGCAGGAACTGAAATAAAATTAAGTAAATGATAAGAAATCCCAGAATTCTTGATGCTTCTTTATTGATTTGTCTCTCCATTCTTCACTTTCTGTGTTCCCAGGGCTGATGTATCCTGACCCCATTTATTTATTAAATATACCTGATTGTCATGACTAAAATAATATCTGCTTGAATTTACCCATCTTTCCCTGAAGTACTGACATTCATGCTCTACTTCCCCTATATGAGTTTCTTAAACGGGAGATAAAGATTCCATTTTAAATATCAGTATCTATTACTGTTCTGCCCTTGGCACTGTAAGTCACTAAGTCTTACTTAAGTTTAGTGAAAAATTATATGAATTTCTGCACACAGTTCCGTGTATACGAAACCACACTGTAGGTAAATGGGTGACCTAGGTTCCACCGAGTTAGCCCAGTTAACATCTCTTGAACCCCTGAACAAGCATGCTTCAAACAAGCACCAGATATCAATTTTCCTTCAACAAGAAGAGGAGCCAGGTGACAGTGGTGACATGGTTGAACCTGGAGTCTCAGACGAAAGGATATCACTTCACCCTTTCAGGATGCCCAGTTGCCTAGTATTAATATAAAACACACAGTATGACAAGTATGATGACAGAAATTTTCCATTTTCTTATCAGTTTCCTTGACCTCTGATTTTCTGTCTCACTTCGTGTTTACTATTCACAGTCGTAATTTAGCTTTAAGATAGCTTTTGGTTAATATCAAAGAAATGGTTAATGTCTAGTTTATCAATTTATAATTGTGTTGACTTTTGCCACAATTTTTATATATATTTTAAAGAACTTGGAAAATCCTTGCAAAGCTTTTTGAGAGCTGAACATGACAGCCTTTTACGTTTTCACAGAGAGAAATGGGACATCTGTGCCTTTCACTTTACCTTCTAATTACAACACTAATTTTTTGAAGGAAATATCTAGGTTCATGAATCTCCTACCAGCTCTAGGTACAGGATTTTAACCCATCTTCCTACCTTTAGTAGCCTGATCCCACTGGGTTGTAAAGCTTGCTTCGTGTTTTCATCAGACCCTCCAGTGGGAGCTGTTTAATTTCAATATGTAACCGACCCAGTAAGACAGAGAAAGGGAAGAACAATAACTTAGTGCTTAAAATATTCCCTTGGTCACCTGGAATTAACCTTGCCTCTGAACAACATAAATTATGTTCTCTGACTTTTCTATTCCTGGCTGTACGTATTTGTCCTGAATAGATGTGTCCATATATCGTCTACTGAGCTATACAGAACAGAAAAATATCTAATTTACAAATCTGATTGAGAATAATTGAGACAGCTGCTAAAGTGTTGGATGCAAATGATACACCTTATGAAAGTTTGTTGCCCAGTTTTTCAGTTACGTTCCTTCCCTGAAGTCAACTACATATCACTGAAATTAGATGAGTGAAATAAATTAATACCATGTCAAGCATGTCTTCATTAGAAGGAAATATTTATAAAGGTGACATATTATTATGATATGTCACCTTTCATCCTAAATGCTTCATTAAACATATATGAAACAATCACTGATGGAAAAAAGCCTCTTTTCCACTTCTGGGTAAGACATAAAACAACAAATTTAAACTCTAGTAATGTGGGCTTGGAATTAGGGAAAAAACCATTAGAGATATAAAGAAGTTGTATGTTGGAATAGATTGCTCAGGAGGCTGTGCATGTCCACCACAGGAGAGCTTTTAGTCTGATAAACTTTTGTCAGAATCTCTTTTGGTGCAGTTAATACTGTCTACAAAGAAGACCTTGTGAGGTGTTTGCCAGTAAATATTACACTTGTTGAAAGCAGAGATTATACATTTTTAAATAATTATATATATAATAACCTGTTTTATCTCCCAAGCAAGCATCATTGTTGTTGACATCATTAAAACTATTTCACAGGGAACACAGGAAAAAAAAATGTTTTTCAGCAGAGAAAAGAATAAAATGTTACAGTATACAAATCTTCTTGTTTACTTTGTCTAAATAAGGTGAAGTAGGAAGGCAAACATAGATTTTCTCATCTCCTAGCCATTAGGGGAGTAATCACCAAAATACTGAAGCTGAACATGCAGCAGTGAAAAAGAGAGCTGGGACTGATTACTAGATATGTTCCATATATAATACTTAGATGTAGTTCTAGGGTCTGGCTTTAGTACAAAGAGTTCAGGTGGATGCTGACACAATCCACCTGAAATTGCTGAAACATTGTCTCATCTAAGCAGAGATGTCTGTAAGCAATACTATCTTAGTTCTAGATCCTTTTTGTGCAGCAGTGATAAATCAGTTGCTGGGATAGGAAAGCCCTGAAACAACAAGGCCCAGGGGAATGCTCATTACCTGTGATTGGAAGGCACTCCAACACGACGATGAAGAGAATGACTCTTCAAGAACTTGCATAATTCAAGTAACTGAGTAAGCTGTGATAGTACCATATTTTTCACCATTCTGCACATTTCACACTAATGTTGCACAGATATTCACAAATAGCAGTTGTTAAATCAATTTTCTTTACCATGGAGAGAGGAACTCACACTGGAGCTGGTTTGCTGACATCACTTGTGACCCCACCAGGGAACCACACTGGAGTAGTCTGTTCCTGAAGGACTGCACCCCATGGGAGGGACCCACACCAGAGCTGTTAATGGGGAACTGCAGCCCATGTGAAAGATTCATGTTGGAGCAGTCTGTGGAGGACTGTCTCCTGTGGGAGAGGGACCAGGGGAAGAATGTGAGGAGTCCTCTTCTCAGTGGAGGAATGGCAAAAACATATGATGAACTGACCACAGATCTCGTTCTCTAACCCCCTACATTAATGTGGGGGAGGAGGTAGAGAAATGGGGAGTGAAGTTAAGCCCAGAAAAAAAGGAAGGGTGGGGAGAAGGTTTTTTTTTAAATTTGGGTTTATTTCTCATTATACTACTCTGACTTGACTGGTAATAAATTCAACTAATTTCCCCAAGTCAGGTTCATTTTGCCTTTGTCAATAACTGATGAGTGATCTCTCCCTGTCCTGATCATGACCCATAAGCCTTTTGCTTTATTTATCCTCTCCTGCCCAGCTGAGGACAGGAATGACAGAGCAGCTTTGGTGGGCACCTGGCATTCAACCACAATCAATCCATCACAAGATTTTATTGGATCATTACTTGAGTCTTATTTATATACAGTTTGATCAATTTTACAGGAGGAAATGACTAGGAGAGTATCCAGATGGAATGACCAGATTCTCTACCCAGAGTGGTAATCAATGGCCTTGGAAAATCCTCTAGACCCTTCAAAATTCTCATCTGGAGAGCTTCTTGAAATAATCAGTCAAACACTTAATGTTGTATGTGTCTTGGAGTTTGGTCAATGACCTCATTTCAGATCTGTCTGATATTTCAATCCAGTCCATTGTCACATCTGGGCACAGACTACCTGGGACGCTCCTGGACTATGTAGGGAACTAATGACTTGCTGCACTGGCTGTGAATATGGGCATAGCCCTGATAAAGAGCTATGCTGCAATTCTAACTGTAGAAAAACCTAATTTCCATACTCAAATCTCTTCTTTAAGTTCTCACAGCACTGAACTTACTAGCTTTGGAAACAGCAATGATGCTGTGTCATGGAGTGGATTTAGGACTAAAAGGCATCCAGTTACATTACCAAACATGAAATTTCATCACTTGTCCTTCAAAACATCTCTCAGAGGTATTTGACTGTATATTGCTTATAATGCAATAAGTACTAGCTGTGATTTTAGTTACCTTTTAGGTTACTGAAAATGTCACTGATGCTTTTCTATATCCTTGGCAGGACTCAATGACAGTGTTTTTATAATAGTTCTGTCAACAAATAGCTTCCTTTTTATCACCACGATGTGTCCTTTTGGGCATTACTCACTAATAGTTTTGCACTCATCTGCTTGGACACTTTTGAATGGAACAATCATGTGCATCTTTTTCTCAGTAATGTGTATATCTTTGAAAATGCAGTTTATTTCCTTTCACCTTTCTTTGCTCTACTAGGAATCATAGGATCTCAAAAAGGATGCCTGTCTTTGTTTCTCTTGCTCTTGTTTTGTTCTTGTTCAGTGACATGAACAAATAATACTATGATAGCCCTAAGGGACTGACACAATATGCAGTATTCAATCTGGAGAGTAAAATCAGTTCAAGAGCACTACAGTTAGATTAATAATGCTGATTACATGCTGTACCTAAAGAATTCAGTAGATATATTTAGACATCTTAATCTCTTCCAGTGCATGTAACCATTAACATTTTATGTAGCTGACTTTGCAAGGCAGTCTGAATATTGCTTCTGAATTTTGAATTGAGTAACTGCCAACAGGTGAAACCTGTACATCTCTTACATATGGGATTGTATCATACACACCTCTCTCACCTCCTCCCAAAAAGCCCCAAACAAAACACCTTGAATTCTGATTGGTTGGTAGCTTTGCTAACAGACTTTGTTTTTGCTATACTACTCTCTATATGGATTTTCTTCTTTTATACAAGACAAAAATTTACTCTGCTTTGCTGTTTTGATTTTCCTGTGTTTCTCCCTTGCTTTTTGTTATTTATTGCGGTCTTCTTTCTGTTTCTTTCCCCTTTTAGTACCACCTTGCCCATTCCTCTCCACTTTTCCTTCATATCTCTTGGTTTCTCATATCTACAGTTTCATTTGAACTACCACAGCCATTTATGCAACAATGCTAATTATATTTGACTGTAGGAGCTTGACCTATATCAAGGATGTGATAGAAGCATTTTATTTTTTGATTGTACAATTCAATACTGTCTTTATTGTTTTTATAATAGAACTTTACTAGCTCTACCAAATACTTATTTGACATTGTAACACAATTCCACTGAAAGAGATCTCTTAGAACCCAAAGCCTCTCAGCACAGATAACCGAGTAGCCATGTAGCTAGGTAATCCTTGTAATGAACTTGCTTTCTATCTTTCTTATGTAGCCATTTTCAGTTTGTTGATATTCAGTTTCATTATCTCCTGTTGGAAAAAGGGACAACCTGTTCTTTATTTTTATCTTTTTTTTTTTTTTACAGCAAAAAGTACAAAAGTCTATGGGATTTCAGGATGTATTTATTGGCTATAAAAATCCCACACAAAATCAATACCTGCTTTTGAGTATGTTTCAACTTTTCAATATTTTTTTCCTGCCTGTTTAATGGATATATCCAGTTGAAATTTTCATTTCTACAAGATGCCACATCTATTAAGTTTTGCCTAATGCTAATTTAAGTGTATTGTATCCCACTTACTGTTGTTGACTTTCATTATACAAATACTGATTTTAATTTTCTTTTCCTTTCCATCTTAATTTCATTTTGTTGGTCCCTACTAACACAACAATTTTCACTGATGAGACATTCACCAATATACAGTACAGAAGTGTGTGAAACATGAAATTATTGCAGTTATCAAGTTATCATTTGTCATGTCAGACATCAATATTTCAATGAAAATTGCTTCACTACCTCAGTAATGTTTTTGAACCCATTCTTACTTTTCTCAAAGTTTGTATTAGTTGTTGTTTTATCATATTATTTTCCTGTGCTTATTGTTTATGCATTTTACTTTAAAACAGCCTTAATAAACCCCTTAATTTAACTCTTTATTTAGTGGTATGTTATATAACAGGTTATCAATAAAAGTAGTATCATTTGCCACACACTCCAGGGTTTTTTTTATTTCCAAAACCTAGGGGGATTTCCTTTTAAACATTTCACTCAAAATGTTTCCTAGGCCATAGAAATGTAATGACTAGTTGATTATGAAAAAGATATTTCCAATTCCTATCTCTTTGAGTCATGTCTCCTTCTGCAGACAGAGAATTAAAATTAAGTAGACTGCTAGAATTAGAGAAACAGATTTCTTGGAGGCAATACAAATGAACAGTTGGACTGAAGAGTTGTATTTTCAAATACATAATTCACTTAACTAAGATAAAAGGGCATTTTGGCATTTAAGAATTGAAATTACAGGGAGTTCTGTTACTTATTGAGAGATAGCAGTCATTTTCTAGTGATGTGTTTGAAAATATGGTAAAATATTCATACTACATTAAATAATGTATACTGGAAAATGTACTACTGTAAAAGATAGACAAGAAAATATGTTTCAGGAATATGTTGTTTACAAGTTGTTTTATGGGCTTATTTAGGGAGTAACTTGGAAACTTCTCTGAGATTTAAGAAATAATGTGAAAAGTTCTCCATCTCTAAATCCATCTAGTTGCTTTCCTTTGTTTAAGGTTTCAAAGTACCAAAATCATATTATTCAAAGAGCTTTTTCTGTCTTTTGCACTCTTCTTCTGTAGAAGTCAAAAATTCCAAGTTCCCTCTGTAGTTGCAACAGAAAGTTGTTTAAAACCTGGTGCAAATAATGCAAAGGTCATAGCTTCACTCCCCGTGTGGGCCATTCACTTAAGCGTTGGACTCAGTGTTCCTTGTGGACCCATTCCAACTCACTGTAAGATTCTGTGATACAATAAACTTCCATAATGTCAAGGAGGTTATTGTAATTGCCTTTGAAACTCCGTTTTTCATCGCTATTCTTAAGAAGGGGGATGTTTTTCTTCAAGAAAGAATGAAAACAGGGGGTAAGATCAGAACCTGAGAAAGACATGGAAAGTTAGCTAACTTCCCCTGTAGACCCATCATTTAAATGACTTAAGGAAGAGGGTTGAAAGCTAGAAGAGACAAAGTGGTATAACCAGGAATATCCTGTGGAACAGGAGCCCAGTGGACTATAAAAACTAGTGAAAAAGGAAGGTGCTGGAAAAACAAATAAGAATGTCAGATCAAGTTAGTATTATTCTTCCTGAAGTATAGTTACATGATGTGAATCAAATTAATGACAGTTTAACTCTGCAGTGTGAAATACAGATTTCTAAAGGCAATGAAGCAAACTGAGTGCAATGCTATTATTTCTTGAGGTACTGCACAGAAGTGTGAAACACTGCAAGACAGATTTAAAACTTCAGAGACTAATTAGATCTTCCGTAGAACATCTGATGCTATGCTTATTTTTAAAGAATCAGTGTTTTACATCTAAGAAATAAAGTAATGTTTCTTTGTTTGTTTGTTTGAGCTAGATATACCAATAACTTTAAACCATCTGGGAAGCAGAAGCACTTGCAGCTAAGATTTCATTGATTCTATGTTTAACCCATCTCAACTGTTTTCTAATTTTACTGCCAGTAAGAACGTTAAGATTGCAAAATCACTCAGATTTAGAGAATGTCAGAAATAAGATTGCCCGTGCAAATGTTATTTTCTACCTCTTGTGAGCATATGTTATGATACAATCTTTAATTTTTTTTTTACAATCTTTAGGTCTTCCACAGGACACCTGCTTCACTCAGGGCATATGCCTATATCTTAGACAATTTTTCAATATTTCTGTTTTCTTTCATCATCACTCAATATGTGGCCTGGGAGTTTATTTACTACATTCTACATGAACTCTGCACTGAAAAATGATTATTGACATCTTTCTTGGTGTTTTTATGGATTTCATTACCAGAATAGCTAGTACTTATCAAACATTAATCAATTTGTCTTCACAACAATATTTTTATAAACTTTTCAGGGTGCATCCTTCTCATTTTGTCCCTTACCCACTTGTCCTCCCCAGCCATCTCTGCCCTGCCATTTGTCTCTTCCTAACCTTTTTGCTCTAATTCTTTCCCATACTTACTCCCTTCTGCTCCGGTTTTCTTATCTCCCTCCTTAGCCATGGGACACTCTTGTGCTACTCCTTCTCCATTCGTTACTCCTTGAGTGACAACCTGTTTTTTTCTTCCTTTCCAGGGTGCACAGCTCTTCTTTGTTTACCGCTCTCTTCTTCCCTGTTCCACAGACACACTTGTCACGGACAGCACAGTAGCTCTGCTGCTTGTCTTGACAAATGTTATCTTCTATTGTGGCATCTGAAAGCCAGATTCATATTTGGAAGTAAAGTCCTTGGCCAAATTCCTCAATGTAAAGCAGATACCATTTTCAGCACATTTCATTGGCAAACTTTAACAGACCTCTAGAGTTTTTTGAAACACACATAAAGCAATTTTGGGAAGTGAGAAAATCGGGGAAAAAAAAGAGGATAGCAAAAGACATAATCTGCTGGATGATGGAAGGTGTTCCCAAATTAGCATTAGTGCAAACACACATGCTGAGTAGTCTCATGTATCAAGACACAGTTGCAACCAGGCACCTTACACAGCCCCACTTCTTTCAGGCTCAGACTGCTTCCAGACATCCAGTGAAATTCAAAGCCACTGCCACAAAGCAGGAAAATTAGAATTTCTCAGCTAAACAACAATACTTTTAAACAATATATCAATCCTTCAGCCTTTTTCTCAGACATAATGCACAGGTTTTGATGGATGCATTTCAAATAACTGAATATAGAACAGTTCAGGTTAATGAGGTTAAATTTTGGCGAGTTTATGGCAAACATAAAGTTTAATATTGATACTGTTACAGAACTTTAGACATAGGTGTAATTTCCAAGCCTGCATCCCATGTAAGTCAGAATATGAATTCATATGTGGAATTATATTAGTTATATAAGCCTTTATAATATAGTTCTGTCAACCATGAATTCTAAGCATTTATGAATTTTTTTTTAAGTGAGAATTGTGACAGAAACTGAATAGAATTGAGAGATCAGGATAAGAAAGAAAGAAAGAAGAATGAAAGAAAGAAAGAGAGAAAGAGAAAGAAAAAGAGAGAAAGAGAGAGAAAGAAAGAAAAAAAGAAAGAAAGAAGGAAAGAAAGGAATATAAGCATTTAGAAATACAATTGAAACGGTTTGTTACAATACTTGTTCTTCCCCTGTACCTATGCTATTCCCTAAACATCTACATTGGACCACTGACAGGGACAGCACAGATCAAGGTCAATCTGGTCTGACCCAGCCTTAGATTTTTTAAGTCTTACACAGAAGGAGGAAAGCATATTATTATTCAGATTCACCAGGGAGTGTTTTCTTGAATAAAAGTCTGGGAGCAAGATTAAGCTTTGCAATCAGCCTTGAATGAATTAAATATCTTTTGTACTGCAACACCAGACATTGCACATGTAGTTCTTAAGTGATATTCTCCCAAATCAGTGCATTTCAATTGTATTTCTAAATACTTCTTTTGTAGGGGGAAAAAAAGGTGAAAGCAAGGATACCATAAACTAGCAGTGTAATTTTCTCACAGTTCTAATTACTGGTTATTTAAGAGCTTCCATCTTACTCAAAGCTTTCAAAAAGAACAAGGACTCATTACTGGATGATAAATTACCTATGGAATATAGAAATTGTGAACTGTAGTCTAGATTCTTTCCTCCTACTTTGTCTTCTGGATGATATTTTCATCTTTTCCCTGTCCTTCTCTTTTTATCACAGTGATTTCAAATTATATTTCTTAGATTGAAAATATTTATACAGCGTAGGTGACCTAGGAATCCAATAAAACCAAATTATATAATGTGCAATTATAGGAATTTATAAAATAGCCTTACTGTAATAGAAAGATGATCGTAGAAAAAGAGGACAAGACAACAAGAAGGGAAGATTAGTGTTACAATAGTCAGCCTGAGAAATTAGTCTTCTTGGAAATTTCAGTCCTTCTTTGTAATTCCTGGAGCAATATGAGAAGATTATATAGGAGTTTTAAATCTGACAGTTATCTTATGAATATTAGAATAAGCTGAAGATTCAAAAGTAATACTTTTAAATTAATAGAATGAAACCTTTAGAAATGCTTTAGTGCCTGATAACAGAACTAAATTCAACCACTATAAGTGGCTATTTGGCTTTATGGGACAGGACACTAGCTGAGAGGGTTCGCTCAGAAAATGAGTCACACTCAGAGTAGTAACACTCTACCTAAGACAATTCCTGCACCAGGGAAGTTTTTCTTTCATGTTTTCAGCCCCTGTGAACAGAAGAAGCCTTCCACAAAATTTGCCTCAAACGGGTACCATAGATTATGGCTTAAGAGTCTTAAATATATATTACAAAACCACTACATAGATTTAGATCACATCTAAATAATACACCAAAAGAATTTTTCTCTTTACCAGTTGAACATAGAGATAATCAATGCTCTGCATAATGAATACTTTTACTATGAAAACCTGATGGAAAAATATATTTACTGTATACTAATACTGTGCAATTTAAGAGGTCTCCACTGCGTTTGCTAAGCCTTTAGCATAAAGACTTCCATAAATTGCCCCAATCCAATCTTTCGCTAATTAACTTCGAGCAACTGACACAGGCATCAGAAGAGAACAATAAATTAAAAAGGAAGCAACTCATAATTTTGTGGTGCCTTATGGAACATGAACAACATTTTAGTGAAGTCAGATCTATGAAAGTCACCTTGCATAGGCTGAACAGCGGGAATAAAATATGAACTTCAGCCTTTAAAATATGAAGTAGCATTGCCAAATAGCATCCTCCAAGTAATGTTTTCATACTAATATATTTTCTGATATAGGCAGAATGATACTGTTTTAAGGCAGCCTTTAAAATTGCAAAGGAATGTGCACAGATATTTCTCAAAGTCTTTAAACTTCTTCGTAAAATCCAACTTAGACTCCTCACAAAGTCTCATGCCAGAATGAAGTCATGCAAGCCAATAGCAACATGTTCTCAACGCTTTTACTGGCCCAAAGTTAGACTTATCCAGAAGGCTTTCAATTTCCATATCAACAAATTAGGGGAAAATATTTTTTATTCTTCTGTAGTAAATCTCAACAGCCAATTTAACTGTATAACATTCTAGAAATATTGGCTTTGTTCTCTTCATTTGTTATAAAGTTTACTGTGGTGCTTATGAAGTTGGACTAGCAAAATAAAACCCAAATACCAACATAATAATTAAAATTTCTATATTACAAAATTAAATATTTCCACACTTCACTGCTGCAATTTAGATAGTCCTTGTCTTGGTGCTCTTTCTCATGCTTTCTCATGATAAGACTTGTCACGAAAGTTTCAGGAATTCCAAATTAATTATTCTTTTTCTTTTTCCTCTTTCTTTTGAATGCTTGAACTACTATAACATTCTCATTGAAGATGTAATAAAAAGAACAACTTTCTCACCATTAGAGCTAACCATAATAAAAAAATGTAGTTTATGAACAAAAGATTAAGATTTTTTCCTATTTTTTTTAAATTTTTTCCCCCCAAATTATCCGTCATATGAACTCTACAGAGTCAAATATACAGACTATTTCCTTTTCTTCAGTCCTTCACTCTCTAATCTATTAAGAAAGATTTTCTATAAGCTAAATTAAACCCTAAATTACACACCTATTTTGGAAGGTATTGTTTTCAATAGTAAATAATGTTTGCTTTATTTTGTTTTTAGGATATAAACAAATAGGGTATAAATTCTCATTTTTTAAAGTAGAGTACATTTGAGGAATTTAGGAGAAGATTATTTTTTAACACATTGTATTACATTAAAATCATTTGAGCAACTTTGGAAATTTCAGATAAACTTACTGCATGAATCTAATAAACTCTCTCAGTAATTTTCTCATCAAGAATTATCAATTTAGCAGAAATTCTGAGGGAATCTATATCAATGTTTTAGTTCTGTGCTTCTTTAACTCCTGCTCATTTTAGAGCTAGTATTATAATTTCAAGTGCTTTGCAAGTAGTATTCTAACCTCATAGTATACATTGTTTAAGTTATTTTCATTCCTATTAAGTAGTTGATTTTTTTTTTTAATTCCTTGGGAAATTCTTTTCACTTGCTTTGAAACAAAAAAAAAAAAGAAAAAAGAATTTCCTGGATTGTTAACATTTCCAGTTATCACACTTCCAGGAGACTTAGAAGTATTAACCCCCCCAATCACTAACAGATATCAACACTATACAAGATGGAATATAGTGGAAACATGAGAAACCAAAGTTTTACTGTAAAACATGAAAATCAAAGTTTTATCCTTTTATCTTCTACATGTCATATATACAAACAGCTGTCAAAAGCACCATTCCTCAAGTCTATTGTAGCACACAGAGTCGGTGTGTTTGTGAAACACTCTAGGGTAGAGATATCTCATCTTTGGACAAGAGGAAAGAGTTTGGACATAAAACCCACATTGAAGAAATGATTTATGAAAGGTGTTTTATCAGTGCAACATCACTATTAAATGTAAAGATATCATCTTGAATTTTCTTTAATTTATCAGTGTCAATATAATGCATCTGAAGAACAAGGGTAGTTGTTTTTTCTTTATTGTGATCATAATGGTAGCACCTACTAGTTGCTGTTGACATAAACTTTGTGTCAAGTACCATACAAGCATGGAAAGAAAAGACATTCCTTTCCACAAAAGTTTACGCTCACAGTATAAAACAGGAGATAACCTGTGGAATGCTGCTACAAAATACTTTATCTAGAACTGCAAAGTAATTTTTTCTGTCCCACTCAGTGGTGAAATAAGAGGTTAATAATGGAACATCTCTCTTTATTATTGTTATTATTTATTGTTATCATCAGTATTACTGCTACTACTCCAACTACTATCATTATTACTCTTTAAGCCTTTATATACCAGCTCACTAAAATAATTGACATTTACAAGCAGGAAAGCAAACCGAAGTTTTACATTCATAGAACACGTCAGCAATAGCTTGTGTCCACCTGGCCTACAGAAGGAAAGGGATTTCTCATATATGAGATGTCTGTTCCGCTGTTGATAGGAAAAGCACAGAGTCTGGGATCTTCAGGAGTTGCAGTGTGTCATGTATTGATCAGCATGTCATGCCTTAAATGTTGACCACGGTTTAAACGTTTTGAAGATTTAAGAACATGCTGCTAGTAGGACAGTTTTGGTAGGCTTACAAAGCAGCTGTGTATTTGTACTTACAGCAGGTACATTGACATTTATGAAGGTATCTCATAGTAAAACTGCAACATACAGTTGCACACAAGTTTGCAAAAATTTGTGTGGCTAGTTACATTTTATGTGTATTCTACTCCCTCTGGGTCAGCCAGATAATTTAATTATCCAACTGTTAACTTTTCTAACAGATACAAACAGAGTTAAATGTAAATTGTTAGCCAATGTGATGGTGTCTGTCTAGATACATGATGACAATTTGTTCTCTTTTCATGAACTACTCTTCCAGACTTGGGGTTGTGAACTGAGCCACATCAAAATGATTCCCAGAAGCAGAAAGACTTGTCCTTATGCTGTTGTCTAATAAAAGCATTAATTTAACCTACACGTTTTTCCCACTTCTACCTACTTTAAATTAACATGCTTACCTGACTTCATTATGTGATTTGTTCATTCTTTTTGTCTGATCCTCACTACAGTAGGCTACAGTAGGCTACTGCTTAAATAAAAAACAACTTTTGCTTTCACCTATCTTTGAAACTTTACATCTTCTTGAATCTGCAGAGAGTTTGTGCAGCTCGGTCTATTGAATTCCAGATGCTGATGACAGAAATAGAGTTATTTCTCGATTTCTTGCAAAACTTACCTAAATTCCTATGTACCTACTGAGGAAAAAGGCAGGAATGCTACTTAAAGAAGTTACTAGAGACCTTGGTGCACTGATATTTCTGGACTGAGACTTTGCAAGCTTACAACCTCCTGAAGATATAGGTCAGAGAAAGAGAGTAGGATCTCAAAGGGGAGACTACTGTAGTCAGAAGAAATATTATGCATTAATTTCTTCTCTTACAGAAAAAACTGTTGAACTTTTCCCAGACATGTTTAAGACAATAAATAGGAGCACAGGGAGAGATAGTAGTTAAAACAGTAACTTTGAAAATGGCCGAGAAAGTGCTGTAAGCTTCTTCAGATCACACCAAAAGTCAAAAAGTAAAATAGAAGTTAATATTTCAAGAGCTACATCTGACATAAGCAGAGAAACCTCCTGGTCAGGAACAGGTAATGATTAAAATGGTAGGCAAATCCCCAGCACCTCATCAGATCTTAAGTTGGTCTACATATATTGCTCTGACAGAATCAAGACAGAAAGCTCACAGGGGACAGGCAGAAAGGAACTAGGAGAGCAGGGGGAGCTTATGTAATTTCAGGGCAGGCAACAGTTTGATGATTTCACAGGTTTGGGCGTGACACAAGCTGAGACAGAAACAGGAGGTGTTCCCCACAGTGGTGGGACAGTCTTTGAGAAACCTGCTGTGGGGTGAAACAAGAAAGAAGTGTGTATGATGGATAAAAACCTGAGTGAGCACACTGTAACAAATTCAGTAAAGCTTTCAATACTGTCTCTTCCAGGATCCTTCTGGACAAAACGTCCAGCACAGCTGATGGGTGAGCACATGAGGTGGGTGAGCAATTGGCTCTCGAATCAAGCACAGAGAGTAATAGTGAGTGGGGTAACATCAGACTGGTGATCTGTCACTGTGCTCTTCAACATCTTCATAAATGACTTGGATGCAGGACTAGAAGGGATATTAAGCAAGTTTGCAGATGAACAAAACTCAGAGGAGCTGTTGACTTCCTTGAAGAAAGGGAGGCCCTGTAAAGAGACCTCGACAGATTAGAGGACTGGGCAATCATCAACAATATGAAGTTCAACAAGGGAAACTGCCAGAGTCTGCACCTGGGATGGGGCAACTCCGGAGGTACAGACAGATTGGGGAATGAGATGCTGGAAAGCAGTGCTATGGAAACGGAGCTGTATTAGGGAGGGTTCGGAACCGAATCTTGAAACCATGACACTGTTAAAAGCTTAACAAAAACCAATATTTATTACCAAGAGGTGGCCAACAAAACGAACAAACCCAAAAGGGAGGAAGGAGGAGAGAAATAAGCCCCCAGCATGACCTCCCCAGTTACCCAGCTGTTGCGCATAAAGTTATCTTACCGACCTAGCATGCCTATAATTACCCATAACAGAAGCTGCATCCTTGGAGAGTCAGTAAGTTCATGAACTGGCAGGCGTCCCTGCCAAAAAGCAACATTGTCCTTGGCATGAAGTTAGCTGCACTCCAAGAAAGCACTATCTGCTTTTATACAATTAACTGAGTGACCTCAGCCTAGGCAGGAGTGGTCATCACTGCCCAGCCAGAGGTTCTCAATCCCACCCTCTTGGTTATGTAAGTACATCCCTTCAGCACATGCATGAGAACTTCAGAAATCCCCTAACGCACACGCAGTATGCTTTGGGGGTCTTTTCTAATTGAGTCAGGGGTCGAGCCTTCCTCCCCTCCTCTTCGATTTCTCCTTCAAATGCCCTTCGCAGACAATGAACCAATAGTAGAGCACCAATTAAAATAGTTTATACAGAAGTTCTCCCTCCAAGGATGAATTCACTGTTTTATCGCTGAACTTGGCAGGGAGAATATAAACTACTACAGGTGGCTGGGGCCAAACACAGACCAAAAGTATCAGCATAAATTCACCCTGCTACAGGAGCTGAGGGCTCTGATTGATGGCAAGTTGAATATGAGTCAGCAGTGCCCTGGCAGCCAGGAGGGCCAACCATATCCTGGGGGGCATCAGTCAAATCATCCCCGGCCAGTTGGGGGAAGGGATTGTTCTGCTCTGCTCCGCACTGTTGCAGCCTCACCTTGAATATTGTGTGCAGGTTTGGGCACTGCAATATAGGGAAGGCATTGAACCAGTGTCCAAAGGAGGGCGATGAAGATGGTGAAGGGCCTGGAGGGGAAGCCATATGAGGAGTGTCTGAGGGCACTTGATCTGTTCAGCCTGGAGAAGAGAAGGCTGAGGGTAGACCCCATCACAGTCTACAACTTCCTCAAGAGAGGGAGAGTAGGGGCAGGAACTGATCCCTTCTCTGTGGTGACCAGTTACGGGGCCTGCGGGAATGGCTTGAAGTTGTGTCGGGAGGTTTAAGTTGGATATTAGAAGGTCCTTCACCTAGAGGGTGGTTGGGCACTGGAACAGGTTCTCCAGGGAAGTGATCACAGTATCAAGCCTGCCAGAGTTCAAGAAGGATTTGGATGACACCCTCATGCACATGGTATGACTCTTGGAAATGGTCAGGGGCAGGGGGTTGGACTCAATGATTCTTTTGGGTCCCTTCCAACTCAGCATATTCTGTGATTCTGTGATTTCTACACAAAAGATATCAGTTTGAAGCACAGTTACCAACTTTGTGAGTATGTGAACAGCACATTCAGAAATTCATTCCTGTGTTAGGTATAAGAATGACTGCTTGTGTTAGGAAGGGCAGTATTAACAGGAGAAAGAAAATACTTGATTGGGACTGTAGATGTTTGGGAAAAAAGGACAACAGCTGAAAACAAATAAGATAAAAATGTCTGAAAACAATCTGAAACATAAAATGTTTTAGGCTTTCCTATAGATACATGTGAATAACCAAGAGGTTAATGCTAATTTCCTTTATTCATAAATTTTGGATGATGATTACTTGTTTAGGATGTCTTAGTAATTATTATGGGACTAATTGTGACTTCCTTATTTGAACAGAACAATGTTTTTCTCTTTGAAGAGCTTTGGTAAGGACAAAGTTCCTTCTGTGAAGTTCCTTCACAGTTCTATTTTAACTCAATTATATTTTATTCCAGCAGAAGTAATGTATCTGTACTTTTGAATTTTTTCATACAATATTCCTTTGAACACGGGTTTAAAACTAATTGAGATTGACATATGCACAAGTAATCTCGCAAGAATTGAAAGGTGAAGGAAAGCCTATTACTCTTAAATAATAATAAGAAAAAAAGTATTAAGATAGTAGAGCTGCATGGCACAAAATGCAAGGGACAAGGATTGATCACAGCCTTTATTAATGATGTGTAAGATGATATTTAGTAACATGGGCTACTCTCTGAATTCTCCAGCAATATAACTAGCATTGAGAAGAAACTGCAACCTGAAGGGAAATACAACTGTTTGTTTCTATTCCTTTTGAGTACCAGTGTTAAGTCATTGCATGAAGAATATAAACCCTCCAAGAAACCAGGAATGGGAGGAACCTTAGAATAAATTAGAACTTAAGATAACTTAAGTCAACTGAAGTAATTCATATTTGTGTAGGTTAAATAAAGCACTTTAGAATATAAGGTATATAATAGAAAATAACGATGTTACTTACTTAAAATGCAAAGATTTGTCTGACGGTGCTGCTGTGATAAATAATGCTTCTCTTCCTGCTTTGGAGCTGGTTTTCTGTGGAGTCTGGGGCACAAATAGGGCAGGGATGTTGGTGGGAGCAATCAGACCATGAATGAAGGCTGCAGAGTTTGAGTCTTTTTTTCTTCCCCCTCAAGGCATCTATTTTTATTTCTCACTTACTTGTCTAGTGCCTCAGAGAAAGTTCAGACAGTATGTTTCGTATATCAAAGCACGATCTGTCTGTGTTTTAATAATTACACTGTCTCTTGTAAAATAACTTTTCAGGTGATTCTGTGACAGAACCAAATTGTGCCTTCAGACCTGCCTGCTATAGCTTTGCTGAGCCCCTTCCTCCAGAACTTTCCAAGGCTGGTAAGAATGGTTCCATACCACAGCAGTGTCCCTCACTTACTGCAACAGGGAACTTTAATCAGAGGTCAAACCTGTAATACTTTCTCCATCTGCTTTAAATGTGAAATCCCAAATAAGACATTGATCCTGACTTCAAAGAGTGTTTTGAAGTCTGAGGGCCAAATTTTGCCTAATCTTTCACAAGTCCTGTGTTCCCTGACAACAGCAGAGCTCACAAGACATGACGAACAGTGACAGGGGGCAAAGGATCTTCCCAGTCAAATGTAAAGACCTGATGCTTCTATGTGCTGAAACAGTGTCTTCTTAAGGACAAGCTCTATAGGAAGAATTTGATTGTCATTAAGGCCTTGTTTTATTACTTTCTATGTGATATGTGTCTACGCTAATTTTTTGCTATCTAAGTACAGAAAATCAAGGAATTTAGTCACTGAATTATGACAGCACAGGTTGGCTCCCAGAGAACTACTCTACAAATGATGAACAAATTCATTCTGCCATAAAAGAAAAAAAAAATCTTCTGCTTGAAAGTATTATCTTTGACATTGCTGTATTTCAGGAATGTAGTTACAGGGAAAGGATTTTCATATTGCATTTTTTGTCAACTTGCAATCTAAGTATTTGTGGAAAAGTGGGATTTATACATCATGTGCTTGTAAATGTGAAAATGTTAATGCATTTACATTCTTCAAATAAAAAAAATTATAGGCAACATTTCACAGGGCTAGATCATTTCATTGACATATGCAATGCAAGAAGCAGTGCACATTAATCACAGGACTGAAAAACACTGCAAGGATTTAGGAAATATCAGAAACATCAATCAGTATCATTTCTTTAAGTCTGTTCTTAAGAAAAATCAAGTTAAAATACTTTGCTTCAGCACTAACAGCAGATGTTATGAGGCACACTAAGAACATTTTGAGAAAAGAAGAAAGCGGGTTAAAAAAGTCCCCCAAACTGACCAAACCCACAAAACGGTGATATGCTTAAGTATTTCATCACCTGTCATTAAATGAAAAGATATTTTTACAAAAAAAACATTGAAAGACGAGAACACTACCCATATATACTTAAACAGTATAAACCACAGGCTTCCTAGAAGCATATGAAGGCATTTTTCTCTTTCTTGTACACTTTTGATTGAGAAAATATCAATTATATTACTACAATCAGGTGGTTGAAGGTGGAACTACCATTAAGCATAGACCATGTTGCATTTTCCCACCACAAATACTCCCATGTCACTTTTAGCTCTTAGAGGAATGATTCTTTTTCTCGTCTTCCCAGTGCAACCATAAAATTGTGACAGAATTGTAATAATAACTAGTAGTAGTCTTTTGAACTGACATCTGTCACTCTTGCTGCATAGCTGTTCCTCTGAGTTTTCTATAGGGACTGGATTTAACCAACTTAAGCATTTTATTTCCCTTTAAGTATTCTTGAGATTACTTAGGTTCCTGTATCTGAATTTGAAACTTATATTTGCAGGGAAAGTATACACATAAATACCAAATAAGAAAACAGATTGATTTGAATAGGGACAGCGAAGACAATGTTGCTAAGAACACAGATCCTCAAAAATACCTGTGCTGTTAACAAGACATCAGAGCAGCAGTCTTGCTGTTTGTTGGGTTTTTTGGGCATGTTATTCACAAAGCATCTACAGGTCAGCTAGTGCACACACTCAGCATGGTTTTAGGCAAATATATCTAAAGATACTATTTCTGCATCAGTGAAAAATACTAGTTCTTGAACTGATCTGGTAATATTTCATTGTCTCTTTAAATGTAATTGTCTTTTTTTTTTTTTGAAGGGTAAGGGATGAAAAGCCCTACCATGGACAAAAATATGGTTAACTTACACAGACAAGTTCCTGGTAGAAGAACTTCACTTCTTCTCTTTGAGAGAAATCAGGAGAAAAGTGGTTGTCAGTTAGCTGCTTGGTTTCTTTGTTTTCAGCTTTTCTTCCGTTACAGCTTAGGCAATTTGTCAGACAAAGAGAACTTTTTTCAATTTTAAAAATCAGATTATAATTTTAATTATTTTCAGTAAAAGTAATTTTATATATATTTTCCTTAAAAAAATATTATTAAAATTTTTTTACTGGAGAAAAATTTAGAAAAGACGAAAACAACAAAGTAAAATGAATCTAAATCCAGCCTTTACATTAGGCATGCAGAGAAACTGCTAAGAGTGTTCCATTGCAGAAGAAAATAGAAGTGCATAAAAATAAAATAAAAAAAATATCAATTTTCCCTAATAATGTTGCAGGCTTGCAGCTTGCCTTAAACAAGACTTAAGCAGATTTCAGTTGTCTCAATCTGACATTATTATTCAAAAATAAAGCTAAATCCAAATGACATCTAAATGCTTCCAGCACATTGGGCAGCAGACTTCATTCTGCACCCCTAACTTTAGTGCCCTAACCAAAACATCTTAATTAAGAGGTTAGTAGCTCTAGGCTCCTTTGCAGTCTAGAGAGACAAGGATAGACTTTTCTGGGACAAATTACACCATAGGCAGATGCTATTTTTTTATAGTAGACTTTCTATATATGTCCATTTCGGAGGAGTTTCAGATTTACCACCTGCTAGGTCTTACTAAGCAGGTGGATGTAGATGTCACTGTTGCTTGCTGTTTCTTATTCTGGTTTCCAACACAACTGTTTAGCACTTTTATTGTGAGGGTCTATGCTACAGAGGAGGCAGAAATTTGTGTAAAGATAGGTTAAGTATTAAAGGCTTCCTACTGGCTGGATTTGGTGATTATTTTTTTTCCTTTCATTTTTTTGAGGCACCTAATAGTTCCCACAATGTGAAGAGGCCATGATCTTATCTTTAATATTGCCTGGAGGTCAGATGGTGGGACAGGGCTATTCCAATACCTCATTTCTTGATGTCCAATCAAGATGCTGATGTCCAATCTTGATGTTGCAATCAACATCAGTACTTGTCTGTCAGGATTAATGGTAAGGAAACTCTAACCACCAGGAATATTTTTCTTTATTCTGATGAGATTAACGGATTTTAATGAGGGAGTATACAACACATGAGACTATTATGGAAATAGTTTGGTATTCCATACAGTAGCATGCCAGTCAATCTGTCTTCTCTTGCTGGAAGTGAATGTCCTTGGAGGGTTTTGTCTTGGATTGTTTGTTGTGTTTGTTTTTTTTAAATATAATTTTACATATATTTTATCTAGGATTTCAGATGAACAGGCATTTGACCAGTAATAACAAAATGCTCTTGTTAGACACATACTGTTTCCTGAGGAGATGGGAAAAATAAAGCAAAAATAAGGGCCTTCTGTAGTGACTATTTCAGTGGACAAGGGAAGGGGGACAGATGTCATTTATCTGTATTTCTTTAAAGCCTTTGACATGGCCTCTCACAACATCCTTCTTTCTAAATAGGAGAGAGATGGATTCAATGAATGGACTGTTAGATTGATGTAAAATTGGTTGGATGGCATCCAGAAGGTAGTGGTGAATGGCTCAGACTCCTGATGGACATCAGTGACAAGTGGTGTCCCTCAGGGGTCCATACAGTGACCATTGTCATTTAATATCTTCATTAATGACATAGAGAAAACAATCAAATGCACTCTCAGTAAGTTTGCAGATGACACCAACCTGAGTGCTCTGCTTGACACTCCTGAAGAATGAGACGCCATCCAGAGGGACCCGGACAAGCCTGAGAAGTGGGCCTATGGGAATCTCATGAGGTTTAACAAGACCAACAGTAAGGTGCTGCACTTGTGTCAGGGCAACCCCTGGTATCAACATAGACTGGGGGATGAACAGATCAGGAGCAGCCCTGCTGAGAAGGACTGAGGAGTGCTGGTGGGTGAGAGGCTGGACACAAGCTGGCCACAGGCACTCACAGCCCAGAAAGCCAAATGTGTCCTGGGCTGCATCCAAAGCAGTGTGGGCAGCAGGTTGACCCTCTACTCTGCCCTGGTGAGACCTCACTTGGAGAACTGCATCCAGCTCTGGGGCCCCCACTACAGGAAAAACATTGACCTGTTGGAGCAAGTCCAGAGGAGGGCCACCAGGATGATTAGAGGGACGGGTAAAAGAATTGTGATTGTTGAGTCTGGAGAAGAAAAGGCTTAGAGGTGATCTAATAGTGGTCTTCCAGGGCCTGAGGGGAGCCTAAAAGAAAGATGGGTCAAGACTTACAAGAGCCTGAAGTGACAGGGCAAGTGGTAATGGCTTCAAAGTGAAAGAGAGTAGGTTTAGATTAGATATTTTGAAGAAATTCGATACTGTGAGGGTAGTGAGGCACTGGAATAGGTTATCCAAAGAAACTGTGGATGCCTCATCCCTGGAAATATTCAAAGCCTTGTTAGGTGGAGCTCTGAGCAACCCGATCTAGTGGAAGGTGTCCCTCCCCATAGCTGGAACTAGTTGATACTTAAGATGCCTTCCAACCCAAACCATTCTAAGATTCTATGACTCTATTTCAGTGTTTGAGCTATATAACTCCTCCTCATGTTATGTCTATGCCTCTGCAGAGCAAGCTGGGTAGAAACTGAGCATCTTTAAAATATGATACTACAGTATTCCTTCCTAAACACTATAGCACCACTCCCAGAAATTAAGTTTCGATACTTATGTACTCAGTTCTGATAACTTTGATGTGTTGGATACAATTTGTTTGCAGAGAAACATCCATCACATAAATGTAGCAGACAGCTAGGTTTAGTTGTTTGTCGGGTAAAAAATTCCCTTCTGAAGGATCTGCTCACAATGCAAAGAAATGAAAATATGAGTGAAAATTTGCAAAAAGTCATGGATATATGGTATAGTTGGACCTGATTATGACTAGTTTGTTGCATAGAGTTTTTTATAATTAATAATGATATTTAACACTAATTAAGAATCCTTCACACATCTAGAAATTATTATTTCCTCCCGCTGAAGTACATCAGAGAACCTGAAATGACATTATTTCTAGTGCATCTAAACTAATGGGTATTAGATATTTTTGGATTCATCTGTATTCAGGGGGATGCAACACTCTCCTCTGTCTGTCTTTCATTTATAACTGCTATTATTAACTCCTCCACTTTATTCCTATTTCCAAACGTTACAAAGAAAAAAAGTACAGGAGATCTCTTTCTTTCTTTCTTTCCTTTCTTTCTTCCTTCCTTTTTCTTCCTTCTTTCTTTCTTTTTCTTTCTTTCTTTCTTTCTTTTTTCCCTTCTTTCTTTCTTTCTTTTCTTCTTTCCTTCTTTCTTTCCTTCTTTTTTCTCTCTCTTTCCCTCTCTCTCCCTTTCTCTCCCTCTCTCCCTTTCCTTCCTTCCTTCCTTCCATTTTTATCAATTAATTAACCAGTCTCTTCACAGAGATTTTGATGCAGTCAGGTAGATTTCTCAAATGAAAATACAAACTTGTCTCAATGACTTCACACAGAGCTGCAGCAGTTTACAAAACCCTGTGTGAGGAGAGCTGGCCTCATTATGCGGAACTCAAACAGCTTAAAAGAAAGTCATACAAGTTTAAGACCCCAGGTGATAACATGGTGCTGGAAGTGAGAAATCTTCACGCATTATCCTGGTGTACAGTCCCAGGCCAGAAGCTCAAGGTGCACATTGACTAAACAGCTGCATATATTGCCCCTCTACAGCCAAATGAGGAAGGTGGATATTATTTCTGTCTTAGGCAACAAGGGTGAACAGGCAAACTTAATTTTCTCCCAGAGAATTTTGATATAAAAGCTTTGTTACAGTCATAAAAACCAGACTTACGGGTCACTCTTTCAATCTGTTTCCTGTCTCAGTCCACCTCTGGTCCAAGTACTCCTACCGCCCAGTACTTCTCCTGGCCAGAGATAAAGATCATCATTGTCATGTCCTCATGAGTAGGTAGAAGTCGCAGCCAGGTAGAGCAAAAACCAGGGAGATTATAATACTTCACCCATGGCTGAACATCAGTACAAGATACTTAAGAAAACATTACCTTAGAATAGAAACAAAGTCAAAAGCCAAAAATTGAAGCTGCAAAGAGGATTCTTGAAGACAGGAAAGAGGTACAGGAAAAACAAAAGTAGTGTCCTTGTTTTGTTCTTTAGGCAATATTCCATACCTTGTCCATTGTAAATCATTCCTGCTTCAGTGAATGAGTGGCTGTTGTCCCTTGCTTGCACACCTTAGTTCTGAGTTGCTGTTACTTTCCAGGGATATTAAAAAGGGTGGATGATCAGGACAGTATCTACATTCGATATCATACTGATGGAAGCCTATTCAACCTAAGGCGACTGAAGGCCCACACTAAGACCCTAAACCATCTTGTCCGGGAGCTGCTTTACGCTGATGACGCTGCCCTTGTTGCACACACAGAGGCAGCCCTGCAGCGTTTAACATCCTGCTTTGCAGATGCTGCTGAGCTCTTTGGGCCGGAAGTCAGCTTAAAGAAGACAGAAGTTCTCCATCAACCGGCACCTCAGGAAGTCCTCCATCATCCCCACATCACCATCGGCCAATCAGAACTCAATTCAGTCCAACAGTTTAATTACCTAGGCAGCCTCATCTCCTCAGATGGTAAGATTGACGGGGAGATAGACAACAGGTTAGCAAAGGCATATAGTGCTTTTGGAAGACTCCATAAAAGAGTATGGTGTAATAAACACTTGAAGAAAAGTACCAAGATCAGTGTCTACAGAGCCATAGTGCTGTCTACTCTCTTATATGGTTCCGAATCATGGGTCATCTACCGCCACCACCTGCGTCTCCTAGAACGCTTCCATCAACGCTGCCTCCGTACAATCCTAAACATCCACTGGTCAGATTATGTGACCAATACATCAGTTCTTGAACAGGCAGCAGTCACAAGTATTGAGGCCATGTTGCTGAGAACACAGCTGCGATGGGCAGGGCACGTCTCCAGGATGAAGGACCACCGCCTCCCTAAGATCCTGCTTTATGGTGAACTTGCCTCCGGCTGCCGCAAGAGAGGAGCTCCGAAGAAAAGATACAAGGACTCCCTGAAACAACAACTCAGCCTCGGGCATATTGATCACCATAACTGGTCTACTCTGGCCTCTAATCGGGAGGCCTGGAGACAGACCATTTATAACGCTGCTGATGCTTTTGAGAAAGCACACAGGATCACTCTTGAGGAGAAAAGACAACGCAGAAAGAATCGAGCCTTGCAGAATATACCATCTAAGGAGTCTTTCTGCTGTGTCTTTTGCAACCAGACATGCCTTTCTCGTATTGGCCTTTTTAGCCACCAACGCGCTTGCAAGAAACGTGGGTAGAGCCCTTCCCAAATCTTTGTTCGTGAAGCCTAGCCATGATGATGATGTTTAGTGTAGCCTTCACACCAACTACACAATGAAAACCAAGAGACCTCTCACATACCAAAGACATCACTCTTCAAACACTGATAACTGCTAGCAATATTTAATTAATCTTAGAAGAAAACTCAGTATTTGCAAATGAACAAAGTTTTTTATTATTTGCTGGTTTGTTTTCAAAGAAAATTTGGTTCACAATCTTTTTGTTAGAGCTACAGCAGCCAGTCATGTAAGTTGTTGTTTTCACTCACTGAACACTGTGCAGAGGTTTTGTACAAATTTACCTTTTCTTCTGCAAGTGAATGAGCATTAGGCCATCATTAGGAAAACTGATATTGATGAGTCAGATTTCCGTCAAACAAGATGATATACTTCATGTCCTCTTTTCTTGCAGCTAACACAGTTTGAGAAGCAAATTAAAATTTTTAACTTAAATCTGTAAATCAGAAAGCAAGACATAATATGCTAAAATTATTAGGTATCAAGTTTTAACAGTCTTGACCATGTTATACATATATACAATTATAATAGCTATTTCATTAATTATAATTACCTGATCCTGCTGTTGGAAAGATTTTTTATCTATCATCAGTTTCTCCCTTGTTAATAAATATTTTTTATGAATTAACAATAAAAACTATAATATTACTCTGAAAACCTCTAATTTTTTAAGCTATATAATTCCACTTTATTAAATATTAAAGGATCATATTATTGTATATAAAGAAAAGAAAAAGGAAAAGAGATTGATCTTAGGTCAGATATGTAATTCTCACCTGATTCTGGTGGGTTTATTTGAATGCATAAATAAAACAGAACTTGCTGAGAATTGCTTACAAATTTGTATTTGTGCTTTATTCAGAAGGTCAGAAATCATTTAAAAGAAGAGGGAGAAACTATCAACTTATCAAATACTTCACTGAATACATTGTCCTTTAATATGTTGCCTAATAATAAGTTGAGAAACAAAACTAGTATGACATGCTAACCTGTAAATCAGTCAGTGTTATTATGGGGAAAAATAAATCAGAGGTATTGTTTCAAGAAAACAGATAGAAATCAATGTCTCAGTGTGTTATGAGAAGAATTATTAAATCTCTTTTTTTTTCTGTAACGGAATTCATCCATATGCAAGTTATCAGGAACTAATTGGCTTCAATTATTCCTTCAAACATCTAGGAAAGACAAACCATAGACATAAAAAGCTTCTGATATTTTGCATATTCGTAATACCTCAGTGAGTCACCAGGAATGGCAATACTGCTATCTGAATACTAATGTAGAGCCAACGGATGAGTTGAAGGGCAAGGCAACACAGAAATAATCCAGATATGCCCACTTGAATTCACCACTTAATTATGAACAATTCTTATATTTTTCTTTTTCTGCTGTTACCACTTCCTCTCTTATCCTAATGACTTAATCTAATGACTTAATCTAAAACACATATACAATAACATGTACCTAATTTTAAAGGCTTTTTAACATCAAAAATGGTCAGTATAAAAGATGTCATTTTTTAAGAGAAAACCAAAGATATTCAATGATTACAGACTGATGCTTATACCTTAAGGGTTAGTAGGTATGCCTAATAACATAATGCAACATAGCTTTTTATTCAGTCTTGCAAAGAATGCACACTCACAGCAGGAAATCTTAATCATCATTTATGAGAGTAGCAGGTATATCTATTTTCAAAATGTTACCTTCAAAGAGCATATATCTAAAACTCTTCTCAGAATCAATTTTTACTCTACCATAAAATTAATTGGCCTTTTAGCTTTACTGAATATATTTCAGAATTTAATATGGTTAAGATGAAAAATGTACTTCATCTATAAGAGATCAACATTTTTACAAAGAGGGTGTGGGGGGAAGGGGGAAGCCAACCCCAAAAGCAACTCTTTCAAAAATTTGACATCTACTTTTCTTAATATATGACTGCAGCTGTCATTTCAGTGATGCTCCTGAGGGACACACATGTAAGTTCAGGGTCATTCTGTTTGTGATTCATTCCCTCAGATAACTTTGCAAATTACTAAGGCTTATTTAGAAGAATTCTCTGGAAAAATACTGAGTACCTCAGAAGAATATATGTGATGAGTGGTGTCATTGCCATGCTGGGCACTAATTGTGCCATTATAACACAGAAAGCAGCTACCTCAGCTCCTATATAAACACGAGGACCCTAGCCAGCACCAGTCTTAAACAGAAACAACATTTGATATACAACTCAGGCTGAAATGCCATTAACTGAAAAGGATTGTGTTAATGAACAGGCACTAAGAGTTGTGTAGTTTAATGGAGAAGAGTTTCAAACGAGGGTGTAAGGTCTCATTTGCCAGCTGTGGAGCACAAGCCTCTTCAAAACACACAGAAAAGTCCCACAGGGTTGATGGCCATGTCTTTGTAAGTCCAGATTCCTCACATCTTCCTTTCCAGAGTGGCATCATAAAATTTAATAACCAGCACTTGCATCACAGAAAATTGTGGAATGCTTTACCCAGGCTAGTTACTAAAGTGATTAACATGATTCTTTGAGGTGCTGAGAGTCTCCCTGGAAATTTAATCAGCACTATTGTCAAGCAGAACTAAATTAATTTCTTCTGATTCTTTGTGTCCTGAGGCTCAGTTATCTCAAGCTGCTCCTGCTGTCCATCTTAGAGCTACTCATAAATGGACTGGTCTATATATTGAGTTATGCTTCTTTCTGGGACTTAGAGGAAATTTTGTTCATCCTTTCTAAGTATCTGCCCACTAGGAGTAAAATTATCACAGCAGCTTCTATGAGTAAGGTTTTATGCCTGGAAGAAGTTAAGAAGTGCTCCACCAGGCTGGACCATCAGGGAGCCCTGTATTCTCAATGCCTCTGGCAATGGCAAAAGGAGAAGATGGGTAGGAAGAGACATCCTGCCTGTTCTGGTTGTGTCTGTAGTCCGTTTCTCATTGCATTCCCCAGCATCTAGAGTAATTTAAGGGGTTTTAGAGGGTAGATTCCTGCCTGGTCCCTTTAGTGTCTATTTATTGTCCTGTCTTTCAATGAGTTTACCTAATCCTTTTTTCAGCTGGTGATACTTGTCTTTGCAGGAGTCTATAGCACCAAATATCAGAAATTCACTATATACTAAGAAAAGAAATGCTTTCTTTTACATGTCTGAACCTCAATGTCCGTTATTTTCAGAGAGAACCTTCAGTTCAAGCATTGTGAAAGTTGGTGAATGAATAGTCCAGCACAAGCTTGTAAGCCTCCATTATACTGCTTCTTGGTTTTCTCCTACATGAGATCCCATCCCTGGGAATCATTTTGTAAGTCACTGGATGACTTTGTAGGGCAGCTACTCCATCCATGTGACATTTTACTTAACATTTTTTTCTACTTTATTTGGTTTAGATGTAGTTGCTACTTCACTGAAAGCATTAGTGTTATCATAGTATAATTTTTGGTAAATGAAGACACTTCTTGGGAATCCTCAATTATATTTTGAGATTTGTTTAGCTTTATGTGTTTGCAAATTCCAAAGTAGATTTACTGTTTCTGCAACTCAAAGAGTTCTTAGTTCAGATTTCTGTTGGAAAAAATGTCAGCTTGGGACAAATCAAATTTGTCTGTGTACTGTACATTACAACTGTGCCAGATATGAAAGTGAACTTACTCCCCAGCCTTTTCCATGCACTAGGAAGGTACAAGCCATTCTGTGTGGGATTCACTGCAGCTAACTTTAGACATCTATAGTTTAGTCGTCTAGATCTGAATTAGTCACTTTGGATTCTCTTTATAGTTACCAGAGAAAAAAGGCCCTTTTAGAACATGATTCATCTGACCTATTTAAATATCTACTTAAGAAAAAGATGATTCATGTCCTGTAACTTTTTTCCCCTCCCTTGACTCTGACGGTAATTAAAATATTGACTTCTACAAGTAGATTTCATTGCACGTATTCCTCTCTATGTTATTTTGACACCATTATTCCAACAAAATGGTTGAGTACTATGGAATGACTCAATCGTCATAGCAAATTTTATCTGAATTCCTATTAAATTGCAAGCCAGTGCTACAGTTGCGGTGGCAGGTATGATGCATTCAAGGACTTTTGCATCCTTCTTAGATGGTGGGTCTCAGAACTGCACAACACTTGAGGTAAGGCTGCACCAATGCTGAACACAGCAGGATGATCACCTCTTTTGATGGGATGTTTCATGCACCCCAGGCTGTGTTTTTTCCTCTTGGCTGCCAGGGCACACTGCTCACTCTTATTGAGCCTGCTGCCAAACAACACCCAGATCCCTTTCTTCAGGGCCAGAAATACCCAATTTATTCTTGTGTCCAGCATCCAGGAAACCCAGACCCCAGAGAATGAATGAAAGTCTGGAGCAAGCAGAATTTGTGTCATGATCAGGTTAGAGAATACTTAAGGAAACTGGACATACAAAAGTCCATAGCCCTGATTCACTGACAAGAGCTGAGGAAGGTGGCAGATCTCTCTGCGAGGCCTCTCTCAATTATCTTGTTTGATCATGGCAACTGGGAGAGGTGTTTGAAGAAGGCCCACACCTGGAGAAGAATACCCCCAGATACCACTATATGCTGGGGACAACCCAACTGAAAAGCTCTTTGGCAAAAAAGACCTGGCACACATCAAGTTGGACATGAGACAGAAATGTCTTCTTGAGGGCTAATTGTACCCTGGGCTGCATTAGACAAAGAATTATCAGCAAGCTGAACTAATCTGCTAAGAGCTGATGAGGCCACACCTGAAGTACTGTGTCCCATTCTGGGCTCCTCAGAACAAGAGGGACATGGACATACTGGAGATACTCCAATGAAGGACCACAAAGATGAGGAAGGAAGTAGAGCAACTCTCCTATGACAAAAGTCTGAGAGCTGGGACTGTTCAGACCAGAGAACAGAAGGCTGAGGGGGAATCTTATCCATGTTTACAGGTACCTAAAGGGACGGTGCAAAGAGGATGGGGCCAGGTTCATTCTAGTGGTGCCCAGTGACAGGGCAAGAGGAAATGGGTGCAAAATGACACACAGGAGGTTCCTTCTGAACATCTGGAACCACTTTTTGATTGTGAAAGTGACTGAGCACTGGAACCAGCAAGGTTGTGAAGCCTTAATCATTGGATATATTCAAAAGGCACTTGGACACTGTCCTGAACAAATGTCTCTAGGTGACCCTGCTTGAGTAGGTAGGATTAGATCAAATGACCTCCACAGATGCCTTCCAACCTCAATAATTCTGTAATTCTGTGACTTTATAAACTAGAAACAGAAACAAAAGTTGTTGGTTGACTTTTTTTCCTTCAGATTGAGGATCAGTTAATATCCAACTGGGTTTTAAAAAGAATCTGCAGAGCTAGAGGTGATACTGTAATCTGTTAGTACTGGTGTCTACAAAGTGGTGCAGTGCAGCACAATTCTTGCATCTTTTTTCCAAACACCAGATTATTTCTTCAGTCTTGTTATTTGGTCTTAACCTGTGAAGTACATCATGTTCTTTTTGTGTACTGCAGAACAGGTCCTGAAAAATCTTTCTATTCAAGGCATCTCCTTCTAACACATTTTAGACTTTTCACTCTGAAAAGACAACCTAAGCACTGCCCATCCTTAGTACACTTCAATATGTTATGTCTTTGCCTCTCAAAATCTATTGCTTATTAAATGTTAAATCTCAATTTCTTGATAATTAGCAGGATTTAATTTTCTCATTATCTCATCTACAATAGATGTCTTAGGTCCATACCTTAAACATCAATCAGAAGCCTTTGTCATTCTTTTCCTTTCTGTAATATGTATTTTTAAAAATTATTCTCCATATTTCTGCATTGGGTGCTGCACTTCACACTTCTGTAGAGGGAATTTCATGGTTAGCTTCCTCTGCCTGACTTAATCGAAAGCTGTTTAAAAAACATCAAGGGCTTCAGAGCCAGCTATTGTCAGAATTGAACCTCACTTCTGACTACCTTCTCCTTTACTTTCATGCATTACTTAGGGCTAATGGATATAGAACTGTATAAATCTTCTGTACTTGTCTTCACATTTCCAGAATGATAGAGCTGGTGAGACTTGCCTTCTTCTTTTCAGAATATCTTAGTAGTTTTCTTTATTTCTTGTTATTACTGTTCAGAAATTAGTCAGAAGTGTCATTCCCATATTTTCTGCCTGAAGGCTCCCATTCTTAGGATAACCTTTGGTCCAGCAACGTGACCCAGAGACTCCCTGGTAGACTACTGCCCCTTCATCTTTGTGTTACCTTTAACAATCAGTCATATCCCTTATTCTTTCTAGGCTACTTCCTGTCTTTTTTATTTATTGCTTCTTCAGGAACAAAGGCTGCAGAATTTTTCACTAAATCTGTACTGAGGATTCCTTTCCCATTCTCTCTCATTAAAATCAATAATTTGAACAGAGATTCTATTTATTAACTAAATAATGTTCTAATTTACTTTTTCTCTTTTACTCTCTTGTTTAGGATTTTCTCCTTTCATGCATTCCTTTAAAAGTTGATTTTCTATTGTTTAAGACAAATTTTTTTCTTATTTGGTAATGAACTAAAACATCTTTCACTACTTTCATCTTTCCCATAAAAAAAGAAATCTTTTAAATTTTTATTTATAGAACTTACCACATCCTGCTGCATGTCAAAATTTCTTAAATGCAAAAGAAATAAAAAATGTAACAATTATTTTGTATTTTAAAACAATTAACTTTAAATATTTCCATATTACCTTAATATTGCAATATCAGTAATTAACAACAGCAATAATGTGAGATTGCAACTGTTAACAGTCTTTTCTGTAATATATTGGTTCTTACCTATTATTTTGATAATCAGCTTGAAAATTCTAAATTGTGAAATATTGTTCCTCCATAAATGATACTGTATTTCACTGAACTGTCATTGCTAGGCATATTCAAGTCACTGCTAACATTTTTCCTACATCTTTTATCACATTTCAATGAAATATGACACTCATCTCCATGCTTTGTTCAGAAATTTCTGCAGGTCTAGACTTATGCCAATATTTAGACTTTCTATTCTAATATGGATGGATTTAAGGCAATGCAACAAAACAAAATGGGGTCATGCAGAAATTAACATTTTCAATGAAGCATTTCTTAATGAATAAGAAGATTTATCTTGGATTACACTGTGGTGTCATCTCTTGCAGCCAAAAGTGGCCTCCTTCAATACTTTTAGCAGACTTTGAAGGACTAAACACTGTTTTATTTAGCTTCACATCTTTCCCAGTCAGCCAGGGCACTCACTTATAAATAAGTAGAATTAATTCTAGTGGGGAACACCTGTCACCACCAATTGGAAGATATCAGGAAAGTATGAGCTGAACAGCAGCTCTGCTCACTTCACCAGGTTGTCTAGCACTTCAGCAGCTTTCAGTGTTCAAAATCTGCTAACAGTCAGGGGAATCTCAGCAAAGGCACAAGATCTACCAACAACCGTGCTATCTGTGCTGCTTTCTTCCTGTAATCTTATTGGAAACCCACCTCACTAAAACTGGATTCAGTTGGGTTGTTTTATATTGCAGAAAGATCACTTCACTAGTAATCTCACTTAAAAAAGATAGCATTATTATATGCTAGGAATTTGGGTAGGAGCTTGGTTATCTATGCAGAGTCCCTGGTTTGATGGATGTCCCTTCTTCTACAAGATTATGACTACAGCACTTTTCACCAATTACTTTTACAATTAAAAATTTTTCTGAAACATGGTACATGATGAGATCATATCTGGGTAAAAGCTGCTTTGGTGCTCGTCCCATTAAATTCAGAATATTTTAAAATTATTTGTTTAACAGTTACAAAAATATTTCCACATACGTGCAGTTCAGTATAAAGCATTATGAGGATATTTTTGTCTGTCTTGCACCTCTATTTCGAGGATGCATCCTGTGACAAGTGCTGTATGCCACCTGAAAAATAATACCAGTAAGATGTTTTTCTTGCCTTGATCCCAGTAGCTAACATTATATTACGTGACTTTGTTAATCAAAAGGCAGGCTTGTCCATATTTAGTAGAAACTAACCTATTCTTTCATCAGGTAGGTTGGGTTCTACTCTCAGAGGAGCCACACAATATCCTGCGAGATCCTCCCAATGTGTCAATGACATCTGTGAGAGTTTGAGCTACTTTGTTTTCTCATCACTTATGCTTTAGATACTACTGCAGAGAAACGGAATTTACTCACAGGGTCTTTTTATTTCTGTGTTTCACTCCTATGTATTGACGGTGCTCTCTGATGTTCAGATTGATAAGATTTTCAGGTTTGGTGGAACACCTGGCTGAAAAGAGCCCTTTTTTTTTCTGTTATTAACAATGTGAAAGTACTGTCATGGTTCCCTTAAATAGTAGTTGAAGTTCTGGGGCTTTGTCTTCAGAACAGATTTTTTTCCTTTCTTTACAATCTAGTCTTACTAAAACACCTAATATCAGAAAAAGAAAGCATGGGTTATAGGGCAAGAAACAAAAGTTGCCACCAGCTTGCACAAACTTAGAATCATAGAATCATTACAGTTGGAAAAGACCTCTAAGATTATTGAATCCAACCATTAACCTAACACTGCCAGATCCATCACTAAGCCATGTCCCTAAGCATCACATCTGCAGTTTTCTTGACTACTTTCAAGGATGATGATTCCATCACTTCCCTGGGAAGCCTTTCAGGCTTGGCCACCCTTTCAGGGAAGAAATTTTTCCTGATATCCAATCTAAACCTGCTCTGGCACAACTTGAAGACATTTCATCTTACCTTATTGCTTGTTACTGTCACCCTGTCAGAGAAGGAGATCAGGTTGATCAAGCAGTATTTGCCTGTCATAAACCCCTGCAGGCTGGACATTATCCCCTGGTTGTCCTGCACATGCCGTGTGGCTGTCATCAAGATGATCTGCTCCATGTTCTTCCCCAGCACCAAGGTCAGGCTGACAGGCCTATAGTTCACTGGATCCTCCTTCCTGCTCTTCTTGTAGATGAATGTCATATTCTTTGAGCTCCAGTTTTCTGGGACCTCCCTGCTGAACCAGGATTGCTGATAAATGATAGAGTGGCTTGGTGATCTCTTCTGTCTGCTCCATTTGTACCCTTGGCTGGATTCCACCTGGTCCCATAGACTTTTGCATCTTTAAACGGAGCAGCAAGTTACTGACTCTTTCCTCCTGGATTATGGGGATTTCATTCTGCTCCTTGTCTCTGTCTTCCAGCTCAGGGAATTGAGTACCCTGAGGATAACTGATCTGACTATTAAATACTGAGGCAAAGAAACCACTAAGCACCTCAGCCTTTTCCCCATCTCCTGTGAATGTTTCCCATGACATCCAATAAAGGACGGAGCTTCTTTTTGGCCCTCTTTTTATTGCTAATGTATTCATAAAAACATTCATTGTTATCTCTTGCTGCAGTGGCCAGATTAAGTTCTAGCTTGGCTTTCACCTTTCTAATATTTTCCTTGCATAACCTAATGACATCCTTGTAGTCCTCCTGAGTTGCCTGACACTTCTTCTAAAACTGGTAAATTCTTTTCTTTTTTCCCCTGAGTTGCAGTGAAAGACCTCCCTGTTCAACCAGGATGGTCTTCTTCCTCTGCTGCTCATCTTTTGGCACTTAGGGACAGTCTACTACTGTGCCTTGAAGATCTCCCTCTTGAGGAATGTCCGGCCTTCCTGTACTCCTCTGCCCCTCATGACTGTCTCCCGAGGGACTCTCTGAGTCATTGTCCGCAGCAGGCCAAAATTTGCCCACCAGAAGTCCAGGGTAGTGGTTTTGCTGTCACCTTTCTTTACTTCTCCAAGAATAAAAAACTCTAAAATGTTGGGATCCTTTTGCCCAAGATGGCCTCCAACTGTCCATCACCCACCTTTTCCCTGTTCATAAACAGCAGGTCTAGTTGGGCATCTCCACTGGTTTACTTTCTCACCAACTGTGTCAGGAGGTTATCTTACACACACTCCAGAAACCTCCTAGACTATTTCCTGTCTGTGAGGTTATATTTCCCACCTGTCTTGTAAGTTGAAGTCCCCCACAAGAACAAAGGATAGCAATTGTGAGACTTCTCCCAGCTGGTTTTTGAATGTTTCATTTGCTAAACTCTAGTGCAGGTGCTGGATGTTGGCACTTCTTCTGATGCTGGACTTCTGGAAGAGCTGGAAGCCTTAGATAGGACCTTCCCCTCCCATATCCCAGTTGTGAGTGAGGGCCTATTTTTCTAATGCTTTTCTTCTTCATACTTCCATATTGAAACTATGGATCCTTTCTCTTCTTTCAACTTTCCTTGCCTTTTTTTTTTTTCTTTTCACAGTGGAGATCAAAGAGTAACAGATGAGTTTCAAAACCATCACTCTATTAACAAGCAGAAAACAAAGTTTATCAGTATGGCTCTGGGCATAAAATCATTCTAGGGTTTTATCACGGTTTTCAGAGCTCTTCTGATTCTCCTGCAGCCATACAGGCAGTGCCATGTGCACTTTCCTATGTCAACTGCATACGAGAGAGGGCTTTGCAAATTTCTGCTTCCTAGTGTCCCTCTACCAACCCACTTTCCATACTGAATTTCCATGCTGACTTCAGATCCCTTAAAAAGCCCCACTGCTTACATGTAAGTGCATCTGGGAGAATGGTCTGTTGGGATTTTCATGTCCTAGCTCATTGTGACAGCATACTTCTGTTTGAATTACACATCCTCCGGGCTAATAAATTTTGATTGCCCTGCATTGTTAGCCATCTGCTCCCATCCCCTGGGATCCCAGTCCAAGGTGGAGGTTAAAAGACAACAAACTGAACACCCCAACAGACATAGTGCAATACAGTTTGTACACAAAATTAGTAAGCAGAGAAGAAGCTGGCGCATAATATTTGATTGAGACATGCAGGGACGTGCACTGGCTTTTCATATGGTCTGCTGATTTATTATGAGTAACATAGTAGCTATAAGTAAAATTTTCTAGCACTTCTTATTGTAATACACTGTTTTCACGTTTTTATGTATTTACCAAAGTTAAACAGTGGAAAAAAGTCAAAGAATGAACCTTAAAAATCAGAAGAAAGAGACATATGGTGACCTGAGCCATAAAAGGAAACTCTCATATATGACGCCAATGGTCTTGAAGATATTTATTCCACTGCTGTCAGCAAATAAATTGTTCTGAGGGGCAAAATAAATGCATAAATAAACTCCACTTGTGAGCAGCCCCCAGCTGGATATAACTTCATTCCTCACCACTCTCTAGGCCCAGCCATCCAGCCAGTTTTTTACCCAGCAAACCCTTGTTGTCCTGTATGTGCTACGTGATAATTAAAAATTGTTTATTTGCCAAATGAGATATAGCCCTTTGGGAAACATATGATGTTTCGTGATGTACCTGGTATGTATTTGCTCATAAATGAGACAGTTGTGTGAACTTAAGTTTGTCAGACACTTTTCATGACTGTCAAATGATTCCCAGAAGACACTATCTTTTATAAAGAGCAGAGTTATTATAGTTTCAGCATACTCTCTTGTTTAAAGGAAGAAAGAGAAGTTCAAAGAAATTAAAATATCATTATATGGGGTTTATTGCTTAATTATATAATGTATTCCTTAACTATTTTTTCTCAAATTATCCTGCATAAAATGAAAAAGTTAAATAAGCAAGCATATTTTCATTTGAAACAGAACTATTTTAGGTGTTTAACAGCTGATTACAATTCTGAGAATAGATAATACACTGATAGATAAACGGAAAAAATAAAAGCAGTAATGAACTATCATCTTTTTATCATCATGTTCAAGAACATAGTCTCTGACATGTTTTGTTCGTGTTTGTTCTGCCATCACCAAGAAAACCTATGCCATATAATAGCATAGTAGGAGTCAGTATTTAAGGGATACCAGGAATTTGGGAAGACTGCCTTTATGACACTTATTTGATGACCTAGTTCAAGGAATAAGAAAAAAAATCCTTAATAAAAGAGACAAATTTTATTTCACGAGTTTCACATCACTAGAAAAAACAGTAATTTAAAACCTGCTTTCTTTTTGGGAGGCAAGAGTTGCAATTTTAAGAGGAATTTAGGTATGAGCTTTAAGAAGCATAGAATTGTAGCCAAGGACTGAATAATAACAAGTCAAAACAAAATTATTTTGATGAATTGATTAAATAGGAAGAGAAAATTTGCTTCACAATTAGACACTTTGTTAGGCTATCACATATAAGAACAGTGTGCAGGGAAAGAGAGAGCTCACAAATGCTACTTTTCTTCCATGAGTTCTAGCACACCTTAAGTATGGCATGATAGATAAAAGGAATGACATTTCTCCTGTGGTCAGTATACGTTATAGCTATGAGACAAAGCAGGGTCAAAAAATGGAAAATAATAATAAAAAAAAGAAATAAACCGGAAGAGGATGAAACTCTGAATGTATCATCTACTCTTTAAAGGCGGATTTTCATGTCCCATTGAACTATTCATCTCACCCCACCAAAAAAAAAATAAATTAAAGCCTTTTAAGAAATTTGAATATCCTTATAGAGGATCCTTAGAACATTGGGTGTTAGACCAGGCTCCTACCCCAGCCACACAGTGATTTTGAGTAAAGTGATTTTTGCTGTGTACATAAACATGCCAAAGGAACTACGAAAAAGTAATGTGAATTTTTGTGTGTCTGCAGGAAAATCATTCTGCAGAAGCTGTAAAAGGGTATGTTAGAAAGCTTCAGGTGTAGGAGCAAAACTGAGCTACACTTCAAAATATACACTTCTGCGGAGTTAAAAAAAAAAAAAAGACTAAATTTCATTCAAAGCTAGGAAAACATATGGGCAATGGTGGCCCAAGGATGGGTGAACCTTCTTTATATTGTACTGCTGAAGAGGACAATCTGGCCCCTGAACAGATGGCTACACTGACCGCGTCCTGTGAAGAGATCAGTGCCACCATGGCCATTTAAAAAGCAGTTTAGGCAATCAGACCTCTGCTGGAGGCAGACCCCAAATGACTGTTTCCACTCAGTGTTTCAGATAAAGGAATGAAATTGGATCATGAGCATCTTCTCTTCTTGCACTGACCTGCGGAACTGAAACAGCAGTTGATGGCCTTTTAGAAAGTAGAAATTGCATCCTCTCTTTTCTCTCTCTTCTCAGGAAGTGCCATTAAAATAAATAGCCCCAGTGACTTCATAAAGTCTCTAAGGAAAGTTTTTTGTTGCCATTTACTTTCCCATGAAAATCTTCCCATATATTGTTTGCAGATGACAGCTGAAAAGCTCAGGACAGAATGACTGATACATAGATGCTGTAAAAGCTCTGACTGCATCAGCAAGAATGCTTCACTGACACTTGGAGATGTGGAATTTTTCTATATTACATTTTTGTGGATACTACCATAAAATAATCTGATGTTTAAGAATTTGGTAATTTTTCATTATATATTTTACTCCTATTATTCAAGAGACAGTGAAGGCTGTACTGTGATGAAAAGAACATAGTATATGATACTATATGTCTATGATATTATATGATATTATGTTTTTCTACATTGGTATTTTGTCACATATGTTATTGATTCTCTATATTTCTAAAATGGTTCCTTTGTTCGAGAAACATTTTATGCTTATCTTTACTATACATCTCCTCTGTCACCTTATATGGCTTTCTGATTACTCTGTTTGATAACATATGACCTTGAAACCTAGACCGCTTTTTGCTCTGCTGATGTATGGATAGCCTATATTATGAGACCTACACCATTTGCATTTCATTTTGATATTTTATGTTCAATTTTACTGAACTAAAGGTTCTATTAACGTTAAAGGTCTCAAAGAATTAGACAACTGAAACAGTTCCATAATATCTACAGATTTATCTTAAATCTTTTCAGGGAAAACTCTGCCATCTTTCTATATTACTTGCCTATATTCAGAAATGTTGTGTCAAAGTAAGATTTACTGATATCAGCCCATCTACTCAGAAATTATGTTCTTCAAAACCAGTAAATGTAGGTTCAGGAATTGTTTGTATATTGGCCAAACAATTCCTGTAGGATAAGTAAATTGAGTAATATTTGTATAATTGTCGCATGTCTTTCAAAAACCGGAGTCCAAGTAATGAAAAATGTCAGTGAAAGCATTAGGGTTTAGATGAAGATGATTTGCCAAAGAAATTAAGAGAATGTTCATAGGAGTCTGCTGAGCAGCCAGCTAGTTGGTGGTGTTTGAGTTTCATCATAACTTATCCAAAATCAGCAGACACAAATTCTGATAGAGAATTTGAAAATCTTGGGAAAAAAAGTCTTGAAAAGCATTATATCATAGAAACATGTAATAGTTTGGGTTGGAAGGGACCTCTAAAAATCATTTAGTCCAAATCCCCCTGCTATGGGCAGGACAGCTTTCCCTGAGCCAGGTTGCTCAAGGCTTGTCCAACCTGACTTTGAAAGCTTTCAGGGATGGAACATCCATAACTTCTCTGTTCTAGTGTCTCACCACCCTCATAAAAAATTTTCTTCTTATATCCAATCTCATCTATTCCAACTCTCTCAGTCTGTCTTAACAGGAGGTGGGTTTCATCCAGGCAATCATCTTCGTGGCCCTCCTATGGACTTGCTCCAATAGGTCAATGTTGTGCTGGGCACCCCAGACTTGGACACGGTTCTCCAGGTGGGTATTACCGGCGTAGAGTAGAGGGGCAGGATCAGCCCCCTTAACCTACTGGCCACACTGCTTTGGATGCAGTCCAGGATTTGATTTGATTTACCAGCTCATGTCCAGTCTCTCATCCACCAACAACTCCAAGTCCTTGACAGGGCTGCTCTCGATCTGTTCATCTCCCAGTGCATCTGTATACATTAGAATCTGTTTTTCTGTTTAATGCCTCTTTAGCATGATCATACTGATTTCTGTCCATGCTAAAAAAAGTAAAGTAGTAAAGTAGTAAAGTAAAAGTGTGCATACAATAAAGGTATTTCACACCTGGAACTAACATGGGAGGAGTTGAGTAATTTTTGACTTTCAATTTTATTACCTACATCCACAGGGTTTTAGAATACCACTGCCTTTTGAGGCAGGAAAAACTATTTGTCAAGTTGCAACAAAATAAGTAAAATATGCTGAGAA
This sequence comes from Neopelma chrysocephalum, assembly GCF_003984885.1. Classification (NCBI taxonomy): domain Eukaryota; kingdom Metazoa; phylum Chordata; class Aves; order Passeriformes; family Pipridae; genus Neopelma; species Neopelma chrysocephalum. The sequence goes on from NW_020897737.1 coordinate 6,498,129, forward strand.
TTTCTGCGCTGTTTAAATATAGTCTTTCACGTTTTTCAAGGCACATTCCCAGGTCTCAAATGACAGGTTCTGAGTCCTACACCAATATTTTTTTCTGGAGTAAGTGTTTACTGAGAATGAACTCACCTTCTACATTTCTTGCCCACAGTTCTTTTTCAGTTATAAAAGAAGAAATCCTACAATTACATGTTGTTGGATTTTGCTTTCTCACTATTTATGTTTTTAAACAGCTCTAGTGCCAAAACAATTATAAGCAGAAAGTTGAAGTTTGACCTTCATTGAGAAGTACCTTTTCTCTTGTGAAAGTCAATTTTGCTTTGACAAAAGAATTCCACAAATTGTACATCTGAACAGCGATCAGTTCTTTGTGTACAGCTTTAAAACTTTTTGTCTGACATTTGTATTTGAAGAAATTAATGAAAATTATACTGAGGCTATCTAAGCTAAAATAGTGGCTGCATTTTTGTGTAGCCTTCTCTATTTCAACCTGTGGTGTCATTGACAGTTTTTTTTCTTACAATGCTATTATCAGATAGTCTTTTCTTGTTCTTTGTAACAAAAAAATAAAATTAGGATTCCAGTTCCTCTCATCCTTTGATGTACAGATTTCTACTCATGAAAGAAAGGTAGAATTTTAGTTCTGAAATGTACCAAACAAAGTTCCATACGGTTTTTGAGTTTCAAAGAGATTTTCAAAGACATGCAGAGCTATTCATATATAACTATCCCTTACATAGGAGTTCAGTACAAGTGTACAAAATAAAAATATTGCATTCCCCAAATTACATAATTTTTAAAGGATTATTGTGTCTTCTAACCAGTTCAGCTCCTTATCTGCTGCACGAGTAACAACACATATATCTCTGTGAACAAGGAAAAAGTGCCTTCTGACATTTTTCATATGTCTATAATTCCTATAATAACTACTATGTTAATGAGTGCAATAGAGAATATATCCCTTTTTGTGTCTGAAATGATAGTACTATTTTCACTTGTAAAATTTGATATTAAAGATTGATATAGAGACATGTTTATAGGAAACAAATACTATATTTTAATGAGGAAAAATACATGAACAGCAGAAATAGAAAATTCTACACTTTGTCCTTACATCCTGACTGTCACTAAGAAATGAGAATTGTAGTATTGAAATAGGCTCAGTGTTAGAGAGACTAACACAACTTTTATGTTACTTAAAGCAGTAAAAATAAAAAGAGACAAATATCTGAACATTATATTTTAATGAGCTTCACTAAGTTTAATAAGCTCAGACTTCACCTGTTTGTTGAGGCTCTACTTAATTGAAGAATCATAGAAACATTAAGGTTGGAAAATACCTGTAAGATAATCTAGTACGACTGTTAACCTAGCACCACGGTGTTCTTAACTAAACCATATCCCAAACGTTCACATCCACACACCTTTTGAACATTTCCAGCGATGGTTAATCTGCCACTTTCCTGGGAAGCCTATTTTATTGTCTGGCCACCCTTTCAGTGAAGAAGTATTTCCTAATATCTGGTCTAAACCTCCCCTGTCACCTGTTACAGGAAAGAAGAGACAACCCCCACCTCTCTACTACCTGCTTTCATGAGTGCAGTATTAGGTTTTTTTATAGAGAGCAATAAGGTCTCCTCTCAGCCTCTTTTTCTCCAGTCTAAACAACTCCAGCTTCCACAGCTGCTCCTCATAGGATTTCTGCTCCAGACTCTTCACCAGCTCCGTTGTCCTTTTCTGGATACACTCCAGCACCTCAAGGTCTTTCCTATAGAGAGGGGCCTAAAACTGAACAGAGGATTCGAGGTGCAGCCTCCACAGTGCTGAGCACAAGAAATCAGGTTTTGATTTTGATCAAGTACAAAAATCAGTTTTGATTTTGTGAATAAATATCTATTCCAATTTGCTAGAAACAAGTCAGCTCAAGATGCTAAGCCCTAAGCATGGTAAGTTTGATTAGAAGTGGTTTGGACTAGACTTAAACAGATAATCATTCAGGATGAAAATATAGCAAAAGCTTGATAATTGCAGTATGTCTAAGCTGTACTTATACTTTTGGTTTCCATTTTGATTTGAACTAATCTGCATGTATTTTCTAAAAGAAAATTCCTCAGAATCTGATATGAATATTTATTTAAACAAGTGATATTCTGTTTTGCTCAACACAAGAACAGACAAAGCAGCCTCCAAAAGAACTTGATTCATTTTTAATGAGATATCAAGAAAAAGCAAAATTCAGTAATAGTGCTTGCATATGACTAATACTTGTCTAAAAGATATTGTTGCAGGCTGTTATTGTAAAATACTTTGAATAACATCACTGACACTACTACTCAGCATTGAGAGTTCAAGCAGCTGATAATGGAATAGTAATTCCTTTCATCTGATTAGCATTTAGAGATACATCTTCCCACTCGTGTTTACAAGTAACTCCCTTCTTACTCACTGACAGCGAAATAAGCCATTAAAAAGTCATACAGCTTCCTCAAGAACACAGAGGAAACTGCTGGTAGAAGAGGAAACAGGATCATGAACTGACTGACTTTGGATGTTCAGGTTGTAGCAATTAATTGTGTCCTATTGGACACATTTTTTTTCATGAAAACCTTTGAATTCCTGTGTCCAAATTATGCACAGTTTAATATCATATAAACTTCTCAGAGCTATTTACTTCACCTGTAGAGAAGAATTCTTCATGTCTTAATCAGGGAGCCCACTGAGAGAACATAAAAAATAATTAATTGACTTGCCATGTTAGATAACAAGATTTTTAAGCTTTCTTCAAGCCTGAAGAAAAAAAAAAAACACAAACAAAAAAAATAAAAACAAAACAAAACAAAACAAAAAAAAACCAAAATAAAAAAAAGGAATGCTGTTTGGTTTTTATAATAGAATGATTTAGTACACACAAATCAGCATTATTTTGCAAGTTATTATGATTCTAATTTTATTCAAAAGGCAGTTTGATATTGTTGATAAAATTAATAAATACAAACTGGGAAAGTAAGCTCCACAATTTTCGTCGCAGAAGGCCTTTTTATAGAAATAGTGTATTGAATAAGAATTTAACAGATATTCTTAAATATCCTCCTGATATATAAATTTTAAGAATCCTCTTAAGGTTAGTAATGATAGATATAATTTCTTAATTTAACTTGGTATAAAACTGATTTTGTTCACAAGTTTCAGAATCTGTCCTTCCCCGAGATTTTCTGCAAGGTGTGTATGCTCTCTCAGTAGAGAACACAAAAGTAGCAGGAAATAAGCAATAAGGATGAAACAAGAGCAATTATTTAGCATCCATGTTAATTTTATTGTTCCATTATACCTCCCTCCCCCCGCAATGTAATAATGTGGTAATATCCTCAAGGAACAGTTGATGTGAGAACACATTTAAATATCCTTGGAATCTCATATAACTTTAATGTTTACCAGACTCATTGATAATAATTTTAAAACACTTTCCAAGTTCCACACCTAAATAATAATTAAAAAAAGGTTATCTTATTAACAGAAATTTTCATTAAGTACACAGTACATAAAATTATTTTTTTTTTTAAAGAAAAAGTTTATAGACCAAGATGAATTTAAGACAATCGGTTCTAAACAGTAGTGGAGATATTCCCAAAAGCAAAAAAATTCTCCCTTATTCAAGGCATCATGTCCTATTATCTTCAAACTTTGTCATAATGTTTCCTGAGGACAGAAACCATGTGCAGTTATTAGAAAATAAAAATCACAATGTGAGTGAAAAAGATAAAATACTTTTTGTTGAGTTTCTGCCACAACCTGCCACAGAATTAGGGCTCCAGGGGCTACAAATCTTTACAGCAACTTCTTTTAAACAAAGAAGGCCAGTATTAAAAGTTTGAGGTGAACAAAAAAATAAAATTAAATTAAAAAGAGCCCACATCCACTGCCCCCCAAAACCCCAACAAAACCCCAGATTAATATTTTATTTTTTTTAAGTCTTATACAGATTTCTTCTCATGGTTTCAAGGCATTTACCAGTTTAGAAATGAATTTGCAAACACTAGAACAGCTTCAATGAGGTTTTCCTGTGGCTCATCTTTCTGATTTGTTGGAATCCAGCAAACTTCTAATGGGAAAGCTCCCACTTGGAGGCATCTCCCGGTAAAGTACTAGAGCTGCTTGCTCAAGCAACCCTGGCAGATTTCTCTTAGAACAATGCAAATTCCTGTTGCAAATTACTTCTTTAATATGTGCAAAAGGAAAGGATACTGGTGATGCCCTGTAATTTTATAGCTTTCCATTTGAAAGGTTGGACCATATCACACAAGACTTACTTACCTCAAACAGTAACTTCATAGCATCAAGAATACTAAATTCCATTGAGTAGTACAGACGTAGTCAACACATAACTCTGTGGAGGATTGTCACAGCAAATCAGTGTGATAAGGCTGGGAGACCTAACTTTTTGTGATTTACAATAAATTATTGCTGCTGTTTACTGAATCTTGGAGTGCCTCCAAAAAAAATGGTTTTTCACCATTCTGACATTCAAACTTCACAGTCCAGAAGACTCTTTGAATTATTTTAGAAATACAGGCAGACTTGAGAATAACAGATGTACCTTGGGCATCTGTTTAACAGCAGCACAGAGTTTGTGACTGTTCTAAATCTAATTTCAGAAAATCCATATGAGTATCACTGCACTGATAATTTGTGTCCCATCATTGCTCTTTCAGCTTTCTCATTGTTCTTTCAGATCTGTGTATCCCAGTCAAATATATTGTATGCAGTCACATGTTGCACTTTCCTTCTTGAGATTAATTTGGTTTCTATGGGATGCTTGACTAAAAAAACTAATCTGTCCTTTTAGTCTCTTATAATACAATTTTTGTCTTTTCTAGTATAAATGCCATTGTGATTATTCCATATTTACCTCAGTGTAATGGACAGTCACAGTTCATCCAAGACAAATGTGTGGGGTTTTTTTTATTTCCACATAATCCTTTTTAGTATTTATAATCTTCGAAGCTATGCCAGCATTTTCTCAGTTTCTCTCTCTCTCTTCCTCTCTCTTGATCTTATTTTATTAAAGCATCCACATTTTTAATAAGCTTTCTGCAGACTTAACTACCTCTCCCCCTAGGAAATAATTCCTGTTCTTATGCTCCAATGATTTATTTTAGTGTTTCCATGGAATAATCTTGTAGACATTTATTCATGGCCAGCGAAGTCAGTAATGTGCTTTTAACTGCTCCATCCACCCCCATATCAGTGCAGAATATTATTAACACCTGTATTTCTAGTTATGTACATATTTCCTCCACATCAGTTCCACTGCATTGCTCCCTCAGGATCAGACTAATAAAGGTAGTGTAATGTTTACAAATTCTAAGAAGCTTTTGCATATGAGTTTCCTAGTGATAAGTTAAATAATAAATGAGCATGACCTTTAGGCTGCATTTCCTGAAGGAATCCTATTCTTACTGTGTCCTGATTCTTCCTGTCACTCCAGCCTGAGCTCCAGCTAATAAGGCAAAGTCATACCAAGTGCAAGAGCAGCACCAAATATCACCTTTCTTAGAAATGCCAGGCCAAAGAGTGAGTGAGGTTAGTGCCTTAAACTATGGATTTGAATGAGGCCTTTTAACTAAAGTTAGAACTGTGATGAAATTATTTCTTTTTTCCTTTGGAAGAAATTCTGAGGCAAATGAGAAAGGAAACTTGAAATTTCTGTATTGCAATTTATCACTCTGGAGAATTCATAAAAAATAGACTACAAACCACTGGCTCAGTTCTGATCTTTGCTCCAAGACCAGCTCACAGCCTCTCGATGTTTCGTACATGTGTGGTGAATTAATAAATGAAGTCTGACCATGCATACAATTCTATATCTATTTTGCTAAAAACTGTAAACTGTTTTAACCCACATCTATGTATAAATGTGGGTCCTACTTATATAATTTTTGTCTACCATATGTTTCATCTTGGCAGTCTTGTTATTTAATTTTAGAGCATGTAGTTTCATAGTTACTGACAAGAAATGATAGATATACCTCGTTTTGACTATTTGTTTTCCAAACACACACATATATAGTAGGAGAACAAAAATATAACAATAATTTACCTTACCTATATATTTCTGACATAAAAACTTGGGTAACTGTAACTCAGATAGTACTATCACATTAGTAGAAGTCAGCATTTTGTGAAGGCTGATGAGCATCTCATTGATGTGACAGACAGATTGTAAGCTGGCTTTTTCTTTATTTAACATGCTATACCTTAGTAGGCACATCTCATGAACTAAAATGTTGTGCTGTGTCTTTAACTTCCATCAGTAATGCGTAATACGCCAAAAGTGCCTCTGCCCATATCTATATTTCACTGTGCTAAAATCCTTTTATCTACAACAGCCTGACATTTATTAAAACCCTAAAAACTAGCCAATAGTCCTTAAAATAAAATAAGTCATAAATAACTTTGTCCTAGTTTCTTCTTAGTAGCCGTTACAGTGCTGTGTTTTGAATTTAATACGAGAATAATGTTGATAACACACTGATGTTTTAGTTGTTGTTGAGCTGTGCTTACTCTAAATCAAGGACTTTTCAGATTCTCATGCTCTGCCATGTTGCACAAGATACCAGGACACAGCATAGCCAGGACAGGTGACCTGAACTAGTCAAAGGGATATTCTAAACCATGAAACACTGGGGTCACTACAGCATCAGTCAGTGGGGTGTTGAGCAATTGAACTGTGCATCACTTGTTTCTCTTGGTGTTTATTCCTTGCCACCACCTTTTCATTACAATTAGCATTAATATTGTTGTGGATATTTTGTTGCTGTTTTGTTGGTGTTCTTATAATTTTCATTATTAATACTGTCATTATATTTTATTTTTTAAATTATTAAACCATTTTTATATAAATCCATGAGTCTGACTTTTTTTTTCCCAATTCTCCTCCCCAACAGTAGGGTCAGACATTGAACAACTGAGTGATACTTCATTGCTGATTGTGATTAAACCATGACAAACTCGATTAACTTTTTTTCCTCTTTTGTTTAATTTGATAGAGAACTGCAAGAGAATAGCAATAAATGAGTAAAAAAATATTTTCTCCATGATTTCATGTTTTCTTCCCTGTGCTCCTGCTAACTCAGTATTACACCCTTTTCTCACAAATAGTAATTCTTAAACTGCCTAAGTCTCTAAGTTCAGGAATAAAATCTGTATAGTTAAGCTTGACTCAGAAAATAAGGCACAGATGAGACAACAGTGATATCTTCAGAATTTCACTGAGTAATATTTTGAAGCAAAACAATTTCTGTCACCCTTTAGAAGGCAACATGCATAATTTCCAGGAAAGTTTTCAAAATTTGACTAATTGCTAGACTGGAAAAAATATGTTTTTCACTAAAAATTCTTTGTTCTTGGTTATATATTATGCTTTGAGGAAAATAAAGCATTTTTTCTTAATTTAAAAATTTGAATTAATAAAGCTTTACAACTAATTAATAAATTTTAAATAATATTTAAATGTTTTCTTATTATTAAAAATAATTTCTTACAACAGGCACTTCTGAAAAGGGTACAAGGTAGAAACAAAATGCTGCTACCAATCAGTGAATGGTTCAAGAGATTTGTAATGGCACAGAAATCTTTTAGTTTCTTTGAATTGGATCTTTGTTCAGTATAGACCAAGATAAGTCTACTGATAGCAGTGGTTATATATGGAGTTACAGCTGCTGAAGATCTATGCTTTTTGAGGTCAGAAAACGCCAGATATTAAAAAAGTTCTTCTGAACAGTACAAGCCAGAGAACATCACTCAATACTTATCATAGTAACCTCAACAATTTACTTGTGGGCCCACTTTTAAAACATCTTCAGATTCTATTCTGTTCTATTCTATTCTATTCTTCCTCTTCTGTTCTGTTCTGTTCCATTATGTTTTAGGTTTTCAAGATTGCAAGTGCAGAAAATACCACACGTATGGAATTGTTCTACATTATGTTGGGGCTCAGTCTGACCTGGATCAATATAATTTTCCAGTGACTACCTGTTTCTCAATGTTAACTTCACTGATGAGTTTTCAGTCTCTTTATTACCTTGAAAGCATAGAAATCATAGAAACTAAAAACATCTTTGACACTCAGGGAGATTGTTTCAGTTTAAAGCTAGTATTTTTACTGGAAATCAAATCTTGAAAAAAAACTAATCAACAAATATATTGCTCATTCATACTGCTTAAACAGCAAAAGCCTTTGTAATGCAATTAAATCAGCAAAAGAATGATTTTGTCGTGCTTAGCATCTGTTGCTTAAAATAGTCAATATATATATATCATATTAATTCCTTTTATCAACACGCACATATTTTACTACTCTAGTACAGCAAAAGGTCTTTCTTGTAGCAATTTTTACAAGCAATTGAATAAAGAAGAATTCTTTATTCTAATTTCATTCTGATGTATGTTAGCAGAGAAACTATGCTCTGAGAATAATATGCCAGAATGTTCAGAAGAAAAAAGTGAGATTTAGCTACAGATTAATAACCATGGAAATAAAAACAATTCACAGATGCATTGCTACTAGAAACCTGATTTTCAAAGTTATTATAATGTAAAAATAAAGCAAAAGCAATACCAAGCAATTTTATGCATCATTTCAGCATTCATCAAATATTCAACAACAGTAAACTATTTACAATTAATATATACAGTCAAAATTCCCATAGACCTTTCTGGAAAATAAAAGCAAATTACTCAATAAAATAATCTGTTGAATATATCAGTAAAAGAGGTGGCACATCCCAAGAAAGGTTTACATAAATATATACCAACACATGAAATACTAGATTTTTTTCTTCGATTATGAAAAATTTTGTATCACATTTTTCCATCTAAGAATGAAATTATATTTGCCTTGTGACATACCAGAGGCCAGTCAATTGAAATTACATGTGATCTTGTTCTTGAAGAGTAATTTTAGCTGCAACAGTGCATTTATATTCATATAAACCACATCCAGTAAACTCCAGTAAGTATTAATCGCGGTTTTGTTTTTCCTTTAATCAAGAAACAATTGGACATCTACTTAAAATTTTAGGCTTTTTTAAATGCCAGTAATATTTGGCAGAATTATATAATTTCAAGAAGCTTGCTATAGAAAATAAAAACCTAAATAACTGCTAACTTTGGGTGTCTCCATTTTCTTTCTCATTTATTTTTCTAAATCCAGCCTAAGGCAGCTAAAACTAGAATCATGGGTTCCACCATCATGATGTTGCAACTCCTTCCTCCTGCTGTTCTACACAGGAATTCAGATTAGGTAGGAATCACTAGGATTTCAGCAGTACATATGGAAGCTCAGAGTGTTTTCTCAGAAAGAATGTTCACACCTAATCTCTACTTTTCCTTCCACACATCTTACAGATTATTTCCAGTAACAACTCCAGAGCAGAGATTGCAACACATGATGTAAACATACTGTCTGGCCAGCAGAGGCAGTGATACTTCTTTTTATAAAAGTGATCTGCATACAAGTGAAAATAAAAGAGCAGAAAGATGGTTAGGTGATATAAAGAAAGGTAGAGACGTTGTTCAGAATGGCATTTTTTATCTTTACAATGTTTCCCTCTGTGGCAGCTTGGTAGTCATACTATTTATGTTGATGACTGTTGGGCAAATGCCTCCATTGTATTTAACAGATTGGTTCCCCAATAAACAACCTGAGGTCAGAGGTCTGTTTTCACATCCTACAAATCTGCTCTTGAATTTGTGTTTAATTATTATTTTTGTGGCCAAAACCACAGTGCAAATAACAGAGAAGAAACTGAAGCTAGTAAATTGAGAAAAATAGTATAATCTTAATAGTATTTATTCAAACTGTTTAATGAGTGTCTACAAATAATTAACATGTTTTTGAAATCAAGTCTAATTTACGGACAGTCTGGTAATGAAAAAGAAAACAAAACAATGTAAACCAGATTGCAGTTCAAGAACATTTGGGGTATAATCCTTTGGGGTTCTGGCCTGTTCCAGAGCACTTTAAACTCTGCTACCTTCATTCCTTTCTGCTGAAGATGAATCTGATCTCTGACACCAACAGCTGCTCCAAACTTTTTGAGCTCATTATTTACCAGTTTAATCAGTAATGGCAATGCACCACTGGACCCTGTGCAGCCCCACATCCCATGATCCTATATTTGCCCCACCCCAATTGTCTCTAAATGATGGCTTCATCTGCTTTGTATAATTTTACCCCAAGGCTCAACAGGTACAGAGGTCCTCACATTGGCCTTCACACCATAGACAAATGCCGCCTAGAGGATTAAAGTATTTTTCATAGCAGAGTGTTAAGCATTGTCATTCTTTAACCTTCAGTCTCTTTTCATGCTTACTCTCTAACTTTTTAGAGCAGTAGGTCATAAAAAGGCTTTAAGCTGAAATACTGCCTTAAGCTGTTTAGTTGTGATTTTTAATGGGTCATTGTGTTTCTAAATTTTCTATGTACACAGGCTAAAAAACAGAAGAAAAAAAGTCTGTTTTGAAAAAGCCTAATTTTTCAGATGAGGCTACTGTTGAAAGATCTATCTAAAGAGTGGTTTGAAGGAAGTGGTTGAAGAGGTGACAGACAAAAATACTTCAATTGGCGCGAAGAGTGCCTCTAGAGAACATAAGTAGCTCATGCTGGGATCATTTCCTAGGTGAAGCAGAGCAGTTGTTGTTGTGTTAAGAAAAAAAGGATTTTTATATAGTCCTATCAAGACGCCAAGTTGCTTATGTTCTGCTGAATTGTTACTACTTATCTTGAATAAATTATTCTCTAAAGCAAAGAAAGGTGTCCCTCGATGCTGTTACTTAAGGGTTTTTTTCCTTTTATTTCAAAGGAAGCCTTGTGAGTCACTTACATGAAACCACATCTTTCCATCTTATTAAGACTTCATATAAGAAACTCTACCTCAGAACAACTAACTTAAAATCATTATTCTGAGTTGAGTTACATGATAAAAGATTTGCCTTTAAGTAATGAGTTCTTCAAGGCTTTACACATTCATTCCAAGAACAATATTTTTTTCATTTGAACATTTCTCATAAAAAAATCCATCTAACCAAAACGTTGAAATTTCTTCTTCAGCTTTTAATTATTTAATGTATTTATTCAAATATATTTCAGTGCATATCAATTATTTTAAGATTGTCATCCATTCCCATTTATGTACTTGTGTAATGACAGTAGAGCAAGGAAATTATAGGAAAGAATAAAGGGTGAAGTTTGGGGTTTTTTTCAGATCAATTTATCACCCGCTCCAAAGAGCAGGTGTTTGGCATGAAGCCTTGATTTCTGCAGAGCATCACCAATTTTCACATTTTTCTTTGAATACAGAAAAATATTTCCTTATTCCAGTTAAAACAATCTTTTCCCAGACAGAGGGAGGTTTTCTGCTAAAACCAAAAAAAATTACCTCTTTTTAATTATAATAAGGTTCATATTTCCTATTTTTCATCAGTAACTATTTCTTAATCACAGTTTAGTCATCACAGTTTAATTTTTCTCTTTGTGTAATAAAATTTGACATGGATTGCAGCAAAAAGCCTTATGTTATACTATGTGGTGTTATTCCAAATTGAGGATGGGTACAACTCCAAAGGAGTGTCTGCATTATAAACTGGAATAAAAATTTGTGGTTTTGGCATTCACAGTTGGATGAATCTTGAAAAGCCTTCACAGCTGACTGAATTCAAGGGCATCCTAACATATGAAAACACGCAAACATATTTTTTTAACAAAAAAGGAAGATATTTAGTAACTAATCCTGTAGGTTGAATTACAGTTGAGTGTCACATACGTGGTAAATCTCCCTCTGCTGGACATACCCTGTGTTGACCCCGTTTTGGACTCTACATAATGACCCTGGTGCTCTTTTGACTTTTTTGAATGAAATATGCGGCAGTTTCCAAGACTTTTCAAGTTTATCACTTCTCTCTCTCTCTTCCTTCTCTCCCCCTATTTTCCTCCATATCTTTCTATCTCTCCTTTTAGTTCTTATCCAACCAAGCACAGGATGAATGTGGGTCTGATATGGTTTGAAGCTGGCTCCCTGCCAAGTCTCCAAACCTTACCACTTATTTTTCCATTGTTTTCCTCCCTAGATGTCAATTTATTGATATATGGAATCCAGTTCCAAGTTTTCAGTGTATCTTTATTTTAGTAAGTTTTATGAAAAATGTTAGCAATTTTTTTTTACCTAAATGACTACATTCTGGTAAAAGCCACTGGGAAAATGTCAGTTCATACCCATTCCAAATTGTGACATTGTTTAATTTTCTGCTAGGAAGAACAGAAAAAAAGCTTCTGTTTGCTCCAGTAGTAATCACAAAATAAATTCAATGGGGAACTTATTCACTGATGCTGCAAGCGTACTATAAACTCTTCATCTAACAGAAAGAAAGGTGATAAAAATGCCTTTCACTAGGTCAACACCTTTAACACAAAATGGATAAACACATTCAGATTCTGTCTATCACAGAACAGTTTCTAATGGATCTTTAAAACACTGGCATGTAACACCTTCGTGTCCTTAAAATTGTTAAACATTTGGCAGCATGTTATTAGCCCTGTACATACCAAAAATAAACTTTATTCTTTCCTTCCTGCTTTTATGCTCAGATCTGTCAAACCAACCAAAGTATGTGCAATAACAATGCAAAAGGTCAGAGTTTAACACATGATGCTATTGTTAGCATTCTGTCTTGTATATATTCCTTTTCACATTTTACATCGTAAGAGCAGCAAGAGCTGGGTGTGCATTCTGAAAGAATGAAAACATTGCAAAGTTAAAATCGAGTCATGTTTTACATTGCTCTTTGATGACATTTTTCTCCATGAGAACATAAGACTTTGTTCTGAAAACATGTGCACACCTTTATTTTTAGCTATTTCTCTCTTTTTTTTTTTTTGGTGAATTTAAATAATGTTTGTTCCACAAACTTTGGAAATATAGTTGTTGAGGATTAGCCCCAGCCACCAAGTAAACCCCACACAGTCGCTTGCTCACTCCCTCCAGGTAGGAAGGGGAAGGGAATCAGAAGAGTGAGAAAACAGGTGTATTGAATTGAAGATAGTTTAATAGGTAAAGCAAAAGCTGCACACACAAGTAAAGCATACCAGGAATTCACTGACCATTTCTCATGGGCAGGCAGGTGTTCAGCGGCCTCCAGAAAAGCTGGGATCCATCATACCTAATGATAACTTGGGAAGACAAAACACTATATCTCTAAATGTCCCCAATTCCTCCTTCTTCCCCCAGCTTTTATTGCTGAATATGAGGTCATATGGTATAAGACATGCCTTTGGTCCTTGGGACCAGCTTTCCCAGTTGTGTTCCCTCCTAGCTTGCTGTGCACCCCCAACCTGCTCACTGGTGGATGGGGTGAGGACCAGTGAAGGCCTTGACTCTGCAAGCACTGCTCAGTAATAGCTAAAACATCCCTGTGTTATCAACACTGTTTTGGTAAAATATTCAAACCATAGCCCCATATAAGCTACTATGAAGAAAATTAACTCTATTCTAGTCCAAACCAGATGACATGTTTTAGTTAAATTTAACTACCTGATCAGTAATATTGCTTTGCTGAGACTAAGACCACAGGGAGTGACTGTACAAAAACAGCATTGAAGTACCTTTACAGGGCAACTGATTATGGGATACCTTAATGCTAAGAGGACAGTATACATGCATGGTGTATTTTTGTAGATTCTGAGATGATCTTTATAAAGGCTCTGTTGAGATAGGAAAATCTGCTGCTAGGCTTTTTTTTTTTCCCTCACGTTGCCTAAGACTGTCTTATATTTTTCAGACATTGAAGGGAAATGCTCAAGAAACTAGTTGAGAATATCCACTGCAACATCCTACGACACTGTTTGATTATGCATAAATAATTATTTGTCAGCGTAACAGCTAGTAAATTGGCCTTCCTAGTATGAGTGTTGGCAGCAAAGCACCACTGCACCCTTTACATTTACTTTTTACTTTTATTTCTATTGCCTCTAATTATGGTGAGCTGGTAACACAGAGAAAAATTAATTATTAGTTGTAAAATCAATGCTGTAGAAAATGGATTTTAAAGGACAATCTAAATGCAGTGTTAGATGCAGTTAACATTTGAATGCTGAATTTTCATTGCTAAGTGTGATAAAAGTGTATTAGCTCATACTATCCTACATGTAATTAGACCAGCAGTTTTTTGAGAAATTGTACAAACAGTGTTATTGAGTCTCTCCCATATTCTTCAAGCCATTGCACTTTAAGTGTAATCAGTCACTTGGTGATTCTTTCAGTACTGAAGAATTTCCTGATAGTCTTGTTATTCTTCTCTATATACCTTTTTCTTAAAGGGCTAAGTGTTTCTGTGCTTCAGACAGAGCAGGACATCTTCATTCTTCAAGACCTGATAATTCCATTGGTCAATTTTTTTTTTTGGTGTTGAACTCCTTTGCAGATCTCCCTGTAGTCTCTGTAGTTTCCGTATTCTCCATGTGTAGTCAGCTCGTTCCCTACTGCAAGTCATTTGCTACACATTTCACATACAAGGTTGCTAAGAAATTGCTGTTGGGAACACAGCCTTCTCAGTTTGCTTATAGACATCTTTGCACAAAAGTATTGGAAACATTGAGGGCTGTTGATAAACCATTAAGTCTAATATTGACTCATAAATATCAAGCAAGGAATCAGTATTAGAGAGAATTATCTGCATGTTTATGTGTTAAGGACCAAGTATTTTAAGATTTTAAGCAATCTTTCAAAAAGTAGAGTGGTTATTTAATAATTGTAAGCCAGCATCAAATGTACATTAATTCTGGGAAATCACAGATTTCAGGTTTAGGAAAAGGACATTCTCAGATAGCATTATCACCTCATGATTGACTTTCCCGTTGGTTTGTTGAAGCTTGAAATTTTCTCATCCTTAGTCAATGAGGTGATTTCTGTCTAGCACCTTAAACAACTTTTCAGATGTGACTAAGAGTGAGTTGGGAATAGAGATGTATGGTAGTACCGGACTTGGGTGCATTTTCATTGGGTTTTTTTAATTTGTTTGTTTGTTTGTTTTGGGGTTGGGGTTTTTTTTCTGTTTCTTTTTAATGACTTGCTAATAAAAAAGCAAATTAAGACATCATTAATATCACACAAATGTTAATTATGGGTCAGGTTACATAAGTACATCAGCAATACAAATACCCAAATTTAGGACATTTTTCTAAGACAGGATATATGCCCAAAATAGGAAATAAGTTAGATACTGTGCAGATAGTTTCAACTAATAGTAAGTTAGCTGCAGTAGAACCCTGACAACACAATGTCAAATTGAGTAATATATCTTCATAAAATAATCCCTTCTTGTGATAAAACGTGACTTTTAGAATTTAATCCTACATTTTTATAAACATGGTAAGTGAGAAATGACTAAAGAGAGAAAGAGTTTGATGGCGCAGTGGGTTGATGTTGGCTGGAGGACAGGTGCCCACCAAGCTGCTCTATCACTCTGCTCCTCAGAAGAAAAATGGGAGGAGAAAATAAGATGAAAAAAACAACTTTGTGGATCAAGACAAGGGCAGTTTTAAAAGGCAAAAGCAAAGGTCATGCAAGGAAGAAAAGGAAAACAAAATATTTTTTCTCTACCTCCCATCAGCAGGTGATGCCCAGCCTGCTCCTGGTGGGTGCTGCAGAAGACAAATGTCATAACAGCAAATTTGCCCCCCCCTTTTCTTTTCTCTTAGCATTTATATCTGAGCAGATATTGTATGATATGGAATATCCTTTTGGTCAGATTGGGTCAGCTGCCCTGACTGTGTCCTCTCTTAAGATCTTTCCCACTCTCAGGCTACTGATGAGGGGGGAATGTTGGAGAGTCAGTCTTGGTGCTGTGTGAGTCCTACTGAGCAATAACCAAAACACTGATGTGTTATTCAACACCTTTCTAGCTACCAATGCAAAGCACAGCACTGTGAGGTCTGCTATGGGGAAAATTTACTTGATCTCAGCCAAACACAGTAGAGATGCAAAATTTGCTATCTTAATTTTAGCAATTATTTTTGTATAAATAATGAAGATATTTTGTGTTAAGACAACGAAGACTCAAAGAAGAAAAGTAAAATTTTGAGATGTGATCACCTCCCAGTTTACAGCTCTGAAATATTCTAGCATAACAATGCCCCATAACAATGTTTTCAGAATGAAGTAGAGAATTTTTAAATAAGTAATTGAGAGAAATTACTTCTTCCTAGGCAGGTGTTACTTCTTTACCCTCTAGACACAGAAGGAAAACAAACAAAAAAACCCTTTAAATTAAATCCAAATATGATAATGATTACTTAGTAGCTGTTGTTTACTCACCCTGCAGATGCTTCTATATCCATTCAGACCTCATGAGAGAACAGCAATTAACATTCCTACAACAGATTAAAAATTTAATTAATTTTTTTTTTAAAGTTGAAATAGCCAAATGGAAAAAGCAAGTTGAAAACAAGTACTAAAGGATTCTGTGATTTGAAATTGATTCTAATTTGAAATTGCCCATTGCCACTCTCTATTGCTGTTGGAATCATGGAGCAAAAGAGCATGACTGTTTACTTATTTTCTAATTTAGCTGTAATTCAATAATTTTCCAGATAAAATGCCTTTTTTTCTACCATGATTTTATTTCAAATTGGAGACCACAATATGCATAATTTTCATGTTGGAAAAGCAGTGAAAGCACTTAAATAAAACTCTCATTAAATTACTTTCTAAAATACTAATCTTATCTTTACAAAATAAACTAATATGCAATATATAATGTATGTTTTAGGGTTTTTTTACCGTATGCAAATAATTCAGAAATAAAGTAGTTTATTTAGTCTGTTGTTTGCTATTTCTTCTCTTTCTCATTATTATTCCCTATATAATGCTGAGAATAATTTGTGATTATGACATGAATCTACTGTTTGAGTAATTTTTCTTTCATCTAACCATTTATGCGTCTGTTTTATGAGTTGATGATAAGAAATAACAAGCAAAGATTTGCAAAGATGTGCAAATACTTGAAACATTTCTGTCAGCTTGCTCAAATACAAAAGGAATATTTTCAAAATTGTGACTGATAATATTCAATTTATAATTTTGTACCTACACAAAAATTTGCACTCTTTTAAACTTCTTTTAAAAAAGAAAAGTGAGAGACGAGCACAAAAATGGTACATAGAGGATGGACTTCATCCCTTAGGTACTCTGTATACTCAGCTGCTGCTGAAATCTGTGTGAATATGAAGGATGTTCAGGATTTGAGGGATCAGATGTAAAGTAGGCATGTTTAGTTTTGAAGGAAATGTTTATGCTTTCCTTTTTTTCTACTGTTTTCCTTACTCCACTGAGATAAGCAAGAGTTATTTACAATCTTTTCATGAGGTATATTGAATGATTTTCAAATAAGGAACAATTTAAATAAAAACATCATAGTTCCTTTTTAAAAAAGTATCCCATCATTGCCATCCTTGAGATTTTAGGAAACTCCTCAGGTTGTAGAATTTGTATGTGATGCTCTGTGCAAAAAATGCGAATCAGAATAGGAAAAGATGTTTTATATGTGTGTATTGGTTTTAGTGGTGATAAAATTAATTTCTTCATAGTAGCTGTTCTGGTGCCGTGCTTTTAATTTGTGACTAAAAGGGTATTGGCAATATGAGAATGCTTTAGGTACTGCTGAGCAGTGCTCGCACAGGGCCAAGGCCTTTTCTGCTTTTCATACTACCCATGAGTGGGCTGGGAGTGCCCAAGAAGTTGGGAGGGGACACAGCTGGGACAGCTGACCCTGAGTGACCAACAGGTTATCCCAGACCATAGGGCATCATAATCAGCAATAAAAGCTGGGCAAAGAAGGAGGAAGGGTGGGACATATTTGGAATGATGGCATTTGTCTTGTGAAGTCACTGTTACGTGTGCTGGAGCCCAGCTTTTCTGGAGATAGTTGAACATCTGCCTGCCCATGGGAAGTGGTGACTGAATCCCTGATTTTGCTTTGCTTGTGCAGCTTTTGCTCTACCTATTAAACTGTCTTTAACTCAACCCATGGGTTTTCTCACTTTTACACTTCTGTTTCTCTCCCTCATCCCACTGAGTCGTGAACATTGAGCAGCTCTTCTGCAGGGCTGAGTTGCCCACTGGAGTTAAAACACAAAATATCATAGGTAAAAATGGCAATTTCAGGGAAAGTCCAGAAGAAAATTAGGCATTTTCAAACTTTAAGTAAAACTTGAATATTCCTTTTCAATATTTTTTTTTCTTAGCTCTGATAAAATGTGTAGTTATAAAATATCTTATCTGGTTTTTAATTCACTGTTCTTTGTTCTAAAGGAGAAGATAAGTCTATCCTGCTGTTCCTTTATGCCTGATTTCTTTTGACTTTTTCCAGCTATTTTCTGCCATTGATCCTCCTGTTTAATATCCTTGTCAGGATCACTGCTGATTTTCTTTGTGTTGCCATCCCTTTCAGCTTTGGCTCTTTATGCTGAACATGTCCCCACTGATGTGGGACTCTGAGGAGGCACTTGTATCCATTGTCCAGAAGTTGCTGAGGTTCAAGTGACCTTATCTGTGAGTTGGACTTCACTTGGGAAATGTTAAGCACCACACTGATTTTTAAAACAGATGTTCAGTCACACAGGCACATCTACTGATAAGGGAGATGGAATTAAGAGGCGACTGTCTACCTCTATGGCATTTCCAGTTTGAGAAGTTGATCCACTTATATCAATATACTGTATGTATCAGAATATGACAAAACCAGGAGCACTGAGATACACTTTTATGATAAACCTTTATGACTATTTAAGCCAGACCTTGCCTTTATATGCAATAGTAGCACACTATTAAATTTGTATGTACACCAAGCACACAGATGACTGAAGTAGAAGGAAAGAAACAGGAACAAACAAATAGGTTAATGGGAGACAACAGAACAAGCCACAGAGAAAGCAAAAGCTCGGGGATTTTGCTACTGATATTTAATTTGTTTATGTTTTGATATAGGACAAGGAAGAAGTTTAGGAGAGTCAAAGAGCGTAAGAGCAGAGGATGGTTGGGGAAAGAGATCTCTGCAGAGTTGTGTGGAATGATTGGTGTCTGCAGGAACAACAGACACCTGACCTTATCTCATTTTTGGCACTGAGGGCAGATGGAAAAATCAGTGGCTCAGGACTCTGTGCCCCTATGTGGGGTTCTTGCCCTTCTCATACTGTTACCCACAGAGGGTCTGCACCTCACAGAAGCACAACATACTCACACAGACCCACTCAGATGCCAGTTTGGCTGTGAGTGATCTACTGTGCATGAAATGCAGAGGGAGACAGCGACCATGGACATGACTAATAGTCTTTTCACTGCTTTTATATTAATATATATGAGAAGATTCCAAGGGCAAACATGCATTAAGAAGCTCAGTATAAATTAATCAGTTATGTCTGTGGTATATGTGCTTATCTGTAAACTATGAGGATTGCATAAAACTCACAGACATAATGGTACTACAATGTTCTCACACATGCACACTGCCCTTACAGACCTCAAGAACTGTATTAGTCAGTTCAATTTATTTCTCAGAAACCTTAATTTCTTTCTGTCCACTTTACAATATCCCCTCAGAGGTTTTTCACAGTAAATTTTATAGTCCCATGATATTCCATGGGGAGAGATTAATTGGAGGAGACTTGTTCCACTGTAATCCCCTGGGAAGAAGCAGATGGAGATTTTACTGCAATATCAGTGTCAGTTCAGACTATTCTGCCTCTTTCAGTATACTACAGGTCAGGTGAGTATGGGGTTATTTATTATTTCCTCCATGCAATTTGTCAGCTAAATTGTACCATTGGTACTTTCCAACTGTAACACCTAAGTTCAACCACAGAAACCTCACTGTTTCTCAGGAAGGAAGTAGCAAAAAAGCCCAGCATGGGGTACAACCTCTTTCAGAAATCTGGGGCAATTTTCCTGTCCTAGTTTGAGAATGATGGAAGAGTGTACTGTGAGTACTCATGGAATAAAGTCAGGTTAGAAGTCACCAGTGGTGCTTCCTTGATGAGACATTCTAGTTGTTTTTGACATCACTTCAAAAATTTAGGGTAAATGAAAGACAGGATCAAGAACTTAGAGACACATAAAGAGGAAGAAGCTAATGGTATCTCAGAGGAAACTAAAGAAAAGTGTTATAAGATCACTTGGATCTTGATGTTACATGAATTAAGGCAAAATTCTTATAACAAACATGTTAATTTATGTAAGGAAAAAAAGATGACATAACAAGATAATGCTAATAAATGAGTAGTAAACACAAGTTAAGAGGCAAGCAAAGATTTTAAGTAAGATGGTATAAAGCTATCTTCAGTTAATCAGTAATAATTCAAATGTGGAACATTTTTATATTGCAAAAGGGGAAGATGGAGAGTAATTATAATAAATTTACATATTTAAATTACATGGTAAATATAAACTTGACTAAACTAAAGCAAGAATACACAAGAACTCAAATAACTTTTTTTTTTGTTGTTCAAACACTCTACTTATTTCAGGAAATCAGACTGATTTCAAATATAACACTGTGACTTCAGGAGCTTATCCAAAATAAAAAAACATTTTTTAAAAAAGTAAATTTCACTTCTTTGTTATTATTCCTTAGCTATGATATATTTGTCATTGCATGCTGATAATTTATTTTAATTTAGTCAGATACGCTTTATCAGTATTTGTATACTTTTTATCTAGGGCTCTATACATTCTCAGCAGTTAGAGGTTAATATCTCTTCCCTCATCTTTTTTTCTATTAACTATTTGCTTCTAATTTCTCAGGCCATACAGCTGAGAATTTATTCAGATTAATTCAGAAAGAAATTACTTAGTCATCACGATCATAGCACAATATAGATTACAAATGGTGTATGATTCAATAGTGTTGTGAGGGGTGATGCCCACCAGCAGTCAAGTTTCTACACAGCCACTTGCTCGCTCCCCCACCCTTGGTGTGATGGGGGAAGAAAACAGGAAGCACAAAACTGAGAAAGCTCATGGTTTGAGATAAAGGTAGATTAATATAAGGGAAGAGGGAGAGAGGAGGGTAAGAACTCCAAACAGATATATCAGTAGAACTAAAGAAATCACTCATCACTCTCTACAAACAGACCAGCCTGTAGTCAGTCTCCAAGCAATGGCCACCTTGAAAGCCAAAACCACTCACTTCTTTCCTCTAACTCTGTGTTTGTGAGCATGACATTGTGGTAGGAAATGTCCCTTTGGCCAATATGGGTTCGCTGTCCCATCTATGTCCCCTGTCAACCTTTTACTCACTCCTAGCTGACTTGATAGGCAGGGAGCAGAGCAGGAAAAAAAGAAAGCCTTGACACTGTGTAAGCACTGCTCAACAAGCATCAAAACATTGATGTGTTACCAACACTGTTTTAGCCACAAATCCATAACATCATGCAAGCTGCTATGAAAGTTAACTCTATTACAGTCAGAAACAGAC
Organism: Neopelma chrysocephalum; assembly: GCF_003984885.1. NCBI lineage: Eukaryota > Metazoa > Chordata > Aves > Passeriformes > Pipridae > Neopelma > Neopelma chrysocephalum. Next base: position 6,519,648 of record NW_020897737.1, read on the forward strand.
CCAGAGTTTCAGATCCAAAAGATTTGTTTCAAAACAAAGTATCTCCTCCATGAATTTGTTCGGCTTTAGTGTTCGCTTGGCTTTGAGTTTGTGTATTGACTCATATCTTTTCATGGATATATCAAGCCTCTTTCTAAATAGGGAGTATGTGAAGTCATCAAAGTGTATGCTTTGAAGACTGTTTTCAAATAAAAGTAGTCCCACGTTAAAAAAAAAAGATGGAATACAAGATTTTAGGTTTATCACCAGTTGTTAGTACCAAGTACAGAAAGCTAATACGAAGCCTGTGTCTTGGTTATCTAATGGCTGTACAAGAAGAATGTCTAATAAGTACAATTACATCACATAATTACATAAGAATAGCTGTGTGGGATTAGACAGAATCTTATATCAGAAACAATACTGAAAGGAATAGAATGGAAATAATATTCTATTCTTGCCATATATCCATGAGGAACAAAGAAGAGTTATTAAAAGTGTGGCAATAATTACATGGCATTATTAACTTTTTAGTTGTGTGAGCATTATCTTACCAGCCTACCCTGTTCAGCCAGCATAAGACTAAAGAATAATGAAGTTTTGTAGATTAATGTGTGGAGTATTCATGGCAATCAACATAAGGTTGCATTTGCTGGGTGTTGCTACCATCAGCATAGTTCCTACTTTGCTCATTCAGAAAGCAAGTTATTATCATTAATATTTTTCCATTGTAACAGACATAGTAATATGTAAATCACATAACTGACAGAGTATATCTTCTAAGAATTTTTTAAAAAACTATCTCTTCTGTAATGAAATGCAACATGGCACTTGGGGGGTTCTTTTTGCTTATGTATCACATAAACACAAACCCCCCAGAAATATGAGCAAATTGTAATCCCTTTCATAGCTTTGGGATAATGCATGACTTGATAGGCATTCTTCACTGAAGCAAATTTTGGTTCATCTCATTTAGTAGGAAGCACTGCAGGTACATTATCTACAATAAAGTGGATGTATGCTGATACTTTTTCTTCTAAATGCAAGTGTTTCATTTAATGGGTCCCACTCAAAATAGCCTTTCACCTTTCTGCAGATTTTCCAAAACAGATATTTAATCTCCTCTGATTTAATGTTTAAAGGCAAATATATCTTCTGCAGTCTCCAAACAAACTATTGCCGTATACAAATTGTTCATTTTCTTTTTTTCTAGAGGAGATAACAGCTGCTCCTAAGATCCTGCAAAAACACCTGCAGAGGGTGTTTCCTGTTATTTATAAAACAAATCTCTGTCATTCAATGAAGTAGGAAAGAGACAGTAGTGTTTTTTAGAGTTATTTAAGTAGTATTCTTGGCTTTTTAAATTTGGAAAACAGCACGATTCTGCAGTGAGTATGTTATTAGCAAATGGTGGCTAAAAGTAGACAGGCAAAGATGATTAGGCAGTTCAGCACTGACAACTCTGATTTATATGTTGCTGTAAAAGCTAGAGGGGGCTGGATATCTCTTTTGAAATTAGAGAGAGGAAATACTAAAAGTAGATGACATTTCAAGATGTTATCCAAAGAAGTGATATCATATTTCCTCTTCATTTCCTGTAGGGATCTTTCCGAATCAGATTCTGCTGTATAGCCTTTTCTTATCTCATCCTTAAAGAAGTCAGGATAAGACGCTTCAAATAGAGGGAGAACATAAATGGGAAAGCTTACTTACAGATGAAACTTCACCTAATTGGATAAAATTTATTCTCCTGATCATCATATTTAATAACTCTCAGATATTTTCTCTACCTAAATAGTTATCAACCTATTAATGTCCTGTTTGAACTTCTTTTAAGCTGCGGGCTTCAATACCACATTGAGTTAAAAATCATGTAAAGTTGTATTTATTTTCATAACTTTTAATTGTCTGCTTCTTTTTCTTTGGGTGTCTGCTTGTTTCAGAACTGCAGAATGAAAAAGAAACATTTTATAATCTATTTTATTAATATATACTTGTACTTTAAATTGTGTAAATCAGTTTTAGATTCCTCTGATACCTTCTATATTTCTAACACTTATTATAAAACTTTTGATCTCATCCACTGCAATATAAATGTATTCTTATAATTATATCCATTGTTAGAAAGCTGTGGTTGTTGGCTTCGGTTTTTCTTACAGTCTAACATAAGTTCTTTCTTAATCGCTGATGATTACTTGTTTACATTGACAGTAGTATGGACTTGATAACTTCTCCTAGTTGATTTAGCTAATTTAACATGGTCAGTGTGTACAATTGTTTGACATTATCTCTTGTTATATATGCTGCTGTGGTTTTGCCTCTGGTGAATTGACTACTAACCTGTTTGTATTTGATTACCATTAAATCCTCCAGAAGTCTTCATAGCTTTCTCTGACTAGCATATAATTTTGTGATATGCCATTTTGTCAAGTTTTTTTCTAGACTTTATTGCATATTCAACACCGAGCCTAGTAAAATTATTATAGAGAATCCTATGTAAATCTTCTACTAAGGTAAGTTTTACTGTCTGAAGACTGGGGCTTAGGCAGTGCTCTGCTTAATAAAGTCAGAAATGTTCTCACTGTTGCTAATTCCAAGTTTCCAGGCTAAGTGAAAACCTTGGGAGGTCCTTCAAAAAGCTGCTAAGTCACTTGTTTGCTCCTTGTCCACAGCTCTGTATGAAGTATTACACACTCAGATGTGAGACGTGTTCCTTGGCAGTATCCCCATGGCCATATCATTCTTTCCTTTCCGTTCACAAGACCAGAAGTGCCGAGTCCATCAGCACACCATGTACACACACATACTCAGTACATAGGGTGCATAAGTGCATAGATTACAAGGTTGGTCATGGTAACAGAGCTTAGAAATCAATTTCATTATTTCTTTTGACCAGAGCACCAAACAAGAACTTGTTCTTCTTATTAAAATAATATGCAAGAAAGCGGTTTTAATGTTGCCCAAACTTTTTTACCCAAAAAATCCTTCAGTGTTAGCTAACAGCGACTGCAACAATATTTGAAGTCAGAACTGAAATCAAATGCTAGGGGGCAAAGGGTTCCTAAAATTTGAGTATGTTTCTTGCATTTAATGAACAATATATGAAAAACTGCCATAAGAACACAAATCACTAAATGCAAACGCATTTGACTGAATATATTGTAATTTACCAGTAGTCTGTTGATTTCAGTGTTATCTAAAAGAAATCATGAATGTGTTGTTGTGTGCATATTCAACACCCTCATCAATACAATTGTGCATTAAGGATGCCTTAAGCTATTACTTATTTTACATTCTCTAAAATCCATATTTCCCTTCTATTTTCTTGCTTCTGGTATAACTCACTAATTTCTTTATTATTTGAGTGTCTTCAGACAGTTAGTTATTCAGATTCTTCCTCCACTGTTTCAAGAGACCTTCACTGCTTTTTGTTGTGTTGTGAGGGTTTTTTTCCCTGACGTCAGTGTATTTGGGGATCTATTAGTTTCACCTAGAAAACATTTCTGCTTATTTAAAAGGTATCAGATTGGATCAAAACCCTCTAATTATTTTTCCTTCCCCTTGCTTACTATCTTTTTTTTGTTTAAGGGTATGGAATTTTGTTCCAACTTAATGTTCTCTATATGCATCTTTAATTAGCTAGTGTTCTAAGTCCAAGAAGTTCAATTACCTTATGTTTCACTAAAAAATTTTAATTTGCATTGTTATTTTCCATTTATTATCTACTGCTGTTTTAAATTCCCCTTTGTAATTTTTAATCTCACAAAGTTAAATTTTGCCATGTCTTGTCTCCATACACCACTGAACTCAACTTAATACTTAAAACCAGTATATGAATATATACTGAAAAAACCTGCATGACTTATATTCAAAGACACTCTCTTTTGTTCTCTAAATTATAATAATTCAAGAGACCTAGGAAACCTGGTCCATGAGTCTCAATATTCTGTGTATGCTTAAAAATACAAAGAAACTAGGCAAAGTAAATTGGTTTTGTACATAAATGCAATGAAAAGGATAAAAATAAAAATAAATTACAGAAAATTTCAAAAACTATGAACAATTAGAGTATGTCTTCTACACAGTTGAGCAAAACCTTTTCTATCCTCACATTATGCTCATTTTTGTTATTGTTCTTCTATACAAAGTTTATCAGTCGCACACCTTCCTATGAAAGTGTTTTTTTCCTATTTTCATTTTTTTAATAAAGTGAAAATAATTCCTAAGCGCAAGCTGACACCTTTTTTTAAAAGGTTCAAAGAAAAAGAATATAACTCATACATTTTCATCCTACCTAATTTAACACGAAAGTATCTCATATTTTTTGTAAACACTTTGACCTTAATAATACATTAATAGCAACTAGGTTGATTATTAAGTAAATCTTTCACTTTATTCAAATCACTTTATTCAAACTCACTGCATTGAGTTTCTTTTTATAATATTGAATTTCTACTGTTTGACTTCTATATGCTTTTCTGCTTTTAAAAATATTTTCTCCTTACTTACTTTTAAGCCAATAAATATTTAGTGCCTATTGCAGCATGAGAGTTCTGGCACTTACATCGATGCTTGGAAATTGAGATTAAATCTTGTTTTCACAAATAATTACATAGAATTCCACAGACTTCTTACGGAACCTAACCCAAAATACTTTAAACTGGGGTCAAAAAACTCAGTTACACAGTTTCAAATTTCCACCATAAAGATCTTGAGACACTTCAAAACTATTAAAATGTACCCATTGTTTCCATGTGTTTTAACCTGGACTAAGAGTGGCAGACATCCTCAAAAATTAAACCATAATGGATAACCACAGATTTATTTCTGCTTATATTGAATGCATTCAGAAATTCTATGATCTGTGCTGGTTCACATCAAGGTTTCTGACTTTGCTTTGACAGAAATATGATTACTTTAGGCAATGAAAATGAAACTTGACTTAGCTATTAAGACTTCTTTTATAACTGTTATGCATCTACATTTATCCTTTCAACTATGGCGCAAAAGTTCCACCCAGATAAACATAACCTAAGGAAAAACATTATGAAATAATGACAGCATATACTTGCCTTCTAATTTTTGTCCTGGACATTTTATGAATATCTCAACACTACTTGAGAAAATGATGCTCTGAATTTTTGTTTGTTTCAAATCTTTATTTGTTAAGTATTTTTATATTTTTAACAAATCTAAGCAAAAACGCAAACTAAACAAACCTGCAAATCCTACTTGTCCTATTCCTGCCCACTAAGGTTATCTATAATAGATACCATCAGAAGTTAAAACTGAGAGCATTCAACCGATACAAGTATGTCAATATGGCAAACAGAGAATCAAAAGACAAATTTGTATGGCTATATAAGTGAACTCCCTCTTCAGCAGTAAATTTAAAGCCTAGAGTGTGTTTCAGTATTTTGGAAGATAAACACCAAAGGACGTCACATTGCATAAGTAATTTCCCGCTTTCATTGGTGTAAGTATAAGCAGGATTGAATTCTTTAACATAAATATTAAATTTTTTCGTGGGTTTCATCTACCCATCCTGAGGTATATAGTCTTAGCAACATCAGTTAATAAATTACCTGTATGAACACTTTTATGCACTGCTCTAAGCAATTCCTAGTGCTTGAAAGAAATGTTTCTACAGGAAAGAATTCGATATTTGATTAAAAAATAATACAAAAGATTTTTCCCTAAAATAACGGACTGCTATTAAACAGATAAATTTGCCACTGTTATTTATTTTATATCAAGTTTATTAGCTCTCAAAACTGAATCAATAACCACAGAATAACTTTATATGTATTTTATTGATATTCTAGAATCTAAGTAGAATTTAATGACTGGACCAGGCTATTTCCAGCAAAAGAAATTTATTTTATTTTATTAAGTCTGAAAAATATTATCATTTATTGTACCTCTTGTAAAATCTTATGCATTTTGTTCATTCAAATGAGAAAAAATCAATATTGAGGGAAAATATCATGAAGTTATTTATTAATAGCTTTATTTATATTTTGCATAGCATAATATTCTCCTTGCAGATAGGCTGATATTCTATTAGAAATTGTATCCAATATTATGGGGAGTTAAGCACCACTTAAATCAGCAGGTTGCCCAGTGATGCTGTGGAGTCTCTATCACTGAAGGTTTTTAAGAACATCTTTGACAAACCTGTCAGGAATGGTTTAGGTAGAATTTATCTTGCCCTTAGGGCAGCAGTTAGGATGAGATGATCCCTCGAGGTTCCTTCCAGTATGATTTTCAGTGATTCCTAGCACCTTCAGCAAGCTTGTTTCTTACAACTGTAAGTATATGCGAGGAAGTGGAATGACCTATATCAACCATTTCCAAGATCCTTTCCAAAGTCTTTACTATTTACTAAGATTTTATTTTCTTGGAACTTCAGCAAACAAATTTGAAGAACAGATTTTTTGTATATGCACATATGCTCACGTACTTAGCAGCAGTTGTTGGCGCTGAATATATTATTCTCTATACATTTAGTCTTCCATTTGTCTTTCAAGAAAGGGGAGGACCCACTACAAAAAAATGATAACTTACCCTCCTGTAACTTTTTTACCCTGTGGTAGCAAAGGAGCTTGGATTTACCCTGAAGGTAAGGTGTGTGTGGTGAGGTGGACTCAGCCACAAGGGAGGAGACAAGTGGCTCACTGACACATTATTCCGAGGAAGTGCTGCTTGAGCCTCAGCCATCCACCTCTCTTCATCTCTGGAGCCCTGTACCAGGCCTCTCATTTCTCCTGGCATCTTCTGAACCTGCAGCATCTTCTCCTCAACACCCAAAATGCCATGTCATCAATCTTTTTTTATGCAGCAGTAACTCCATTATCTTACTGTTCACATAAGAGTCCCAGTACAGTTTGCAGTTCAGTGACAGATATCTAATCAACCAGAAACTTCAACTGTTCCATTTCTTTTCTATTTTATTCTGCACTACCATGCTCTTCTCTTGATCTGCCTTACAGAAATATTTTAATGACATTTTTTCAGTCCAAACATTTCACACTCCCAGAAATCTACTTCTTTCAACTAAAATGTAGTCTCCCCCTCCCTTTTTTAAAATTCATTCCTCTATCAATTAAATGATACTTTGAAACTCATGAGTGGTACTTAGTCAGTCAGCTCCACTGACTTTTAATTAAAGGTGGGTGTCTAATTGCCCAGAGTGCAACTGAAAACTGCCCTAAAGTCTTTCTAATATATACTCATTCCTTTATCAATCTCAAATGCCTTCTTGTACAGTAAGTTCCCAATGTAATTTTCTCTGAAAAACTCTTAATCATTTTCATCAAAACTAAACCAAAGGCACAAAGGCAGAGAGGTCAACCAGACTGTCACACCTCTCCAAATTTCTCTGTCAGTTCAGCATGACATTCATAGAGATGATGTGCTCTGCTTCTGCAGATACCATTGAAAACATTCATTTGACTAGAATAAGATATAGTCAATCCCATAAAGGGTATAAATCCTCTCAGAAATTATAATATTAATGACTTTAATAGTTTGTTCCCACTAACTATATCAGATCTTCCATTAACCTTATTAGAAGTAATGTATTTTTCATAAAATGAAGCAGTATACTCTAATTCATCATGCCTTGACCTCGAGGATTAACACTTTTATTATGGACCTGAAATGACACAAACAAATTTGGATAAACAGCAAATGGTTTATATTTCCTACATTAGGCTCTTAAATAAAAACAAAACAAAAAACCCCTAAATTTCTGTGCAAAACTTGAAGGTTTCTAGGAGATTATAAAATCACAGAATAATTTGGGCTGGAAAAGACTCTTAAGATCCAACCATTAACCAAACACTAGCAAGTCCACCACTAAACTGTGTCCGTAAGTGCCACATCTGCATGCCTTTTAAACATCTCCAGAAATGATGACTCCATCATTTCCATGGGCAGTCTGCTGCAGTGCTTATTAAACTTTTTGGTGAATAAAGTTTTCCTAATATCCAGTCTTAACCTCCCCTGGTACAACTTGAGGACATTTTCATTCATCCTATCAATTGCTACTTGGTAGAAGAGACCAACATTCACCTATCAACAACCTCCTTTCAAGTAGTTGTAGAGAACAATAAGGACTCCCCTAAGCCTCCTTTCCTAAACAACCTCAGCTCCCTCAGTCACCCCTCACGGGACTTCTCTAGATCCTTCAACAGATCATTACTCTTCTTTGGATGCAATGATACACCAGAGAAAATGAAATTGTTTTATTCAACAATGATCCACTAAATGGTTGGAAAAGATGGCTGCTCAGCTTCTCCAGTTTTCCTCCAGTCTTTAGAGAAACCTGGCATTTGCTAATTGTGGCCAAAATAAAGCTGGATTAACAGTGGGATTCTCAGTGTTCATGTTAATATAACAGTGAAAACATATTCCAGATTAGCTAAATATGTTAAAAGGATTCAAGCCCTGAACTCTATAGAATGTAAAATGAATGACAAATCTTAAGTATTTAAAGGATTCTTTGAATTGTTACACTAATATTAAAATGGAACGAATTAAAGTTTAAATTTTTGCTGTAGTTCATTTAATTCCTCTGATGCCAATACCAACTCCCTGGGATTTTACTTTGGTAGGCAGCTCAGCCCCACGCAGTCACATTCTCACTCCCTGACATTGAGACTGGGGAAAGTATCAGAAGGGCAAATGTGAGAAAACTTGTGGGTTGAGATAAGGACAGTTTAACACGTAAAGCAAACGCTGCATGCGTTGCACAAGCAAAGCAAAATAGGGATTCATTCACTCCTTCCCATGGGCATGCAGGTGTTCAGCCATCTCCAGGAAAGCCAGGATCCATCACATGCAAGGGTGACTTGGGAAGACGAAACACTGTAACTCTGAACCTCTCCCTTTCCTCCCTCTTCCCCCGGTTTTTATTGTTGAGCATGAGGCCACACAGTGTGAGATGTCCCTTTAGTCTGTTGGGGTCAGCTGTCTCAGCTGTGTCCCCTCCCATCTTCTTGTGCACTCTCAGCCTTCTTGCTGGTGAGGTGGGTGAGAAGCAGAAAATGCCTTGAACCTCTATAAGCATTGCTCACTAATAGCTAAAACATCCCTGTGTTATCAACACATACCAGTCCCAATACATACCCCCTTATCAGCTACTATTGAAGAAAATTAGCTTCTTCTTAGCCATAACATGTATAGCAGCAAATGCAAATATGATTTTTATCAATTTTTTGTCTACTCAGACATTCCAAAATTATTTATTTTAATTTATTTCTTATAGAAATGAATGCATTTCTTTATAGAATTCATCATTCACAAGTACTACTGTTTGCTTTACACTATCCAGTTTTTAGTATGGCATTGAGCAACATAAAGTGGTCACCCTCTATTTAGTGTATATAATAAAACCCCAGATCATTATGCAGGGTGTTAATGTGCCATAATCCTTTCTCCTTATCACTATATTGGGCCAAAATGATTTTGTAGGGAGGTGCACATTTTATCTTGCTTTGAAATCTTGTTTTGTTTGAATTTTTATCCTCAAGGTATAGAACATGATGCTGGTATATACTCTGAAGTATGTAAATTATACCATTTCCTAAAGTTTGCCTTCATCTTAAGGAACTAAAATACTGAATACAGTTTAAAATTTCTTCTTAGAAATTCCACTTCACCATCCCACTGTATTGTCTCTATTTTCTATTGCTCATGCCATTCCCTGTACTCTTTTATTCATTTGAATGGGAGAAAAGGCCCACTAAAGGTGGAAGTCAGTGGAGCTCTGCAAACTTGCAAAACTTTCTGTTCTTGATTACAACTCATCTAATTAAGAAACAGCACATTTGCAAAGAGGCAATTATTGTCGTCATCCTCTACAATGCCTCACACGGTTCATGTTTCAAATGATAGCTATTGATATTCCTGCTTCCCCTCCTAATAAGTGATCTAGATATGATTGAAATGTATCATTTCTCTATCAGTGCAATATGGAGTGCTTATTATAAGTAAAAATTATGTTTGATACGTTATTTCATATAGTGTACTTTTTCACCTTTCTTTAGGGCTTGCTGGCAGATGATTTTTTATTCCATGAAATTCTAATTTCTAGGGTGGGATTAACAAAATTAATCTAACTTGGCATTGGAATAAATCAGAACAAAATACAGAAATACTTTTACTGGATTTGGTTCTGCTTTCCTCTGCTGGACCCACATTCCAATTCTTCATTAAAGAACACAGAAAAAAGTACACTCTGAGCTGGGATTTTTAACACGCATACTTTTAAGAAAGCCAAAGTTGCTGCTGACAACTTCATCCTGCTTTGTATATTGAAGAAACCTGCTTGTACCAGGAGTGTGAAATTATTTTTCATTTCATGTAGGAAAGTGCCAAAACAACACAGATGTTCTGTTCAGGAGTCTGTGTTTAAATTTTCTTTTCAGAGAAGTACAGTGTTAATTTCATCTTATACAATGAAGAGGAAACTTCTGTCATATAACACATTTGTTTTAAAGTATATACTGAATTTTTTAATGTCTTACCTAGATAACTTGAAATCCAAGGTTTATAGGAATATACACAAATAAATTTATTGGGTAACAGTTAAAATATTAATTTCCTAAAGATGAACCAATAAATATAATTCCTTCCAAGACTTTAGATGGTTATGGGAAGTACAAATTTCTTCAGTTGCTTCTTAATACATACTTGCGCAGGGTTTTTTTTCTTTTGTTTTGCATATCACTACTTTAAACATATTGCTACTGTTCATCTGCTATCATATTTGAAATTTCATTCCTCACCTTCAGTACTAGATCACTGTACTAATAGTTCCCGATCTAATTATTAATCTATTTGTAAGTGTGGAATTGCCTGTACCTGTTGCAGGTATTAGAATGATTTATTAATGCTGTTTTCAAAGGAGACACCTTATTGGTTAATGCTACTCAGACGGCCTAGATGGTCTGTTTTTTCTAGTCCCTAATCCCTTTTTTTTTTGATAAAGATCACTGAGGAAGTAACAGGACCATTTATGTAAAAGCACCATCAGGTGGAGGTGCTGCTTGTAGTGTGCTGACAAAACCTGCTTGCTGGAGTGCGTCTTAGAAAGGAAACAAATAACTTGACCTGAATATTCTGACCAATTTAATGCCTGACAGGCTTGACATCTGGAAAGGTTTCTATTTCTGAGTAAGACTGCTAACAAAAAAGACAATCTATCTTTTGGAAATATTCTAATCTCCTTGACTTTTGTCTGTCTAGGTTGACCCAGTAACTCTTCACTGCTTATGATTTTCCTCAAAATAAACATCAGACTTAAGTTAAAATGTAATGTGATCTACCAAGTAACTTTGATGTCAATGACTGTCAAGCACTGTTGATACTCAGAGTGCTTTAGTACCAGTAACAGTTATGTTACAAAGACTTTGCCTTTTCTTGCTTTCTTGAAGAGGCTCAGAAATCATCAGAACAGATTATCTTCCACAAGGCAGAGTAGATTCTTCAAAGAAATGTATCATGCTTTTTCACAATGTGTTTAGGGGGAATAGCTGGCAGGAATGGTGTTAAACATGAGTTTATTCTGTAGTGTAAGTAGAATACTTTCATGTATTGGTTTCCTCTAACTTCAATGGCTTTGGACAACAGAACTATGAAAACATGGCTATGAAATCAAAGCTGTTAACAAGCAGCTCAACAGAAAGAGTAATAGTGATCCTTTTAACTAAATGGCAATTGTTGACCATTAGTTACCTAACTCTGCAGTGAAAGGATAACATTGACTTAAATTGTATTAAATTACAGCAATTCAAAATGTTTCTTTTCATGTCTGCAGTTTGTTCTCGATGTTCTTTGCTCTCTATTACTTTTTTTCACCTTAACTAAATCTTAGCTGCCTTTTCACAGGAATAATGGTAGAGATGGATGGAGCAGACCCATTTAATGAGATACGTCTTACAGTACATGACATAGTGAGTATGTGAACACCAAGATGCTCTGAATTGCATTTGTTTTTTCTTGTTTTACATATGGACATCAGACTGAGAAACCTCAGTGTCTTAGCCGTTTATAACTTTTCAAGTCTGATATAATTAGAAATGCAATTGTTAAAGGGGAAGGGAGAGAGAATCCAGGAGATTCATCCTCTAAAATTTGCTTTCATCTTCTAAGTATGATTTTTCTGACATTTGGTTTCCTATCCGTTTGTAGTGTAATAATATAATAATGGCCAGTCTTCGCGAACGAAGATTTTGGGAAAGGTCTTTTACCTTTCCAGCCTGCGCAATGGATTTTTTAGGTGAGACACAGCATGTGCTGAACTGAGCCCACCCTTTAATCCTAAGGTTCATCTGCTGGGGCCAAGCAAGCTTGGACAATGGCAGTGAGGTCCTCAGGACGTAGGTTTGTTTAGAGTGACCTTCTCATAGATGGATGGCCTCACAGGGCTAACGGGCTCCATGTGCCTGGGGGACCGGGAATCGAACCTGGGTCGCAGCGGTGAGAGTGCCGCATGCTAACCACTAGGCCACCAGGGGTCCCGCCTCTGTTTGTAGTGTAGGCACATGAATTTTCCTGCACTGGAGTATTCATCAGGCAGCAAACTATGGCATACCACAAATTCACTTCCTCTGTCTGGATTATTATGATTTCAATAAGCTCATAATGTAGCAGTCCACTGAGAAGGATCACCAAACAGACTGGGAATGATTCAAAGCCTGGCAAGACCTATATGGGGCCTGAAAGGACTACAAATCCACGGACTTTCTTGTTATTTCCCCAGTTTTATACCATATTTTAATGTACCCTCATGTTAATCCCTATGGTTTATACTGTTCAGGGCTTGCCTGGACTTGCTCTCAGTTTTTTCCCGCCAAAAGTTGTTTACTCCCTTACCCTCTCCTGGTTTTCCGGCTCATCTCTCACTGATTGGCTGATGGTTGCCGCAGTGCAGAGTGAGGTCCCATTGGTCCTTTCCCCTGGATACTGCGAAGTTCCACTCATCTTTTCCTTCTCCCCCAATCCTATTCTGCCTCGAGTTGTCAGTCCTATGCTCCACCCGTTATTGAACCTCCCCTTACCCAAACCCTATTTAAGTCTGTGTCTCTCCTAATAAATTGCCATTGCACCCCTGACCTTCTGCTGTGTCAGAACCCTTTTGTGCAGTGTCGTGTCCCCATCCCCTTTTCCTTGCGGGCCGTGGCAGTCCACTTTTTAAAGTCCACTTTTTAGAGCATCAGCCTTTGATCACTTGATGATGCCTGAAACAGATGGAATCTCCTTTCACTGCAACTTGCATATAGACAAGTCCCATCCAGTACCGTGGCACCCTTATTCCTTAGTTTGTTCTCGTGCTAATAAAAGCAGAGAGAAGTAGACAAGGTAATGTGGTTTTGAGGAAAACATATTTATCAGGAACAGTTTTTTTCTTCTTTTTTTTTTTAACCCAAGCTAAAATCAGCCTGTTTTTTGGTTAAAAGTTTTATTATGTACAAACAAATCTCTCTACTGTTCAAAATCTGAGAAACAGAAGAACAATGAATTGAAAAAAATAGTTCATCAACTCAAAAAAAAAAAATTGGAAAAAAAGAATTTTTTTGTTCAATCAATCAAACATATTTCAGAGAATTTAATTAGTTAAGCTGGCATCTTTCAGCTTTTACATATTTCCCTATATTTATTATGACTTTTAAATGCTTATTCTCTGCCAAATTATTCATAACAGGTTTAGAGAACAAGTTCTGTCATTATTTTTTATGTAAAATGTTTGGAGGGAAAGGACTGAAGAAATACTGGGGGAATATAGAAGTACCTGCTTGCTTGGAGATTTATTTTTTTAACTAATGAAAGAATCATGTTGTAAATTAGCAGTTGAATGAAGCACAAAAAAAATATTCCAGATCGTCACTGTTTCCAGCAATTTATATTTCCAAGGTGAAACATTTACATTTGCTTTACTTCTTGCCCTACATTTGAATCCCACACAGACATATTAATAGTGACCTCAAGAGATTTTAGTCATGCTGCAGGCCAGAAGATTCTTGCTAATACCACATAATGGTTTGGCACTGTCTGACAACTCAGCTAAGCAATGTTTCCTCCCAAATGGGCAACCTCTATAAAGGGTGACACCCTTACCTGGTTTACTGAAATCTGGGAGTTCACTTCTAATTAGAGCTGACAAAAGCTTGGCACAATCAGCAGCACTGAGAACTGAAATGCAGTTTCTTGAGCACAACAATGCCTCCAGTTCTTTCCTTTTAACATCATTAAGAGCCCTGAGGATAATAACTGAATGCGAGGGAAGGATAAAATGATCAAAAAGATGGAATCCTCCAAAGTCATTATTTGTGGTATGAACCAGGTTTTAACAAAAGTAAATTTCAGGCACTGATACAGTAACAGTAGAAATGAGTACAGTTTCATAAAACTGAGGAAATACTAGAATGCTACAAATGCAACCTTCAATTTAAATAAAACTAATTTTCTAAATATTTTAGAAGCTAAAGGAAAGTCAATACATAGCGGTAGTTTGGAAGAAGCAAATGCACTGTTTCTTTAGAGTTATGTATAAAACTATACAAAATATAGAGACAGTCATGTATTTATGGTGGGCGGAAATTGTTAGTCACCTTTTCTAAGACCTTGGTTTAGTGCTGAAAAGTGAAATGTTTTAACCTTCTGCAGCTGTTAAATGAAAACTATTGTGCCAAGACAGTAATTGTCAGTAAGCACTAGCTGACCTGCTTGAGTTGAAGTCTAGATGACCTCAAGATGCCTTCCAGACTCAACAATTCTGTGAATAAATAAATAAATGTAGTGAAAGTAGGTCGGGGAGTTAAGGAACTAATCCTTAAACTCAGTATTATGCCTCTAGGTTTTATCTAAAATGAAGATGCATTTGATATTCACAGGTTACTTGTACAGTTGCCCACAAAGTAAACCCAACATACTCAGCTGGATGCATGATGGGCATGAGGTATTTACTTCTCCTGACAGGAGCAGAGGTTGCCAACAGTTGAAGCTATTCTGGAGAGCCGTGTCTGAATCGATATGCAAGCTCAACGAAAGGTCATGGTGTGCTATGGACTCACTGCTACCAGTATGCAAACAGACAAGTTGGTTTTTGGCAGTGTTTTAGTACAGGTGCCCAAAGATTTCAAGATGTCAGCAGTTAGCTGAAAATAACGTTTGAGTCAAATTTATTGCCAGTAAGGGTAATATGATGCAGTAGGGAAGAAATGGCTGGAATAGATTGCCATGCTAGTACTCCCTAACAACTATGTTAAGGTAAGGGTAATTGAACTCAGTTTTACTTCTAAATGCATAGATAGAAGCGTGAGATAAATCTATTTGATAAGTGCTATGGGGCACTCTTGCTGAACTAGAACTTATCAAAATTAAAATGTATTGCTTTAGAAACATAATGCAATGTAAAAAGGAAATGTAACGAGTAATCTCAAAAAATAAGTGGTTTGCATTCATATATGGGTGACATGACCAAATTTCAAATATGAGGCACATGCTTTCAACCACATCACATATGTAGTTCAACACAGGAGCAGAGAAGCAAACAGAGGCCAGAAGAACCTCTTGAATATTGAGGTTAATTCCCTGTAATAGCAAGCAGCTGTAAAATATACATCAAGCTCAGAACAGTCCATGGTACTATATTACTTGTGGGTTTTTTCAAACATGTCTTCTGTATTATTTACAGACCAGAACAAGAAGTTCAGTGTTTGGATTGATGCAGTGAGAAGTACAGTTTTCGACATTCTCAGTAGAGGACTTTTACATCTGTAATCCTTTGCTGAAGGAAAACAGAAGCTATTCTCTGAATACAATTCAAAACATTCTTTTATTCAGGAGGCAAAAATACAACCATTTAACAGATGGATATAGTAACCATAATAGGATTTACTCCATGGAGAAAGCAGAATGTCCTAGTCCTAGTGAGCCAATTAGTCTATCTTCAATTATTCTGTGTCTCAGAGGAAGACTGTTGATTCGGGAATCCAGTTCCCACTTGAGATTATTTAACTTCAGGCCATTTTCTAAAGTTTGACCATTCCATCAAACTCCTTTAAGACTAACTTTTATTATAGGATTATATACCATTGTGGGAAATTTATTATTTCTATCTGTGCACAATTCTTCTATTCCAATTGTAAATGTGCTTCAAGGCAGTAAAAAAAAGAACCAAAACAAAACAACAAAAAAACCCCAAAACAACAAAAAAACTCCCAAAATATTCTGCAGTGAATGAAAAGTGAATATATTGTTTCTCTGACCAACTGGAATAAAGAAAACCCCTTATGTTGTTATGAGTTTTGATTCTACGAAAACAGAGGAAACGGCTTAAGAACCAGGGTGGAAAAATAAGAGAGTTTATCATAACAGAATAAAGGCATCTCCCAAAAATTCTCACCCTTTGGCTGTAGGGTAAATGCACACAAACACCTATAGGTCTATGTCAGGTGAATCTGAGTCAGTGTCTCTTACCAGCAGAGAGTGAAAGAGAAAAATAATACCCTCTGAATCAATATTTAGAAGTACACAATACTGAAATGAAGGAAAGCAAGTGCTCACATGCACTTAAGGATATATACACACAAGCTGTTAAAAAGTGTTCCTTATTAATTTGCTTGTCTTGATTCCCTCACCCTTCCCTGTTATGCTTCACTCTCCAACTTGGCAACTTAGCACTCGTTCTTGCCAATCTTCCCTTTTCCTTCTCCATTTTAATCCTTCATCTGGTAGCTCTGGGCTTGCCTAGGATTTAACCTTATAAATATCTTTGATTCGTGCATTTAGGTTTGACAAATCCTCGCAGAACCTCTCTATTGACAACTTAGATTTTCACATTGAGGCTCTTTTTCCAAGAGTAAATAGAATATTTTTTCCCCTGGAAATAAAATTTTAAGTTCCAAATACAGATGCAGAGTTATATATGTGCTAAAGGAAAACCCCAAACAAACAAACCACAAATGAAAAATACTTGGTACCTCTAAGGATAGTCTTTTCTTTACTATGAAATGGCACGATGCCACTCGACTGCATAATATTTTTAAATATCCAGGACTTCTTCAGTGCATTAAATATTTTGTCATTCTATAAAATGGAATTCTTCATCATAATAAGTTATTAATTTGTTTCCAACATACAAGCTGCTAAGAAATGTAGGCATTTAGAGGATAAAAGGAGAGATTAACTATTAATGCAATGTGTCATCAATATTTGACACCCTACTTAGCATGACCATTATCTACTACAATCTACAGAAAATATTCTTCTTGCTTCCACTCTATTGCTAGAGTGCCATATGGCCATGCTTGTTTTTCTTCAAATAATTTTTACATAAACAGCTGGTGAGCTGTTTTCTTTGTAACATGGCACATATTTTTTAAGACAGTTAGGAAAGACTGATGTAACACTAGTATCTGCAATGCTTTTCATGTCAGGGTTGTAAGGAATCTCATATGTATTATTCAAAAATTCTGACTTCATTCTGGTTTTTGTTGCTTTGGGGGGAGACTTTTTTTTTTAAGTGACTGCTTAGCAAAGAGATTACATTTTCCCACTTTCTGCTGATATAATCTTTGAAATAAAAGTTGGTGTAGATGAAAACTTAATCATACAAAAGAGTCAAATTATAGAGTCTTGTGGAAGCTCTTAAATATTAATTTGATTAAAATTGGCGTTCAGTTCACCTAGAATTTGACCCCTATCACCTTAGATAAAGGTAAATCTGAGCTGGTTGGCTGCACAGGGATTATTTCACTTATGTGGTAACCAATTTATTAATTTAATGTTTTATTTTATGCAATTCTGAGGGAACAGTACAGTATAAACATTAACAAAAGCTGAGTTAAATTTGGATTTAAAATCACTTCCTTAGCTGTCGAGGATGCTTTCTCAAGACTATGCACCAAAGCATATTTCACCCATTGATATTAGCTTGCAATGGGCTTTATGTGAAATTTAATTTTCCCAACACATTTACCTGAAAAGTTTTGCATCATTCCTACCTCTCACTTCTAAATAAAGACAAAATATAACAATCTTTATTTTTATAAAAAACTTATAAATAAAGGAAACTCAAAACTTCTAGAAACGTGACTAAGGGATGAGGAAGTGCTTTACAGATTTACTTTTAAAGGCTTTCTGTTTTCACAAGGATGAGGAGTGATAAATGTTTTATGTGTTTTACTAGTGGCCAAAGCAAGTATTTGTGAAGGAAATACACAACACGTGGTAGTTGGCAACTATTGAAAACAATTTATCAAAATGTGTAGGGAATATAAAATTTAAAGTGAGTCAAATGCTGTAAGAAACATAGGATTAGTTTCCCTGCCTTGTGTCAGAATGTCGCGGTGATTCACATGAGAGCAGAAAGATTTCTGGTAAAACACAGCAATAGGACTACACTGAAGTGGTTACTCAAGAGCAGGTGAGTGAGAATCTATAATAAATTCTTCAGCTCGTGGATCTGATACTTGATTTTCTATTATCTAAGTAGGTTTTCCTGTATGTTTCTACAGACATTATCTGCAGATTAAAGCAGTAAACTGATGGATAAATTTGCATGCTCTTGAATTCTACGTGGGAATAGCAAAAACTCCTGAAGATAAATTTAATCGCTTACTAATAACAAGTAAATTTTAAAAAAGATTGCTACTTTTTGTGGAATACTTAGAAATCCCTGTTAGGCTCATCCTTGGTTTGTTTGAGTTTGTTTTTTTTTTTGTCTATGGACTATCTACTGCTGCTACTTGAAGCAATTTCCCATCGTAAAACCATTTCAAGAATTAATAACTAATTCTATCCAAATTTAATCTTTTTTAGGTGTCATCAGTGAGAGATTAAGAATGTTTCAGACCTGCTTAGGCTGATATGAACATAAGCTTTTCAATAGCTAGCTAAAATAAATGAAAGAATGAAAATTTATCAATTCCAGAGAGCAAAAGTAAATGTCCTCACCACTATTCTTATTCGTTCTGCTTCAAATCCATCAAGCAACCCTGCTGCACAAAGTTCCATATCACTTTTTGCTTGTCAAGGAAACTGTGATTTGCTCTAGACTGGATCCTGAAGCAGGCTACTATCTCTGTTACCAGATGCCAAGCAACTGGTAGACAAAAAGTAACCAATCTCCCAGATCTCTGTTTGTCCAAAACTTCTACCAAATAAAAGGAAAAAAAGGGGCTACAAGTGGCCCATCTCTCCAGCTGCATGGATTCCCAAGAAAGTATAGGGATATGAAAGAAAAGAATGAACACCAGGAATGATAGAGAATCTTAGCAGCAGGACGTGACACAGACCCAAATGGACCTTCTGCTCAATGGGTAAGAGTTTGCAAGTTCAGAGCATAAGGGGGTTGAAGATGCCAACTGCTTACTCGACACAAATGTTCCAATTTTCTCTATTGTTGCAGAACACTGTCATAACCACTCAGTGTAATTATTTTGTCCCATAAAACTGAATATATTTGGTAATCTGTTGGCCTATTTTCTTCTTTTTCTTTTGTTTCCAAATTACTTATTAGATATTTGCTATATCTTCTTATTGAAATGGTGCAGTAATACTGCCTTAGAGTGTTAATAATGTTTTTGTGGGAGACTGCTTTGCATTGTTAAAACTGCCTTTTATGACTCTGCAACTGTTTTAATCTGAAACTCATATTCTCCATTTTAACTCGTGTTTGTAAAACATTGGCATTACTACTTCTGTTATACCACACCATTTATGAAAGACTTAGCACTCAAGGGATCAAGACTCTGGCAAACGGTTTATTACAGGGATAGTAATAATAAATAAATGAATAAACAAAAAATATTTCTTAAATAATGGAAAATTATGGCAATAAATGTTTGTTGAAGGATTTAGTGAATACAGGCAAGCTGAAGAAGTCTCTAAATATTGAATTTTAGACCAGATGTGATTTGTATCCCTATAAAGCAATTTATTTTGGAAAATAAGGAATATTTAAACTTTGAACAGCTGCTGTATCTATATAAGGTGTTATATTTTAACAGTTAAGAAGTATTTAGTTTCCTTTAGTCTCTTCATTAAACCTGAATTGCTACTGTAAAAATTAGGAAAAAAAGGGGGAGGTGAAGGAAAACTTCAGAAACTCTTTAGCTTGTTTTGATTAGGAAATATGTATTTTAAATGATCCTTTAAATGTATCTACTCTTACAAGCCTGCAAACATTCACCTTTTTAACAAGATGCATTCACTTGAATAAATATTTTGACACATCAGTCAGACATTGATTAAATTGGTTCTCTATATCATCATCTAAATACTTCGTTGAAATAGGCCAAAGTGATTACATCTTCCACACAGTAAATTCTCATTTAATTCCAACACTAAAGGAAAAAAAATGATTGTCATTGAGTTGCAAAATCTGAAGTCAAGGTAAAGATTAAAACACATCACTGAGCTCATCTTCTCTAACCTTGCACTAGTAGGCATTGGAATTGCTGCAATTTAACTTGTCTTGAAAAGAGCTCTGACTTTTATAAGGAACAATACATACCTGTGAGAAAAAAAGTACATTTTCAGAGACAAATAAAACTATTCCCTCAATATATAAGTGAGACATTTATTTGCATTTTTTGTTGTGTGACAAAACTTCAGGAAAAGTAGAAGCACGAATGCATGCAAACACAGACACAGAGGTATATATATGTGATATGATTAAAGAGACCTCATTATTTTGCCTCTGAGAACATTTCATGACCACAATTTAGAGTTTTCTTGATATTCATGGAACAGATATTTATCACAGGCCTTTGCATTTGGTCAGAGGTCAGAATAAGTTTATGAAAGCACATCTAAGAACATGTTCCATGTCCTTAGACATTTGAGAACATCTAAGACACCTGAATCCATCGAAGATGGTGTTTTAGATCTGATCTTGGTAGGAGCATTCTCCTGTCCAATAGCTTTAAAAATAAATAAATCAAATATTAAAATATGTAAATTTCTACAGTAAAGAAAACTGAGGTTGGAAAAAAGTTTCATGGTCTTATTAAAAAGTAACTAAAATTTTTTATATTCTGAAAATTTATATCAGATTTAATGATTTAAATCCAAATTTAAATCTTACTGATGTTCAAAAAAATGAGAATTAACCAATTTTACCTCAGTAATGTTTCAATCTGTACATGTTTTACTTACACCATATGTTTTTGTAGCTGAAAGATAGTCAAGATTTTATCAATGTTATAACAGAAAATGAAGTTCTTTCAGCCTATTACACAGCAGGAAGCTGGGTTTCTAAAGACTAATCAAAGCAGTGGTTCACAATGAAAAGGTCATATCAGACTATTTGGGTACATTAAATA
Source organism: Neopelma chrysocephalum (assembly GCF_003984885.1). Lineage (NCBI taxonomy): Eukaryota > Metazoa > Chordata > Aves > Passeriformes > Pipridae > Neopelma > Neopelma chrysocephalum. Next base: position 6,540,965 of record NW_020897737.1, read on the forward strand.
TAAATTCACATATGATATAGTGAAAATCAGTGGGTATTCTAAACTTTACAGAAATGGAGAAGTAACAAGATAATTAAAATAATAGCGCAGGAAGACTCTTGAATCTACTTGCAAAATGTGACGTTCTTTTTTACATGCCTCATGGCCAAAATGGGTTTTTATCCAAGGGGCTGTACTACAACAGAGTGTCTTTTGCTGCTTTGCAGACCACACTAAACAGGCTCACACTGGCACCTTCACCACAGGTACTTGTGGCTGGCACTTCACCTTCCAGTGTGCTTCACATGAGCTTCTTCGAGAGCCCAAAGCACCAGCTTTGAAGGCAATGGCTGTGAAAGCAATGGCTGTGTGCACATTGCAGCATGGATCAGGAGTGAACATCCCCAGACTTTCTGAAGAAGAAATCCAACAAACTCCACATTAAAATGCTAGATTGTCTTTTTTTCACAAACTCCTAACTCTTAAAAGGGGACTTATGAGCATTTACATTTTCAACATTGGTATCTCTATTACTTACACCAGCAGGTTTCTTGAGATAAACAGAGGATCCTTGAAAAATATGTGAAATGGGCAAGTAATTTCAGATAAGCTTGTGAAAACCAAGAGAAGAGCAGCACACACTTCTTCTTAGTGAGAAGTATTCCTTCTTTTCTTCCTCTTAGTGAGTAGTATTCCTTCTCAGTCACTTTGTGAGCATGACGTGTGGAAAGCAAGCCTTAGGGTACCACTATGGGGTGATTTGAGACAGGACTGGCCCTGCAGTCCTACTATGCCTTTCAGAGATTTCTGAAAACTCTTATTTGTAATTTACTTTTTTAGTATATGTGTATAAAACAACATGTTAGGGAAACATTGTCTGAATTTAGGGATTTTATGTCTGCAAGATCACCTCACTACTGTATTCAAGAGTCAAAACGGCTGGAAAAGATTTTCCTTATGGGTGAGTATCGATTCAACTGAATTAAATAGTCAAAGAAGCTGGAAACAACTGCACCAGAAACCAACATGAACTATATGATTAGTTCTTGGTACACCCTCTAGTCCATGCTATTTTGGGCAGAAGTTGTCCCCTTTTCACAGACCTGGAACACATCCAGATAGTCTTTTGGGGACTATTCCACAAGGCTTACTAGAGAAAAAAGCAACAGTCAAGCAGCATTTGATTTCAATTACACAGTTGTAAGTCTAGAACTCTTTATGCTTTTCAGCCAATTTAAGTTTGTTTGAGAATCCAGAAGAACATTGTGGTTTTATATCAGACAAAGGAGTTGTTTAAAAATCACTCATCTCAGAAATAGCTTATCAAAACAACAACAACAACAACAAGACCAGGAATTAAATGAATAAAAATTAGAATACAAGACTGTATAAATCATGTAAGAATAGAAATTGAAGGCATTTTTACTTCAATTTCATGCTCACAAAAAAAAGGAAGGATTTAACTTTCCTAGAAGGAGCAATAGAGTTTTCAACAATGTCCACTTTTTTTATTGTCAAGATTGGTTTGTATTTTGTGAGTAATAGTATTTTTTATTTCTGTCTCCACATTTATTTTTTTCTGCAAAAAAGGTTAACTATCTAAACAGTAACTCTTACAGGAGTTACTTATGCAGGAAAGCAGAGAACTGAAGTTGTAGTTGGTCATAAAATTTAAGAAAGCTTCTGTTTTATACAACATCTTTCATCTACACCATGTTTCAAGATGAGTTGTGCAATATACTCATACAATTGTCAATCTAAATAATACTAATTGGAAGTTATATTGGGAGCGAAATTGCAAGGAAGAAGGGAGATTCTTACAAGGGCAATTTTCAAAGGTAGGAAGGCAGGTAAGAAATGTAAAAACATTGTTCCATATTTTATGTTCTGCATAAAAAAAGAGCATTGGGAATAGGCAAAAAAGGACAGTATGTCAGATGTAGGCAGTTGTAGTTAGTGTCTTTAGAAACAGATGGCACACTTCTTGAAAGTACAATATTAATTTTTAAAAAAATCATGCAGCAGTGATCCCATTCTCCTTGACTCCAGCATAATTCCCCAAGGATACATGGACTTGAGAGATTTTCTTATGTAGATTCATGACATGTGGTTGTAGATTAGTCATTGAAAGTTTACAACAGAGATTAAATGAATGGATGGAGTGAGCTCAGAGTTCATTCCTAGGCATATAAGAAAAAATAACTGAAGTTAAGCATCAATTATGACAGGCTATAATAAAGAAAGATGTCAAATACAGACATATTTTTAGGGGAATCCTTCATATCCAGAATAAAACAGACATCAATTGATTGTCACCTAGTGTTCCTAAAGTAATCAGAAATTTGATTCCTTTTCCTCTGGCCAAAGCCTTACCAATGTATGCATTTCTTGTGCAGAAAGCTGTGCACATCAACATATGTGGATCAAGGGAACAGGGTGGTGAGAACCAATGATGCAGGCTTCTCAAGGACTTTTTTGTTAGAGTATCATGGATCTCAGCTTAGACCCATGGAATAAATTTCTATTTGTAACTAGAATTACATGTGATTTCGGAACACCCTGTCTTGCCCAGTTTCATCCGAAAGGAATTCAGTTCACAAACTTCATGACTGTCCCATAGTGCAAAAAAGTGCATAGCAAGTGGAATGATCTGGAGAGTTGATTGAAAAGCTTATTTCTGATCTTCACTAAAATATCAAAGCAGGTGCAGTCATATAATACCACATGGTATTTTTATCATAATACGTGATAATTTTTATCACGTATGTAGGTTTGTACCAGTATTGATACAGGATGAGGGGACTGAGAGTAGTTCCTCTATGAAGGACTTGGATGGATGAGAGGCACGACATGAGCCAGCAATGTGTGCTCACAACCCAGAAAGCCAATGTTGTCCTGGGCTGCATCAAAAGCAGTGTGGCCAGAAGGTCAAGTGAGGTGATTCTGCCACTCTGCTCTATTCTCATGAGACCCCACCCGGAGAACTGTTCAGCTCTGGGGTCCTCAACATAAGAAAGATTTGGACCTGTTGCAGTGGGTCCAGAGAAGGGCCACAAAGATGGTTAGAGGGATGCAACACCTCTCTTATAAGGAAATCTCGAGAGAGTTGAGGCTGTTCAGCCTGGAGAAAAAAAGGCTCCAGAGACACCTTATAGCAGGCTTTTAAGACCTAAAGGGGGTCCAAAAGTGAGTTGGAGAGGTAAGACAAAGTGGTAAGTGGCAAGACAAAGGAGAATGGCTTTAAACTGAAATAGGGCAGGTTTAGATTAAATATAAGGAAGAAGTTTTGAGGATGGTAAAACACTGGAACAGATTGCCCAGAGAGGTGGTGGATACTCTGTCCCAGGAAACATTCAAGGTCAGGCTGAATGGGGCTCTGAGCAACCTTACGGAAGATGCAGGGATGTCCATTGCACAGGGTTTGCACTAGGATTCTAGGATTCTACGATCTATGGAAACTTTTTCAAGGATAGTGAGATAATTAAGTAAAAACTGTTTTTATTGGGACCGAAAGGGAAGCTTTATCTTCTTCCTCTTTTCTCTCTTTTTGAAATATGACAGATGGAAAGTAATTAATCTAATTGTGAATGTCTACAGAGAGATGCTCAGTTTTGAGCCAGACACCTCAGCTGTCTTATTCATCTTTTTATAGTCAATGGAGAGGCACAGGGTTTTACAGCACAAAACACGTGGCGTAATTTAAATGTCTATTTTAGATATAAAATAGTCTTGCCTTATGTCTTTCTGCTGCTTATAAAGGGAACCTGAGGAGTTTCTTGTAGGTCTTAGCCCCATTTATTCAAAATAGATCAATTTAATTACATGCTAAATGTATGCAGATGTAATTACATCTTTATGAAGATGCTTTACAGGTAAAAAGAAAAGAAAAAATTTTTATTTCCCTCGACAGGGTTCAAACTACTCAGCGGTGTGTCTTAGTTATGACATCAAGAAAAAACTTTTATTAACCTGAATGGTCTTCACTTATTAATGCATAGAAATGCTCTTAGAAATAAAGGGAAGTTGAAAAAAACACTTTTTGAAATACTTTTTATCCTGAATTTTGGTTCGGAAGTGTGAATGTGCTTCAGTTCTGATTACGTTTGACAGCAGTCATCCTAGCAAATGGAAGAATTTATGACGAAAAGAATGGGCAACATTTAAACAATTAAAATAGAGATCTGTGCATACAGCTAAGGAGATTAAGCTGAAGGAGAGGAAGTATTGTCTGTAATAATACTTAGCAACAAAAAAGTTTGTGGTTTTGGGTTGACAGGAAATGGGGATCTAGAGAAGTTTTGTAATAGAGAGGTAAATGCAAAGACTTAAAATAAATAAACAAATATGTCAACTGTGTTAGCAGTCACTGTTTTTCTGACAGAAAAACATGGGAGGAGACAGAAGCAGAGTTGTATTAGATAGAAGTGCATATGCTAGTCTGAAGGACTGCACACGGGTGATAGCAGTGACTAGTGTTAGGTTTAAGCAAGGAGGAGACATTACTGTCAGTTATGGAAACACTGGTCAAATGGAAACCACTGAGTACGTGTGTGCAGAACCAGTCTCTGAGCAGTCAGAACTCTGTTACTACCTGGGACAGTAGGAAAAGATGATATAATGCAATGGGATGTCCTATTGAGATAGAAGGGAGTGTGATACCTACTAATATCACAGACAAGGATGGATACTTACATGACAGACACAAGAGGAAACTGTAAAGACCCTAGCCAAGCATTTCTTGTTTCTCTTTCAAGACAGTACTTTATTTCTTCCATTTTTACTACTGGTTTTCCATTTTTTCTGTATGTACATCAATAAGTTTAGCTCTAGGTTAAAAGTAGAGGCTGCAAACATGTTGGTTCTGTGGATAAACTGGAGGAAATTACAGTGATAAGGCAAAAGTTCCTGTTGAAATTGGGGGATTGTCATTTTGGGGTACATGCTGAAATTCTTATAGAAACAAGACAAGAAGAACAATATTCTCATTTTGACAGTAGCTGATGGGTCAGAGGCAAAAACTACATAACAGCTGCACTAGAGACAAAGAATAATATCCTAACTGCATCAGCAAGTTATGCAACAGGTATGCACATCCTTTTCTGCTCCCTAAAACCAGGATCATCTCTACTGCTTTCTGTCGCTGTTCTGTACTTCATGCATTTATATTACTGACACTGCCCCAGGCATCAATGACAAAAAATTTATTTTGTATGGGTATATTAGGGCAAGTTTACCTATATATAGCTAAGCTATAATTGCATTCAATGAATACAGTGATAAATATATATTTAGATCGTTTTTGCTTTCTATTGAAAATCTTACCGATTTTCTTCAGAGTAGGTAGTGTATGTCTGAAACATATACGTATATACACACACAGATAGATCTCGTTTTATTCAAAATTTGACACAAGTTGGATTTCTTGCTATCAAAAAGGAGAAAGTTTAAAGTTACATGTGGATTTTGACCCATCACCCACTCAAGGTGGCAGAAAACATGTAGACCTGTAAAAGTTAGATAGGATCTACATAGAACAAATATTTTGCTGTGAACCTGGGAGGTGTGACTGTATGATCAAGAATTAACTTATTCACAGTTTTCCATCAAAAAGGAACACTTCATCATAATTAGAAGAGTAAGAGTTTTCTGCGCACTTTCCATGTGGGAGGGGAGCTGAATGAATAGAATTTAACCACAAAAGGAACAACAGCAAAAAGAAAATATCAGTTTATATCTAAAGCTGTGTGAATTGTTTTCTTCTCAGGACAATAAGTCTTTCCCTCCAGGTGTGGGGAAGAGGGATATTTCTTATTGATGCTTAGCATAAAGAGACCCTCTGCAAAGCTCAAGGAAATCTTGACTTGGAGAAATGTGTCTTAAATTCAGGTTTTGGTGCCTCAGGAGGACAAAATGGTTCATTGCGGAAAAGAAAATTCAGGCAGGAGTTCATGTACAATTCTTTCTCTACTGAAGGCAGGATATTGTTTTTATTGCCCAAATTGCAGAGTAATTTTTCTTGTCGTTGCTTTACAACGTCCTCTGAAAATCCATCTCCTCAGTTCAAGTGTTAGATCTGGAGAAATCTGCAGAAATAAGCTACAAGACACGTTTGAAACTCCAGGATTTGGCTGAAGATACCACGGAGATGTCAGGGGGGATTTTTGCAGGTCTACTGCGGTTGGCTCACAGGATCCCTTTGCTACTAAGAGGAATTAAGGGACAAATCAATGCCTAGAAACTGTGCCAGTGAAATTAAAAAAGAAGGAGACAAGCTTAGACCCTGGAAACCTTACAGAGAGGTGGAGTGTTAGGTGCCACAAAGAAATTTGGTAATGCTCTAGGAGAAAAGTCTGGGTTACCACTTAAAACAGACGCCTGTGGTTGGTTCCTATAGTCTGGAAGAAAGGGGGGTGACCAGCACTTTGCATAATAAGGTGTATTTCAAACAGCCCATCTGTAGCCTTTTAAAATCGTGAGAAATATTTTGCACACAATGAGTTTCTGATGAATTCCAAATTGACATATTTGTTCTTGGGAAAACCACTGTGCCCCTATCTTGGCAATTTAACTGATACAGCCTCTTTGCAATCCATCCATGTAATCACAGTAAAACAGGTGAAAATTAGTGGATCAAAGTGAAATGTTTGGGAACACACAACCTATCTTTTGAGAGAAATAAAAACAAATTGCCTCCCAAATTAGCGCCAGCAGAGATAGTTGATTTTTGTATACTATCCAGTGAACCACACACAGTATTTAGCAAGGAAAATACATTTTGAAAAGAATCTCACTCTTTGAAGCATTATTTGACTATTGTTTAATTTTAATTTCCTGAAATAAATAACAATTACTAGTTTGAAAAATTGCCTTACCAGCATTTGCTGATGTCTTTGTATTTCTGGTTTAAAAAAAAAAATAAAAGGTTTTCTGGAGTGAATTTTGCATCAGATTGCTACATAGGAATGCACTTCTAGAAAATTAGTGTCTCATAGATTTTCTATTGAGAGAAGCACTTTTTTATAAGACAAAAAGAAGCTGATTTTCATTAAGGGCAGAAAAGGAAAGCAATCCTTAAAGCATCTGTCTTTTGACAAAAAAAGGAGAAGCAAGTAATTCAATATATTTCCAGTACATATTCAGTATCTGGTTTCTGGTTTAAATGTTTAATGTGGTATATTAAGAGTCAAGAGACAATTATGACAACTGACATATTTCATATCTTTTCAGAGTGTATGCAGGTAAGTAAAAGGGAATACATATGTATATATAAATACTTTACATTTTCCATTAATTAATTTAATATCTAAGTATGGTATATATTCATGGGAACAAAATTTTTATATCTTTTCTTTTTTAGCTTCAATATCAGTTCTTTATGTTAATAAGTGTTAGTGGCTTTTACAAATGTAAGCACTGGATAGAAAATATATATCTGAAGATACTTTGGTAGAAAATACCCTGCTTGCAAAACTGAAATATTTCTTAGAGAAGGGAAAAGATTGATCAATGAGAAACATTTTGAAAATTATAATACTTCTAAGAAGGTAGTACATTTTTGGCCACTTAAATAATGTAATAAAAATAAGTAATTGCACAAATGAAGCATAGTAACAAGCTTTCTGCTACCCACGCTGTCTTCCCCCACAAGCAGACCTTCTTGTCCTCATCTTTGAAATGCAAATCAGATAAAACAGAATTTTTTAAATTCATCAACAAGGTCTTCTTCAAAGTTCACCACCAGAGACATGATTTTAATGTTACTTATACCCTTCTCTGCCTTTTTAAAATTCTTTTGCATTGTATCTGCTAAGATTAATAAGAAAGGAATAAGGGATAATGTTGTCTTAAAAAAAACCCAAACCCCACAAACAACAAATTAAAAAAGTCAAACACGACACAAGCAAACAAAAACCCCTAAACAAAACAACCTTTTTTCTACAGTCAATATCTAAGTGCGTCAGCTCCTGTTTAGATTCCTTATTCCTCCTGCTTATTATCATTTCTCTCCCCTATCGTGTAGCCTCACTGATACTGATTCATCAACTGCTAATTACACTCAAGCTTCTTTCAGAATGCTTATTTCTATACATCTTCAGATGTGGAAAAAGTGTTTAATACATTCAGAGGACTTCATGGCATTAAAGTCTAATGCTGGAGCCATGTTCAATTCCCAACATAAGATGGGCTCAGGAATTCTCTTCTTTGTAAGGTCAAACTCAAGTTTTGACTCATCCTATACTTGATGTACAGATTCCTGTTATATTTCTACTCCTTGTATAAGATCATGTCAAGCCATCAGTAGGAGAAGTGTAAAATACTACAGAGCAAAAAAGAATTTAAAGCAGTGATGTTAATATTTAGAGCCTTTTGAGCTTTTCTACTTCTTTCAAAATATCACTTGAAATTGTCCAATGACTTTGCCCTGAAAAGAAGTAATCTCATACTGGTATCATGACTATAAGACCATCACCTCCAAATTCTATATACAGCAAAATATATTCATACTTTAGTAATCCCATCTTGCATCTCCCTAGTGCTTATTTTCTAAATTTCTTCTGAAATTACCTATTACTGAAGCTCTACAGTACTAAAGTGGGGGAAGGATACTAGCTATTTCAGTGGACTGCAGTAGGATCATATGCTATTACAATGTATACGGTAAAACCCTATTTTGGTGGAGCCCATAGATGTTATGATGACATAATGGAAGGGTGCCAAATGTGTAGCTTTAATCCTAATGACTCCTTCCTTTTCTTGGTAAAGAGGAAGTATTAAACATCTGTGAAGAGAAATTAGAATTTTAAATGAAGAAATTAAAAAAAAAGTTTTGAGGTAATTTTGTGTTAACATTCAATGGAGCAATAGTTTATAAAGATTCAGAACAAATTAAGATTATTCAGTTACTTCCAAAATCGAAGAAATCTTCAGAGATTCAGAAAAACTTGGCAGTGTCTACAGCTGAGATGTAAGAAACTACAAGACATTTAAAATCAATAAAATGTTTACATTTTCTGTACATTCATATGGAAATCATTACAGTGTTATTTTTGTAAGGCAAGACAGTGGCAATTAAGGAAAATAATTTAAATACAGAAAGAAAATTCGACCCCTATAATTAAACATAAAAGAGTGTTGAAGAGAACATGCCACTTTAGCGCAAAATCAAAGTATGTTTGCTAATTATTAGAAATATGAAGAAAGTGGTGTGCATTTATAGCTTGTTTTATTTGTGCTTCTTGGCCTGTTACATCCTACACTGAGCTAGCAATTAGTACCAGAAGTCAATACATGTGCTTGAAAACCTACTCATGTAAACTAAAAATAGAAACTGCAACTTTGCTTCTTTAGTGATATTTAGAAGTTTCTGGTAATAATGTTAGCAGCTGGGGCAGGGAATAAAAATTCATAGGGGGAAAAAAACTTAAGAATTAAAAAGAGATTCTCTAGGAAACTATTCATCATCAAAGAATGCTGTAGCAATGGTGATATAGTGGTGATGGTTTGTGTTTGTTTTCCCTTATTGCTTTCTCCGTGCAAAAAATCTAGACTTATCCCTTCTGAAAAACTGATAAAAATCATCAGTCTCTGATGTTAATTACAGTTAATTCTGAAGCCAAAATTTTGTTATTGCCTGTTATTACAAATCTTGGCAGAGATATATCTCTGGTTTTGCAAAATTCAGGTTTTTCTAGTTCCCACTACACATACAGGAAATTAACTGCATAAAGGCTGCAATGGATCATTTAGTTATTCTGAAGTAAAATCATTTACTTTTTGCTCAGAATATACATATATATACTAGGTATAAAAATACTTGGTTTCAGTTGTGTCTTCTGAGATAGCCTAACATCAGGAATTTGGGTGCCTGTATTTGACAAAACAGTTCAATGGCTATTTTAGACTTCAAACTAGGTTTTAGATTTCATTAATCTTGGGGAAATGAGTTTATGTCTTCCTCATTCCTAAAATCTGATCAAATCTCCATGCTTTTCTTCTGAGGTAACATTCCTCCTCTCCTAAGGAAGCAGAACAGATATGGAAAAAAGGAAATTTCAAACAGAATATAGAGAAGTCTATCCCAGCTCTTGGCATAACTACCTATGCTGAGTTCTGCATCTACACTAGTAGATAGTTACAAGTATTAATTTTTTTTCTTAAAGCAAAAAATCCCTTATCCTCGGTTTGAATTTATGTATAAAATAGTTAGGTGAGTTGGGAAAGTGGGAAGAAATATTTCTCAGGACAGAATGGGTTCTATGAATGTAGTTCCCAATTTAGGCAAATGTAGGACGTAACTGTTCCCACCCTTCAGATTTTAATAAGTGATTTGAGTCTTACTGCTTTTTTTTAGTCTCATTACCTAAAATGTAATGATCAGTTTGCTAAAAACTGTGAATTATTTACATATGTAAGGAATTACATTGCTTAGTTTATATTTAGCTGTTTCAGCTTATGTATTTTTAATGTTGAGAAAAAGTGAGTTAAAAATGTTATTTAAAAATATTTTTGTGGGGATTTTTATCAAATTATTTCTGAAAGGAAACTGTATTCTAACTAACAGTGCAGATAAATAATCTAACATTTGATTTATGTTTTTTCAATAAAACTTAAAAATGCTGTATACAAACTGAATGAAAAATACACTTGGTTTTCAAAAAATACCTGAAGTACTTAAAATATTAATGAATTAATTTTTTTTAGGTAGTTGGGTTATTTTCAGTTTTATCAACACATAATTTTACAAATCTCAGGTCTCAACATTTCTAACCCACTTTTTAGCTGTGAATCAGGAAAGGAAAGCAAACTTTCATTTTCTGTCTGTTAACAAAAAAGTTTAAAGCTAAAAGGAAGCAAAGATCATGTCTTTATCTGAAGAATAGTCTACAGGCTTTCAAAAATTGGATTGTGTAGGTAATGATATTCTTAATCTATAGGGCTTATTTCTTCAAAACTCTGGTGGCTCACATGAGTTTCTTGAATAATGTTTTTGTTAAATTTAAGATTTGACCAAGGTCTGTAGAATAATTCTATACCAAAATACAGCTTATAATTTCTTCTTTATCTTGACATTTTTGTTGTTTTCTCTGTTGTTTTGTCTTTTTTTTAACAAGAAAGCATGTGTTTAATTGAATTAAAAAAAACAATTGAAAGAGTTTTGTTTGTATTCCTATGCTTTGCATTTATTTTGAGTTCTTAATTAGGAATATTCACATCAATGAATATGCAATTTTTCATATTATGTTATCATGTCTTTTCTATTCTGTGAAACATTTTCTATTGAATGTAAATAATAGAAAAAAAATGGAGAGAGTAAAACATGAAATTAACTACTTGTGAAATAAATACCCTGAATTTGCAGAAATCCTTTTGCTATTGTGCCACAGCAGTGAATAACTTTATTTTCTCCCAGAATATGGCATCTGGATCAAAATAAGTGGATGTAGGTTTAAAAAAAAGAACAAAACAAAAAAACCAAAATCATAGACACCTTGTAACCCATATTGCTTCTGAGCACCAGTCTGACTATAAATGTGGAGATGGGTAACACTGGAGAACTTCGGGTTTGAGCCCTGCTGTTCACTACAAAGTCCTGCCATCTGCGCTGCAAATATTGGAATGAAGTGTGTAAGACTCTTCTTGGATGTGCAGAGATGCAGCTGACTGTGAGGGAGAAGCACAGGGAGATGTGGCACAACTCTGTGACATGATGTGTGCCAAAGCAAACCTCACACCACTGAAAACCAAGCCACAGATTTCATGGTTGGAACAACTTCAGAGCAGCACACAGGTTTTATCCACGCGGTTCTACATATTGGAGTTTTCTAAGATTTTGAAATGCTTTGGACCACTTACACATCTTCAGTTTTTAGACAGAATATATATTACCTTCAGTCACTTCAGAAACAAATTTACTTCTACATGCTGTAAAAAAGAAGAATCAAGAGTATGTTTTTGCTGTGAAGAAATTAGTTTTTTTCCCTTTATCTATCTTGCTGATGGTACAGAAGAATAATCAGCTAACCCTGAGTCCTGTCCCTTACTAATATTAAAATAATGTCAGGGCTTCATGGAAATTCAGTGACAGAGTGATTTCAATATCCTTCTTGCCTTTACACCATGGATTATGTATCTTGACTACAACAAGATCTCAACACTAGGCTTCTCTAAAATGAGATAGCTTTCCTACAGTCATTGCAGCACCTTTAGAAAAACACGACTTCTTTCCAATAACTGCTCTGTAACGTGCTGTGACTGCACACACTTAACCACAATGAAGGTAAGAGTGGTCACTTAAAACTCCTGTGTCCTTTTTGAAGATCTTTTGACCTTATAAAACAAGAATTTCAGCAAAGAAGATCCCAGCCTTTCCAGTCTTTTTCATTAACCATCCCACCAAGATTGACAGTTGCCTGTCCTCATTCTCAGCTAAATGATCTAGATAGAAGGACACAACAGATCTTTTAGAGTGAGTTTCAAAAACATCAGTGGTTTAAAACTTTTCTTGAGTCCTGTAAGCCTTTGGCTCTTATTTTCTTTATGATCATCAATTGAAATTCATTATTTCTGGCCTTTCTCAAATTGGACCTGCTAAAGCTTGCTTTTGAGTGTGTCTAAGGCAAGAAAGCTTTCTTAAACTTATATTTCTTGTGAATCCACATAATTCCTAAACTCTTCTGCTTCTGTATGTGAGGAGCACAACTGCCAAATTTCTTTCTCAAACTGCCTCCCAGGCATAAGCAGCAAAGATAGATGTAAAAGGCAGGTACTGTGTGTTTCCATACTCAGTAGTGCCAGTACATTTTCCTTGCAATTAATGGGAATGTATGGCAGGTCAGTTAATTTAGATCATGATTGGAGACATGGCAGGAATCACGGCTGAAGAGTCATTGAATGTGATATAATAATCATTGTATCTCATTTACCAAAGAGCAAATGTCTTACATTTTCTACATGTGCTATAGCTGATGCTGCCCTGAGCTGTCATAGGAGCATTAGGAAGTCTTGGTGTTAATCTGGTAATTACTAAATCAGGTGCACTGTCATAGCAAGGACCTGAGGAGAGGAGCATTAGTGAGAGAAAGGGAGAGAAAAGGTAGATATTATCTTTGAAAACAAAAGGAAGAGGGAATGAGGAAGCTGGAGATGTTTCTCATCAGAGCTTTGGGTTGAGGTGGAATGTTCCTCTGACCATAGCTGCAGGTAGAGCCCCTTCCACAGAAATGCCCATGGCAGGGGATTTGGAACTAAAGGTTCTGTAAGGTCCCTTCCAACCCAAACTGTTCTATAATTCTATGATTGTATGAGAAGATTCATCTATAAGCAATCCTCCTGCCTTGCACATCAGCACATATGGACCTTTGATACATCAATGAATAAGAAACATAGATATCGTGGCTATGGGCAGCTTCTCCAAAGAGGAAATCTTTATAAGGATTATTTTCCAATGAAGAGTTGGAAAAAAAACAAACAAACAAGCTATTCCTTAATGGAATATGTATTCTTACGTGTGGAAAGGTGGCATGGGCATTCAGAGGCTGTCCAGGTCAGAGTACAGGAGCCATAAAGGCTGGTGGTTTGTGCTTTGTCATATTCCTATGTAGCCCCCCAACCTGTACTCATGAAAATTCCAGGCATATTCAGAGAAATGTTTTCAAAGGTACTTACAGAATGGTGTAAAATGACTACAAGTTGTGCATCTTAATGAAATTTTTATTTTTTTTCCATTTGTGGAAGGGTAGATTAAATGAAGGTGCATTGGTTTTGGCAATTTGATTGCAGCAATGTCTTTGGCCAGAAGAAAAATGAGGTAAAAATTTTTTGTTTTGTTTTGTTTTTTGCCTCCTATAACTCTTGTAATGTCTTCTACGGTAAAAATATAAAACACAGGTATGTACTGAATAGTTCTATTAAATTTCATCAATCAGCAACAGAGACTTAATGTCTTTTATAGCTGATTTTTTTTTTCTTCTGCTACTATTATCAAGCTATTGGAATTGGAATTTTAATTATAGTTTCACTAGCATGACTATAGTTTAGACCTGTCAGTTTTTCCATTTAATAAATACGTATCTATACACATGCCCCATTTTTTACCAGGTTCTACAATTCAGTCAATAAAATTACTTCAGATAGGAATTTCAACTGAGATTTTTTTCTCTGTCTTTTGAGGTTCTTGGAATTTCATCATTTTGAGCTTGCTTCCATATATTCTGGCCATTTGTAATATTTGTAACACAGCCTTTAAAATTAAATTAAAGTCTCCACATTTTCAGTCTGTTCAAGTGATTGTGTCATTCCAACAAAGTTTTAAGCTAATTAATATCAAGTAATTTTTGTTGAGAAAGAATTTTCTCATTCTAATTAAAAACTTGGTATCAAAAAGTAAATGCACTTCAAGCAATCAACACATTACTTCATTTTGAAAAGTTCATCGTGATTATTAGTGAATCAGATGCCTGCTTGTGGGTAGCAGTGACCTTAACAGAACAGAGGTGTCAATGCAGTTGCATAAAGGATGACAAAATCCCTTATATGGAAGAACTTCCAAAGAATCTTTGCGATCATTGCATTAGCAAAAAAAACCAACAAAACCAAACAAAACCAAAACAAAACAAAAAGAAAAACCCAAACCAAAACTCACAAAAACACACAAACCAAAAAGAACCCAACCCAACCCAAAAACATAAGACCACGTTTGAAATTGCTGAAGTTTATTAGTAATGTCAGTCATCACAGTCAGTGAATGTAAAAGTCTTCTCACACCTCATCCTGACACTATATCAAAGCCTGGGCAAAGTCAATTGCTGAATTAGAATTAAAGACAATGGAGTCTGCAACTTGAAAAGGGGGTTCCTGCTTAAATTTAAGGTAAAAATAAAACTGATAATAAAAATGTCAATTTTTATTTGGAAGCTGGGAGAACTCTTGGGAAAATGTTATATTCAGCACTTCTGTGACATATATTATGAAAGGTGACAACCTCAACAGCTGTAGGTGGAATGTAATTAGGCTTTATTATCCCCATTTTACAGATGGCAGTCTGAGATACATAGCAATCAAAAGCTACACAATGCAAAGAGATTATAACACAGAAAGAACCCTTTTTTTCAGGGATAAAAGAACTTCCAATGATTTTCATAAGCACTATTTGTATTTCACTGTGAAGAAAAAAAAATACCAAAGACCTTTCAGTTTTACTGACCCTAAATCCTTCAGCAGTTTATACTCCCATTCGGGTGAATCATCCTGTTGCAACCAAACTAGAGTGTTAGAGGCACTTTAGAGGGGTCCTATGTGTTATACCATAAATGAGGTGATTAACAGGGGTTCCCTCTGGGGTCTGGGTATCCCACAGAGCTGAACTCCTAAGGAGTGAGTAATTGCAAGTTCTATTCTGTCTGATGGATCTAGGTGTGAAAAAAAGTCACTGAAGTGCTTTGTGATTCAGCCAGTATGGGCAGATGTGTTCTGCAATCTTAATGAGGTGATTAAGGTCTCTGGAAAGGAGGAGTGGGTGTGTCTAGCTGCATTTTTAAGGAAAGAAGGTGGTGCTAGAGAGCACCTTAAAGTTGTGCTAGACAGATATATGTAGAAGGATTTTGGTTTGAACAGGGTCTACTTGTTTAAAAAAAAAAAAACCACCAAAATTTAAACCCATTTTAAATTATGGAAGATACAGCTGTGATTATCAACACTTAATTGTGGCATTTTGAAAGAGGAAGAAAGAATTTTTAAAACTTTGGGAGATACTCTTTCTTAGAATTTCACTACTTAGGCGTTGTGTGCATCTGCCCATAGTTTTCCTGCTCGCCCAAAACAGATGTTTTTTAGGTACTCTCTGTTCTGCTTAACTTCCACAGAAATTCTTGTATTAACAGTGCCCAGTCCTAACATGTAAGGGAATAAATACTTTGTTATCGTTGGATTAAGCTTGAGAAAGTTTTGAGAAACCGAGCAGTGTTTAATGTCAGTTGTCTTGTATAAGGGGTTGCCTAAAAATGCCTGGTCACCTTGCAGTCACACTCAAGCCAGTTTAGGTCAGCTAAAAAATAAAAATAAAAAAAAAGAAAAAGGTTTATTTACCAAATTCAATTAAAACCACTCGTTCAAAAATTTTTTCTAAAGCTACAGGCACCACTAATGAAGAAAAATCTCTAATGTGCTGTTTTAAGATCATATCTAAAAATTTCCTTTCCTTCTAGATTTACTTCCACTAAATGTTTGATCTAAATTATATTAATTCCATTTTCTGACAATTTGACGAGTAAGCCGAAATGTCTAAAGAGGCAGACTTGTTCAATCTCCTCCTCATCAGATGTTTAGGAATCCACTTACCGTTTGGAGGTACTCAAGAAGGAGGTCTAATCCACTAATTCCAAGGTTTTTTTCTCTTTTGTTCCCAAAGTTCAGTGCTCCCCTTCTTTTTCCTAATTCCTCTTCATATCTTTCCAGTGCCAAGTTGGCTCTTATCTAAATTATCTAGTAGAATTTCTGGGGCTGACATGGCCCTTAGACAGTTTTCCTCCAGGCTCAAAATCTCACTCAATTTTGTCAATCTGAATGTCAAATCTGAGCAGGCTTTGGCTATTTTGGGTCCTCTCATGAAAATTTCAAATGATGGAAAATATATGTCCTTGCTCATTCACACTGATTGTCCCTTAAACTGGCATTTGTTTTCTGAAAGACCATTGCCCTGTATGCTAAAGTGAGGAAAAAAATACTTCTATATATCTCTTCTCCCCTATCCAACTTATGCCTGCTATAATTTGTTCTTCCATCACAACATAAAACAGCCTTGCTTATTTCAGTGTTTTTCTTAATTTCTTATAGTCATTGGTATGTAAATTATGTTATACCATACTAGCTGAATTTAAATTTTAGTATTGGTATCAAATTCCCCTGTGGAAAGACATGTAAAAACACATTTCTTCTATATGTTTGTAAATACCATGATTTATCTTTTTCTGTGTATAAGCATTATCATAATGTCATCACTGACAGCATAAATCAGAAGAAGGACTGCAGAAATCTGGTGCTATCCTGGACACATGATGGGAATTCTCTAAAAATTAAATAATTTATAGAAAATATAGATAAGTAAAGTTTTAGAGAGTAGCTTCCAGCAGCTTTTGTGATTCATAATGGAAGTTTATCTAATTTTAATTGTAATTTTGAATTTCATATCTTTGTCTTTTTGAATTTTTTTATTAGTTTGATTTTTGTAAGTTTGTTTTTATTGGGGTTATTTTTTAGTAGATTAGTTTTAAATATATTTTGGTATTTGGACATATATAATTTAATTAATATTTGGTAAACATTAATTAATTAAGTTGGGGGGGAAAATTACCTTACTTTTCATTAATTATAAAAAAAATCTCACATTCTAGTCTCTTACTCAAAATCAGGTAGATCATCCTTAAAGTTTGTCTGTTATGTTATTAGTCTTATCTTGCAAGGGAAGTAATCACTCCTAAGGTGTCATCTTTTTGCATCCATTTTCTACTAGCGATAATAAACTGATTTTCATTCTTTTATATATCTCTTCAGCTTCTGTTTTTCATTCCATCTTCACAGTTCCCAGCTGACTTATTTCAGGACCTTAAATAGGTCACAAATTAAACTATGCAACTTCAAAATTACCACTGTTTACTTAGTGAATGGCTCTCGAGCAATGTGACTAATCAAACACTTGATTAAGCTTGTTTCAAAGTAACTGTGTTCAGCGGTCCCTGGACACAGAATGTTATGTCTGTCTCATATGTTCTTTGCTTTAAGGATTGTCTTTAGTTCTAGTTGAAATTCTACTGGTTTTATGAGTTTAAGGTGCCTGCAACAGCTATTCTTCAAAAACAAACATAGAGAAAATTAGTAAGGTTACATTCTTGTAAACAACTGTTGAGTTTCCAATAAGAATTGTGGTTTTACATAAGATTTTGAGAAATAGACCAGACATTATGCCATTAATAGACTAGGTCAACAGTGTCCAGACAAAAATGTTCTATCAAAATTTCTTGCTTTCATCAGTTTGATAGCTCAGTAGAATAAAAAATATTAGTCAATAGAATCCAACACTTTCTTCAAGTATTTTTTCTTCTTCTGAGGCATGTGTAAATTGAAACTGTTAGGATATATGAATACTAGAGTATAAAAAATTGCTCAAGTATATAAATCTAATGTTGAAAGAATCTGGCTTTTGTTTTTTTTTTTATTGGGGTCAGGAAGAGCTTTTGGAAGTTTCTTCAAATAAATGCTACAATGTCAATGATCATGTCAATAGTCATTTGTGGTGAAGTGTCTAACTGTGTAAATGGCATGTCAGGTACAGGAATCAGTAAAAAGAGATGGAGAGAGAAACCTACCCAGTATTTTTCCCTCTTTTGTAATATGTTTTAGATCAACAACACACAGGTGATTGGCCTCAGATTTTGTTTGGAAAGCAGGGTTTTCACTGAGGAGTGTCTACAATATTCAGTCACAAAGTCCTTGAGACATTTCTCCTAGTTACAACACTTTGCCTTGAATGGCTTCTCCACTATTTTAATGACTCCTCTCCCACACTGAATTCTGTTTTTCTCTGAAAGTAATTTATATAGTTCTGTCCATTTACAGTCACATATTATGAAAATGTATTTTCAAATGTATTTATTGAGTGTGAACCAAACCCTACAGACACTACTCTTCAACAATCGTTCATACTGTTCTGAGGTCTATGACTAGAAAACAAATTGCAGCTATTCTTTACCATCCAAATAGAGATATGTGAAAAGAGATGTGTTTTACTACAACACACACATTTAGATTAAATTTCATAGCATTTTAAAAACAAAAATCAACTTGGTGATACAATATTTAGTAAAGATTTTTTAAACTTCAAGTTAATGAAAAATTATAAATAAAGAGGTGCTTGTATTTTAATTTGAACTGAGGTGATATTTCAAATTACATTATAATATTTCTGATATGCATAGGAAATTAATATGAGGTAAATGGGCACACAAGTACACAGATTTTGAATTATATCCAGGTCTTTGAGAGATTATTATATTGTCTTAATAATCAGGGTATTTCTTTCAGATTCAAGAACAATAAATCACAATCCAGATATTAAAAGGAACAGACCAACAACCCAGTTGAACATGTAATAATTCCTTGATTTATTTATATAGGAGGAATAAAAATGAATGAAGTTACGTTTTGAAATAAGACAATAGAAAGGTGTTTAGTCTGATATTTTGCCTCTGGACTGCTAGTCCTTTATTCTAACATTCACTGGGCTGATTCGTTTTGTGACTTCAGGCAACTTTCTTTACTTCTTTTGACCTTCTTCAATTTAGCTCTTGTGCTGAGTAACACGACTGCAATGGAAAAACACGTTTTGTCCCCATTAGCACTCATGGATATTTAAAATAACAAAATGAGAGTTGTAATGATTATGTATTGCTTAAATATGAATGAGTTATGCAAACAAGTCACTGTATTGATATGTAAGCAATAAGGACCATGTGCTCAAATTAATTGCAGATAAGCTTGATGTGACTAGGGGCCTAAAGGTATTTTTAGCCCTTGCATAGTTAAAATGACCAAACATGGAAATATTTTCATGATAGTTCTGGGAATCCAGCATAAGAACTTCCAAATTATTATATTTTATATTAATAGAAAAATTAATAGTGAATATTGAGAGAAGCTTTGTCCTTGCATTGGAGCAGCTAAATAGGTGATTAGAGCTGTTAAAAAAATCACATAAGACTAACCCTAGAGAAACAGAATCCAAGATCTCAGAAGGAAAGAACAGAAAATTTAAGGTATTCTTAAGAATGATTTTTAGTTACCTCTTTGGATACCAGATTAGGTCTGTCATCATGCTTCCTGCATTAACCAATATTTACTGAGAACATCAATGATTGAACCAACATGTAGTTTAAAATTCTGAAATGCCACTCGTATGCTGTCAATATGATTTAATAAAATACATGTTGCTGAGAAATAATTAATTTGCTTTTTCTTATAATTGAAAAACATCATGAATACATGAATTTTCTCTTGGTTTCTTTTTTATTTTCTTGATTGTTTTTGGACTGTTGAGAAATTTTTCATCCCTAGAACAAAATGTCTTTATAATTATACCTGAAGAAGTGACTTCAGCCAAGAATGACAAATTATGTAGTATGACTTAATACATTTGCACACTTTTTGGCTCTGAGGCTGGGCGTCATGTATGGATTTTGATGCTTAAGATGACATTTATCACCTTGATTGAAACTGAAAATCACTGTTTTTATTAATGTAAGACCAGTTAAGCATCTATTTACCCTGTCTCAACCCACCTAATCTTTTCGTACTGCGATGTTTCATTTTCTGCTGAGTGGAACACCAGGCTTTTTTTCAGTGAAATCTTGGTTAAACGCACCGTGTGAGGAAGCAGCAAAGGTTGGCTGCCCCACATGAGAAGGGAAGCCGGGTGCCAAGCAAGACATCAAGCAGCAACCTCTCAGGCTCAAAGTACCCCTGCGAGGGAAAAAGAGCAGGTTCATGATGACAACCACATGCAACTTAGAGTCAAAACTCTCAGGCAACTCCAACAGAATGACACCAGCCCAAAGACAACCAGAGAAGTCAGCCTGTGGATCTGGGTCCAAGTACACTGTGTTTCAGGTAGCATATTTTTAACTCACTTTGAACAATGATAGTTTTTTTTATTTTCCTTTTGGAAGCTTCATACAGAGGACGTTAACCAGCCAACTCCCGAAGCAAAATGTTTACTTAGTAATGAGTCATAGAAAGTGCATACATAAACACATAAATATTTTCTGTAAAACAGTCAATGGCCTGCTTTCATGTTTAATTTCTACTTTTCATTATTAGAAAAATATTCTCTTTGTTTTCAGGACTCCTCCATCTTATTACAATTATTTTAGAAACCCTAAATGCAAGACAGGTCAAGAGGATGCTTTCAAAGAAGATACTTTTAATGATTGCTTCATTGTTTGTGAACTTGGACATAGTAATATTTAGAGAACTATATCCGATGTTCTGATGACTCTTAATTGTCAAGGATTTTCAAAGCATCTGAATAAATGTGATTTTTAACTTCCTGTATTATTTTAAAACACCTATGGATCCAAGTTCATACATGTATGAACGCCCCAAAGTACCCAATCAACGATATTCATAAGATATTGTATCTAGAGCTACCTATCTATTATGTATTCTCATCTATATTAAGACAGATCCACTTTAAAGTAAGCACTGAGTACTCACCTAACACCCACTTAGCAGAAGTGGGTTCTTGCAGCGAGCATATTGTGTACTGTATACAATTTTAGTGCACAAAATTTGTGGTGGTGTTGTAGAAATTCAGTTATTCATTTTCTCAGTGCGAGTGTAGTGGATGTGTAATGCATGTATCAAGTGCATA
Source organism: Neopelma chrysocephalum (assembly GCF_003984885.1). Taxonomy (NCBI): domain Eukaryota; kingdom Metazoa; phylum Chordata; class Aves; order Passeriformes; family Pipridae; genus Neopelma; species Neopelma chrysocephalum. The sequence goes on from NW_020897737.1 coordinate 6,562,362, forward strand.
ATGACTGCTAACAAATGAAGATAATAATCACTTTGGCTAGTCCTTAAAATTAAATGGAGTAGTTATTATGTACCTTTATTTATCCTCCAAAATGTAGGCCATTACTGTAAACAGTAATGAGCACCTCTTTAGCATTCTGTTATCAATGTAAACTACTTAATATGTACAGATCTACTAATAAAGATACTTTAAATGGAGGCTGTGATTTCATAACTTCTAAGAATATTCAAATAAGTCTATTGATAATCAAAATGTGCACATGATTTTTAAATCCCTGAAAATCTGAGGTTTTTAATAAAATCCCAAAAAATGATGGCATGTAAAAGGCAGAAAAAAGTGTTAGACAGGTGTCAGTAAACACCCAAGGGCACTATGCTAACTAGTTAGAGAACAAGAGTTTATAACCAGAGGTTGAAATGTGGTTTATTCTGCCTACATTTGAGGAGAATTTGTACCCAGATACTGTTTGGAGTATAGGGCACACTATTAACAGAGTGTGTTCCTGCTACAAAACTTAGAAGCACGTTTATCAGTTTAAAACAGACACTTTTGTAGAGGACTGAAGGCACAGATATTTCTGTTAGTTAGTTTATTAGAATTACAATAAAACTAGTCTGTTGGTATTTAATAAGAAAGTATTTACTTAAAATTCCAATGCTACAAGTACAAACTAGTGAATCTTCATGAATGTTATGACACAGGTAGTTAAGCATGACTATTGTCTTTTATGCCTAAAGCAATGACGTTGATGAAATACAGTGGCTTGATATGGACCACCCCAAAAGAGTATTGAAGCTGATGAGATTACAAATAAAGTCCCTTGGCTTTGTTTATGCTTCAATAACACTTTTGTGCTTCCCCTGTTGTTGTCGGTTTTGTTTTTTTTTCACCCATTTATAACTGAGAGCATGACTTTCTGTATAGCCGCTGATTGGCATGCAGCGTTCTATATCCAAATATCATACTGGATTAAGAGAGACCTGTAATATCCCTAAATGACAGTACTATCACAGAGATAATACATATTCCTTTTGTTGTACTCTAGGACTGAGTTCTACAAACACAGTCTATCTGTCACAGAAAACTATAAATCTCTACAGGTTTGTTATTCTTTAGTAGCTGATGGATGTTGCATATGATCGTGGCCAAAGGGGAAGAGCTTCTACAACTCTTTATTAAACTCTGGGAATTTACAAAAGTACTCAGAAGAAAAATATAGTTTCCCTTGGTAAATGCTTATTTGGTTTGGAAGGGACTTCTTTCAGCACCCAGTAAAGAAGTATGTTCTGTAAAAAAAAATCTTTGTTTGTATTTATTTATTTCATGAAGTCTGAGAGCAGAGAGGGCCTCACAAATGACTTGATGCTGTGATGAAAATAAATAAGTTACAACTGGTATCACAAATATTGGTGAAACTCACAAAAATGGAATAACATTGAAGAATCATAAATACACCATTCAGCCAAGGATGGATATTCCTGGAATTGCGTTGAGTGGGTATTGCTTCATTGTAAAGCAAAATGGTTCCTTTTGGAACATTGCCCAGACTTACCTAACTATATTAACTCTGAGCAGATATTGCTGTATAAATGTCAGGGCAAAATGAGCAATGGTAGACTAGACAGGCTCTGAGATATGTAAAGATGTGTTTCCACACCACCACCAAATCTGACTTAAGGCAGAAAATTAGATACTAGGATACCAAAAAGCAACATCAGAAAAAAAAATCGTTTTTCATAAATAAAAGTTTGATCAGAAGCATTATCTTTTTATTTATATCATAAAAAACCAAAATTGGTTTGCCAAAAAACAGACATTTCAATAGATGTTCTGAAACCTGCAAAAATAATTTAAAATATTATGAATGTTTTGGAGTATGAATGTCTTATGATAAATTACTGAAAGAGAGCAAAAAAAATACAGTAAATCTGGTTTAGAGTTGTGATTTCTTTGTATTAAGATGGAATGTAAATTGTGAGGTACTGAGGATAAAACTAACTGCAAAAATCTTTATTCTAATACATTCACTGTAATAATGGAAATCTTTCACATCAATTCCTTTCACAAGGTTTTCCTCAGATGAATTTAATGTAGTTTTAGTTATCATAAGAAAAACAGTATTCTAGGTGTGCTTTATTTTCCACTCTACATCAGGACTGAAATGGATATACAAAACAAGTTCCTCTTGCTTCAGATACCACCACTGATGCAAAACTACACTTGTTGACTCAGATGCAGGAATACAATCTAACCTTTTCAACACATTTTGGTTTGATAGGGATTTTAACATGAATTCTATTTCTCACTTGTTGTCATGGTTTAACCCCAGTCAGCCACCAAATACCACGCAGCCACTTGCTCACTCCCCCAGCAGCAGGATCAGGGAGATTATTGAAAGAGTAAAAGCTAGAAAACTTGTGGGTTGAGATAAAGCAAGTGTAATAGGGAAAGCAAAAGCCGCACACAAGCAAAACAAAACAAGGAATTAATTGACTGCTTCCCATGGGCAGGCAGGAGCTCAACCATCTCCAGGTTGCAGGGCACCATCACCCGTAATGGTTACTTGGGAAGACAAACATCATCACTCCAAAAGTCTCCACCTTCCTCCTTCCTTCCCCCAGTTTATATACTGAGCATGATGCCATATGGTATGGAATATCCCTTTGGTCAGTTTGGATCACTTGTCCCAGCTGTGTCTCCTCCCAGCCTCCCATGCAGTTCCAACCTCCTCACCAGCATGACAGTACAAGAAGCAGAGAAGACTTTAGCTCTGTGTAAGCCCTGCTCAGCAATAAAAAAAATCTTTATATTATTAACACTATGTATTGTGTTTATTATCAACACAAACCCAAAACACAGCCCCACAGTAGCTACTGTGAGGAAAATTATCTCTACCCCAGCCAAAACTAGCACCCATGTCATATAGAAAAAACAGTGTTCCATAAAAAAGACTGAATAGCAACAGTAAACAGACAAAAATTTTGTTAAATTCATCTTAACTATATTTGTTTTTTTCATAATTACCCTTGAAGGCCTGAACACAAGCAAACAAACAAATAACACCAAATATTGCTATTTTTTTGTAAATAACATGTATACCTAATTTTTAACCTTTTCAGATATGTGATATATATACTACATCACTATGAAAGACAGAAACTTCCTTCAACCTTTTAAACTTTTGTAAAGCAGCAGATCTATATTTTTATAACACATTCCACACTTATTGCAAATACGGCAAATTATTCACTTAAATTGATTTATTGAATATAATATTCTGAAGTTTAGAAAGTACTAAGAGGATTATTTTTAGGATGGATTTATTAAACATGTCATAAATTTCCATGATACATGGATTGAATCTTTAGCACCTTAATCTAAAGTAGAAAGGACACATCAAAAGGAGAGAACATACTGTATAACTATTCATGTGTGTGAAGAAAAATTATTTGTGAAAGTATTTCTTTACGACAAAGGAGACTGTTCCAAGAGTAGAAGCAAAAGTTTAATCAGAGTGTAAGGTCTGAATCTGAGAGTTGAAAAACAGCAAAAAAACTTCTGAGAATTAGAGAATTAGAAAAAGTAAAAGATGTGGGGAAAGCATGATACGTAGGGAAAAAAAATGCAAACCGAGTGGAGGGATAGTTTTATTTATGTCCTTGATGATCAACAACCTTGAAATACGCAAGGTAAGAAACAAATTTAATGGATGAAGTGGAAGTGACATGTTCACGTATAACAGTAAGGAATGTTAAAACCCTTCAGAGAGAGGAAAACGAGGTATTCATGTGGAAACTGACAGCGCTGTTGTATTCTCTTCTTTTGAGTCTCAAACAAAAGACATGCTTTGGAGCAATCCCTCATGGATGCTTCAGCTTAACTACAAGCTACAGTACTTCTGGCCAATTTATTTGGTAATCAAAAGTTGTAGGTACAAACCACAAATAAGTACATGCACTGAACTACCAAACATTTTTGTACTAGCCCCTGCTTGCACACTGTATTTTACCTTACACCCACAGGACATTGGCTGAAATTAGAGCTTTCATCAAAACATGAACTTTCCAGTTGTGTTGAAGAATTTTCATGCCTCTTACCATTCCTGAAACATTTCCCAAAAGCCCATATTCCAATCATACTTACATTTTAAATAGTCCTGTCTAAAACTACTTATAGTGCATTGTCCAGGATATAGAAAGGTGTGTTGTTGATCTCTGGGAATAGCACTATGGATTCAAGTGCAGAAAATGAGACTAGTAGTTCTGCCTGCCAACAGCCACACCAACGTCTAGGAGCACAAACTAATGAAAGGAACTTTTTGCATCTGTCAAACACTGCACCCGAGTGCATAATAGTATGACACAGTGAGAAATTACACCACTTTAATCATATCTCTGCATCTTAGGAAAATAAAGTTGAAGAAGCAACTAAATAAGTGGCTTGTCTCTACAGTACAGGTCCACTGACCTCAAAGCTGAGGAAGAGCTAGATGTGCTTTCCAGTGAGGCATTTGGGTAAGTGGTAAGTAATAGGCATGGGTGATCCTGCTGCAAGGCACAGGATCTGTTAACCTGACCTGTTGTCTAAAGAAGTTGCTGCTTATGGGTGCCTGGATCCAGGATGTTGCCAAGAGACTGCTGAGGTTTGTCCAGCCCTCTGGCTATTATCCCCAGATGTTTTCCCCTGTGGGCAACAGTGGGACAATCTGGAAAGGATTCATAGTGACTGCAGAGCTCTAGGGACCCATGTCGTGTTCCCAATTCTGTCTGCTGGTGAGGCTAAAGGGTGAAAGCTGATACTGTATGCCAACAATTGGTTGCAGAGCTGATGTCAGGAACAGGTTTAGCTTGTATGAATCCAGAACCTATTTAAAAATCAGCATCTGCTTAGGATAGAAAGGGTGCACTTCACTAGGTAGGACAAAAGTATCTTTGTCCAGTAGGACAATATGGCACATGAAGCACAAAAAAGTCATCAGGAGTAGTCATCATGGCTTCATTAGAGGGAAGACATGACTGCCCAACCTGAGAAACTTCACCAGTGAAATGCCTTGGCAAATATCGGGAGAGCAGTGGATATTGTTTATCTTGACTTCAGTAAGGATTTTGACATTGTCTCCTAGAAGATCCTCATAGACAACTTGCTGATGAATGGACTGGGTGAGAGGACAGCGAGATGTATTTGAAAGGAATGTCAGGCCCAGAGGGTGGTGTTCAGTGGCACTAAGTCTAGTTGGAGGCCAGCAATTAGCAATATAGACCAGAAGTCAATATTGAGTCCAATTCAGTTCATCATCTTCCTAAATGATCTGGATGATGGGCCAGAGTTTACCTGCAGCAGGTTTGCTGCAGACACTAAACTGGGAGGAGTGGCTGATATGTCAGAAGGTTGTGCTTCCATCCAGAGGGACCTCAACAGACTGGAGAAATGGGCTGGGCTATTTGGAATCTCGTGTCAATCAACATGGGGAAGTGCAGAGTCCCACACCTGGGGAAAAAAGAACCCACGCACCAGCACATGCTGGAGGCCAAACAGTACATGCTGGAAACCAGCTTTGCACTCCTTTTAACTCTCTCTACTGTCATTTTTGGTATATCAGAAAAACATTATCTAGCAAATTTTAGGTGTTGTAGCAAGTCTGGTGTATGTATTGTTTTCTAAATATCATATATGTGGGTCTCTCAACTACAGTAATAGTCACAATAGATCTGAGATTATTTGTATGCAAAATATTATAATTGTATTTGAGAAACAAGCCTGTAGGTTTAAGAAGTGACTTGCAGAACTTCTACAGAACTATACACACTACTATCTTTGCCCTGTCAGCACTCAGTTTTCATGCTCCAGATAACCCAAATCTGAGCCAGAAGGTCCTTCAATGATCTTGAATGTATGTCCTGCCAGACTCTCTCTGACGTATTCTCTCTGTGCTATTAACAGATAAGCATGATGACAGTACACAGACAGGGAACATTGCTATATCCCTTTTTCTTTGACCCAAATAAGAGATCTGCCACTCTTTGGACCTTGTTCCTACATTTTCTAAGTAAATCTTCATCAATGTAGGCTGTATCCTTAGGATAGCACTTGTACATGTAGTTCCTGATTGCCAAGTTTGTCTGCAGAATCCTCATTCAGATCCTTCTTTATGATTCATTCCTCCATACTGAGAACTATAGCATTGATGTAATTATCCAGGCTGGGCTCTAGGATTTCTGAGGACATGTGTCAGTGTTCAAATACCCTCAACCACTCTAGTGGTTACATTGTGAAGAACCGTGGGAAAATGTGCCAGTTATTCCAGAACTCAGTGTAGACCCACAGACAAATCTTCACTGAAATGCTTTCACTGCCTCTGTATGCAACCTCCCCCAAGTTTCCAGTTTTCAAAAGCTGAGTTTTTGATAACTGCTACTTCCAAGAAATTTTATCACAATCTCCCTCTTCAGTTAAGCTTTGCACTTAACAACTTTCGTGTAACTGCAATCTCAAAATTGTAACACATCTACACTAGTTCAGCTTAGGAAAATGTTTTTCAAGGCTTGGCATAATTTATGGTTTCCTAGAGGCAGGAATCCTCTTTTATTTTTTTAATCTGAACTAGGATTTTTGCCCCAGAACTAAGATATTTTACTGTAAAAGGGAAAAGGCAACGTCTTCTTTTCCCCCTTTCCCTCAGTCTAGCTATTGTCACTCGTTTTGTCTGTCTAGAGTGACGACAAATTCACTTCATCATACAGCAAGAATAGCTGCCTCTCTGTGTTTTGTGCTATCAATTTCTGTTAGAGACATGGGATTGGATTTAGTTTCTCAACTAAAACACCTGGTGCCATTTTAAATGTCCTATGGAATCCCACCTGACCTTCATCTACTAGTTTAGAAAGAAGCAAGTATTTTGTAGGTCTCCTCTGTCACAAACAGTAGCTACATGCACATGTCCCAGATACTCTACAGATTTCAAAATACCACTTGACTTTAGGGAAGTAGATATCACCCAATGAGTCCTACTTGTGTTATGATAGGAGATTTCATTCAAGAGATTCACCTTTACAGGACCCCTCAAAACCCTTATGTCTTTGCAGGTACTGTTACAAACCATTTCACTTTCAGTTAGAAAAAATTTAAAATTACTAGCCTTGTTTTGCTGGTATTAGTATGTAATTTAACAGAGCTAAGAAATGTATACCTGACTCCCCAGAGAGGATTTTTTTTTTAAAGTTATTTCCACACTGTTTTCTTCTAATTCATTGAATTGACTGTGACAGTGGCTAGTGGGTGCGTGTCTAAATCTGTACTTCTTTACGAAAAGCTTGAACCTAAAATTCCTAAGTTTCTCAGTCCCTTTCAGATATTATTCTCTTCAGTGTAGCACTCCTAGGAGAAAAAAACCCCAACAATAAACCCACCCACAAAATAAAACAAAAACAAAAACATAAACAACCCCCCATATTTAGTATGTACATATCATGTATACTTCTAATACCCTTGAGTAAAACTCTTTTAGGGAGGTGAAAATGAAGCTGGCAAGTAGGCATATTTCCCTTCCAGTAAACAAAACCAAAGCTATACTATTCTGCTGTAGGTTGACATCTTTGACTTGTTGCTCATTGATTGCATGTACACAAAATCATTTCAGTACTGCTCAAAATATCTCTACCATTCACTTATCTTTTTAATTGCTCAAGTGACCTTCATGTTGCTGCTTTTGTATACATTGTCCACTTAAGCCAGTCTCCTCATTTGAGCTGGTTTTGAAGGTAAAGAATATGTTCTCTCAGTCACCCATCTGGCACTCTTAATGCTTGTCTGAAGAAGGAAAACTTTTTTCTTGAAAATCATATAAATATACACATTAATTTGTTAAAGAGTTTTCTTCTTCACTTGATATTTTTCAAGTGTTTTGAGAGCTTGTTCAAAGTCACTTTGTCTCCCCTAAATTTTTATGTAATTTGTCATTTGAAACTAATTGCTTGATATTCAGTAGACTAATGAAATCTTTTTTTTTCTATGAACTTTTTTCTATGAACTTGTGTCCTTTGCTTTTCCACCTGTTCCCTTTCCATCCACAACCATGACACTCAGCAGGAAACAACATGTGCCAAGGCTAATCCAGGCTACAAGTCTGTGGACTGACAAACACTGAAAATGAACTGAACCCAACACCTGTTGGTTGTCATCTTGTTTCATGGCCGAAAAGTTTTGTGCTAACTGTGAATCACATATGCCTTTCAGTCTAAAATATCTAGCAGCATATTTTTTAATTAGACTAGCAGAAATTCTAGGCTGACCAAGACCTTTATTAGTCATATCTTTCACTTGTAGATCTTCTTTCAAGGCCTAAGAAATTTCAAAAGTGTCAAGTTTCTCCAAGCACCAGCAGATATGGATGCAAAGACATTCACAGTATTTCTGGACCACTTCCTCCAACTTCACATCATCTAAATATTGCAGGGCTGTCCTCTGACTTGGGTGATAAAAAATCCCATTCCCTTACTTCCATGATAAATCACAATTGTTTAAACCAGTTATATCTATATTTAAAGACTGCAAAATTTACTATTTGGCTTTTTTAAACAAGGCTCTGTCAATCAAGAAGTGGCTTAGGTGAGAACTCCTTTTCTATGTAAAATATATCTTCTAAATAATAAAAAAAAGAAATAGTAATAATTTCTCAAATTAGTTTAAATCTTTCCAATATGGACACCAGTTTCTTAACTATAGCAAGAACAGTTCTTATCAGAGCTCTTTATCCGTCTTTCTGCTACAAGTATCTAGTGCCTCAAGAACAAATCATCCATACCTCTTCCTTGACTTGGGAGCTCTCACACCAGTATCACCAGCAGGGAATACCCACTACAGCTCTCACATATAGGCTAAATGAGGTATGTTCTGTATGTTATCTGAAACGTCAGAGTCCATCAGCATATGTTCTGTCATGTCCTTCATTGACTGTATGGTCTGGGATGTTGAAACCCCTGGTGTGTACTGCGTAAACTTACAGGAGGTAAGTGTACAGACTGTCTCCATGGCAGTTTGGTCAGTAATTGAAGTTCTGACTGAAAGGGGTCACACACACCGTTCAGAAACTTTCGTCCAGTCAAACTCAGCAGAGGTATTGGCCCTGTAATGGTGGATCTGGAAAGAGACCACTCACTTCTTTGGAACTCCATAGGACACCTGAGGGTAATACATGGGGGGTTTTTAACCCCCACTGCAGAATTACCTTATGTCCTTTCCATACTTGTTCATGTATGAAACCTGAAATCATGTTACTGAGATGCTGGGTCCAACCAGCCGGTGACTTGTAACAAAAAATCCAGAGATTAATAGAAGTAGGAAGTACAAAGGGGAGATGTCTTGTAAAATATAAGGACCAGATAATCATTTTACTGTCACCTGAGCACTAGGCAGTGGTTTGACTCTCCTATTTGTCACCTAGGCCAAAAACTGAACCTGCAGTATGTGGAATAAACACTTTGAGTGTGAAAATACTTGGAGAAATTTGCAAAGCCAAGTATATTTTTTCAATGAAGATCTCTGTAAAGGAATTCTACCCAAGATACAAGGAAATTTTTCTCAAAACTGAATGTCCCAGACACTGTGGTGGGAAGATTTCCAACAGTACAATGGAGAGAAGTCCCTCTATCTGCAAGGAAGAAGCAAGAGGTGAAGAAATGTGTTTTGAAGGGGAAAGATACTTTGTAAGGGGGTATTCATGGAGACCTGTGGAATGAAATGAAGACAAAAGTGGGAAAAGTGACATGGATTTCACAGTGACATGGACTTCACAGTGTGGATGTGGATGGTGTCAGACAGAGCTGTCCCTTCACAGGAATCACAGTAACACTACCAGCAACTTTATTTTGTGACTGCTCAGGGGTCCTTTCTTGCACAGCTTGTGAATGGCACAGCTTTATGCAGTGATTCTGCTGGTTATGTACATTTATGTTGATAAGAAAACAGGCACCTAGGTTTTACGTTATGTGATAAAAGTCTGATTACTCTACACACAGAGGCATATGGGAAGCTGGGGTAACCCCAGTGATGCGAGGTTATAGTCCTCAGCAGTCTCACCCTGGCCAGGCTGCCAGATCTAGCAGTTCCTAACACTGAGAATCTGCAGCTGACTTTTATATGACCAATTATTAATTCAATCTCAGCAACTGAGGATTCACATGAACTACTTGCGGGAATAGTAAGGCTGAGTACAGCAGGGGGATAGGATAAAGTATTGTCATGAACAATGCAAATAATTAGACACCTTCCAATCTTTGATTTTGATAAAATTTTGTAGAATATTGACCTCAAACATAAACACTGTATCTTTGAAACTACTGCTATTCCCAAAGACATTTTAGGCAGCACTGGAAAGAACAAATGGCAGCTGCTGACAAACAAAATACTGAAGCCCAGTGGAGTGCAGTCTGTAAAACCATTTAAACGACAACAACAACATTACAGTCCTGCTCCTGTTTATAATGGATCTAAAATGGATTACCTGAGGCTAAACCATTGTTTCACAAACCTGTAACTGTCTAGTGAATCTGGCTTTCAGCAGGCACTGATTTCACTTTTCAAGGCTGCAATAAGGTAACAGAAACACTGTTCTTCCTGAACCAGTTCTACCTCTGAAACCTGACTTCATGTGTCTTTCTATATCCTGAAATTAGTCGAAGGCCGTTGCTCATCTCACCTTGGTCAAAAGCAAATAGAGGCTTTGATGCATGACCTGAATTGTAAAGATGTATCAAGTCTAAACTGAGTGTCAGCAGCAACCAGCAACTTGGCAAAGACGCTACCAAAAGGTGAAGAATAGCAAAGTACTGCTTTTTATTATGGCAATACTAATCACAGTTGGTAGAAGAGGATCAAGGCAAAAAATGAATGAGAAGCTGCTATTTGCCAGGTTTGTTTTTTATCTAGAGCTCCCTTTTTCCATCTTCATATTTTCTCAACCGTGGTAAGGTTTTTCAAGGACATTGTTGTATGGGACCCATTTTATAGGGCTACAAGTCAGAGCCAAACACATAAATGAAGAATTTGGTAAAGTAAGTCTTCGAGCTCAGCTAAGACAGTGGGAAAGCCTCTTATAGTGTAGGCATCACTGTTTTGGGGATCACATTTCTTAGTGTCACAATCTGTGATATTAGGTAGTGAAGTTTGCTAAAAGCTGGCAGTTTCACAAGCTACGAATAAGAAATTCCACTTGCCCACACTGCCACAATATCTGAACAGCCTGTTCTATGTATTTCTTCAGTCCTTTGTACTACCAGATGCCATACATATATTATTTTTGAAAAAAAATGCATTCTTTTTATAGAGGTGTTTCCCATATTCTGGTAGAGTTGATAGCAATACAAAATTCATCATTTGTTTAGAACTTGGTTTTATGTATTTGTATATTTTTCATGCATGTTTGTTGCTGATTTGTTTTGAGGTGTGATAAAGCCTGGAAATATTTTCTTTCTTCATCATGTTAGTTTCAGTATTTTTATTTCTCATGTAGTTAACATGAGGTTTAATATATTTTCTTCTGTAATAATTGTAACAGACATTATATGTATCAGCAGAACTAAAATTGGTTCCAGCAAAAAGATCTTCTAAAATAATAGCATGGTCTGGTGAAAATAGGAAGTACTTACCAACTTTTTATTTGAATATTCCAAAATGGAATATCCTGTAGTTTAATAGATGATGTATTTTTTAATATCTTCTTTTGACTCATTTAACCATATTTGTTGCCCTTATAAAAAGGTTTAATTTTATCTTTCCGGTGTTGAAGTAAATGTACATTTTCCACCATGCTGCCTAAACTGAGTCAATAGAATTTTTATAGACCTGTTTTAAGTATTATGCTTTTACATTTCTGCAGCTTTTCCTACAAAGGTATTTAATTTCCCATATAGCACATTTTGATAATTTCATATATGCTAATTGTAACTTAAATTAATTTCTTGGCAGGAATGTCCTTTAGACTAGCAGCATAAATTTTCACTTAATATCTGTGACATTAGGATAGAACTAACTCAACAAAAGCTGTACGGACAAAGCATAAATATTTGTATAAAATCAATAATCTTTGTAACAATTTTCTAATATTCCAATTCATACAGCTATTTTAATGTAATTTTCCTAGAATACTTCAAACAGTATTAATACATTAAACAGTATCATCAATTTGAGTTTTATAACAAACAGAGTTTGATATAAAATGTTAATATACTATTTATTAATTTAACAGTTAATGATTTGATACATTCCTAACCTAACAATACTATTCAGGCAGTAGACAGAAATACTAGAAACAGATGTTACTGAGGTCTCCTGCCTGAACCAACCACTATTTTCAAAGTTAGGAGCCTTTTCTTCCTGTTTGTTACTAAGAAAGAGTGGTGGATGCTCTCAACAAGAGAAATATCTCAAGTGAAATATGTTACTTCATGTCTGTAAGAGGGAATATATGGTGGCTCTCAGTGTAATAACTTTAATTAACAAATTTAATAAAATCCACAAAAACGAAGCCATCTTCCTTTACAGCCTAAAGGTAGAAAAAAAATTCTGCATTCCATTGGTTTCAAAATGTTATAATTCTTTCTTCATGCTCACTCAATCTGTCAAGCTATGGGTTTTCATACCTTTTCTAAACTGAAAGGGTATGAAACCCTGTAGCTGACTTGTTTGTCATCTTTATAAGTCATCATAGCAAGTGTGGTCAAGCTAGACCATGAAATGTATATTCAGGGTTCCACAAGATCCTTCATCACTTTCAGAGTCTTCAAAGCCCTTCCTAAGTTGTGCATGCCCCATTTGCTCTTTTCAGCTGTGGTACAGCTAATTTTCTTCATAGTAGTGAGTATGGGACTAAGTGTTGATAACATAAGAATATTCCAGTTACTGCTGAGCTGTTCTTACACAGCATCAAGGTCTTTTCTGCTTCTCACTCCACCTTACCAGGGAGGAGGCTGGGGCTGCACAAGAAGCTGGGCAGGGACAGAGCTTGGACAGCTGACCCCAACTGACCAAAGGCATGTTTCATTCCATGTGGCATCATGCTCAGCACATAAAGCTGGAGGAGCAAGAAGGAAGGGGTACATGTGGCATTTGTCTTCCTAAGTAACCATTACACATGATGGAACCCAGCTTTCTTGGAGGTGGCTGAACCTGTGCATGGGAAATGGTGAATGAATTTCTGGTTTTGCTTTGCTGGAGTGGCTTTTGCTTTACCCATTAAACTGTCTTTATCTGAACCCATGAGTTTTCTCACTTTTACTCTTCTGATCTCCCCCACCCCACCCATGGGGAGTGAGCAAGTGTCTAGGTGATGCTTAGTTGCCAGCCAGGATTCAACTATGACACCCTGACTTTGACATTTATTGCTATTAGACTAATATGACAGTAAAGAAAGAAGTAAGGGGTTAGTATAAATTTTGATTTTAATTAAGCTTATTCTTAAAGCAACAGAGTTGCAGCTCTTTGGAAAATGTCTATATGAGATTAATTGCCTGGCCATGTCTGCCTTTATGTAAACTGATAAACTTTTCATATAAAAGCACAGTTCTTCTAAATTTCAGGCTATGTAAAGGTTTCTCTCTCATGTTTAGGTTTTGTTGTTTGTTTGTGTTTATTTATTTGTTTTTATTTAAGCATTATGTTACTAACTCAAGCAGGACACTCATTTGTGACCCTTATTTTTACACTCCCATTCAAATAGTGAAATTTTCTCTCACCTGTCAGCAACACAAACATAAAAAGGAAGCCTACAGAAGGTGCAAGGAGGGACAGATAGCATGGGAAGAATACGGAGACACTGTGCAAGTATGAAGAGAAATGCATTTAGGAAAGCTGAAGCCCACTTGGAGTTGAATATGGCAAGAGATGTCTAAAAACGTGGAAGGGCTCTTGTAAGTAGATAAATGCCAAAAAAAAGATTAGGAAAAATGTGTCCCCACTGCTGAATGGGACAGGGGTCCCAGTGGCACAGGGCATGGAAAAGGCTGAGGTACTGAATTACTTCTTCACAAGAATCTTCAGTAGTAAGACCAGCCTTCAGGATTCTCAGTCCCTGCAGACCAGGAGGAAAGCCTGGATTAAGGAGGCCTCACTCTCCCACCAACAGGTCAAGGGAGGTGATTCTATTCAACACTGATGAGGCCACACCTGGAGTGCTGGGCCCAGCTCTGGGCTCTCCAGTACAAGAGAGACACAGAAACACTTGAGAGAGTTCAATGGAGGATCCCAAAAATGGTGAAGGGACTGTAGCACCTCTTCTATAAGAAACGGTAGGATCATTCAGCCTAGAGAAGAGAAGGCTCAATGGAATCTCTTCAATATTTACAAATACCTGAAGGAAGGATGAAAAGAGAATGGAGCCAGGTTCAGTGGTGCCCAGGGACAGGATGAGAGGAAATAGTCACAAACTAAAACACAGGAAGTTCTGCCTGAGCATTAGGAAACAGTTTTTGACTGTGAGGGTGACTGAGCCCTGGCACAGATTGCCCAGGAAGACTGTGAGGGTTGTAGAATTTTGAGTATCTTTGGAGATATTTAAAAGCCATCCGGGCAACCTTCTGTTAGGTAGCCTTGCTTGAGCTGTGTGGTTGGACAAGATGACCTCCAGAGATGACTTTCAAATTCAGACATTCTATGACTCTGCATGTTCACAGAAAGCTTTTTCAAGTGAGATGAAGCATTAGCTTCGATTTGGAGATCAGTGCCCTCAGTCCCAACTTTTTTCCCTGATACTGTGTCAAATGTTTTCCTTAAGAAAACAAACTGAATGGACAAGTAAGTAAGTTGTAATGGACAAGTCTGAATCAAGAAGCCATTGTGGCAACCATCAGTTTCAAGGACAGAAAAGGGTAATGTAAAAGCCAGGTAGCTTCTTCTACCTGCAGTGTTACATCTTTTCTAGGAATGTACTAGGAAAGGACTAAACTAGTCCTGATAAGAAAACACTAAACGCCAATCCTAAGGGAAAAAATTTGAGTGTCTGACCTTACTGTCTTTTTCTTCTCTTTTCTTTTTTTCTTTAATGATAAAGCTAAAGGTTTTAACATTTTATATGTTATATAGTCCAGGGAATAGAGGGTTTTTTGAAGTTATAGGATTTGTCATTAATTCTTAGTCTAAAAATCTGTTGTTCCATGTTTCTGCAGCAACTCAATAACAAGGGCAGCAGAATGAATTAGCCACAGTCACTTCTGTGGCCCTTTCAGTCCCACATGCTTTTCTTTCTGTCCTTCAGCACTTTGCAAACTCAGTAGAACTTAACAT
Organism: Neopelma chrysocephalum; assembly: GCF_003984885.1. NCBI lineage: Eukaryota > Metazoa > Chordata > Aves > Passeriformes > Pipridae > Neopelma > Neopelma chrysocephalum. The sequence continues at coordinate 6,577,635 of NW_020897737.1, forward strand.
CCATCATCTGACATATCCCAAATGTCTCAGTGCTCCCAGGTACTTATCCACTTACCTTCGCTTTATTATTCATCATCCTAGCTTCACTGCTTCCTCTGGTTCTAATTCCTTTTCAGAAATTTCCTGCTAACAATGCAAACATCTTGCTGTGGTACCTTGCCTTTCTCTAAAACAGTTTAGTGAATATTTCTATATTTCAAAATTTTAAAGAATCTTATATAAGACCTTCTGTTTAGCAGAAATCAATCTCATATGATGTATTCCTTCCATGACAACTTGATAACATCAAAATTTTCTGGGCAAGTCACATTTTGCCTTTAATTATCTTTGAAATATAAAATGTGAGGGATGATTTTAAGAGAAAAAAATGCACTATGACATCTGTGGAACTCAAAGGTATTATCTGTAAGTAAAGCCTATAAATATGCAAATCAACATTTAAACAATTGCTCTTGTAGTTTCACTCATCACAACTTCTTTTTTTTTACATATCCAAAAACCTTTGAAGAGGATGAAGTTTTCTTCAACCAAAAGTTTTCAGTAAAAAGCATAAGATGAGGAGTCCATTATGCTTACCAGAAAGTGGAATTGGAGTCAGTCTGAGGGGGTTCTACTCTACACATTTGTGCAAATCTGCTATTTTATTTTTTTCTGTACTAAGAACTGGGGGACAGTTCATAACAGTAAACTGTTAAGTTGGGCTTCATATCCTCGTATGAAATAAACAAGAGGAGATGTGTACAAAATTCGTTGTAAGTAACAGTAAGAAAGGTTGAGAAACTAAGTAGAAGCTCCAGTGCATGACAGAGAACTGCAGCTTTTTTTGAAGGAATGGGGGGAGACAATATTATTATCATAATTCTGTTTTGATAAAAGGGATTGACAAAAAGGGAATCTCCATCAGTGAGAAGAATGGGAAATCTCCACAAGTGAGGAAACTAATCAGAATTCACTCTTAATGACAGATTCCATGAAAAAATGGAATGTATGTACTAGTATGTTTAGGTGACGTGCTAATCCAAAATAACATTAAATCAATATATTCAAGGAAAAAAAGGTGTTGAATATATATATAATGGTTCTGTAAAGCTGGCTGAAATGACAGCGACTGAAACCTCTGATAGAGTCTACCTACCTGAAACAACATTCATGTACTCCCTTTGAGCCTTTATACCTTATGAGAAAGGTACATTGTTTGCCATAAGAGCCATTAGCTCCTTCTTTCCCTGGTTATAATGACAAGAATATGTGTTAATTTGTGTTAAAGTTTTATGTTAAGTTTCATATAGTTAAAAAATGTGAGTAGAGCCAGTAGCGTTCCAACAACCCCATTATTTTAGAATGATTACCTTCTGTGGTGTCCTATTTGAGATAAAACAGAAGAGAGCACAGCAGGTTATTTTGGTTTTGTAGGGCTTATGTTGAACAATTAACTTTTTTTGTTGATTGCCCCCTTAGAAATAGTCAGGAATTGTTATCCTATGACACATTTCTGCACTTGTTCTCCTGTAGAATATACAGCTATGGCTTTACAACTTGGATAGAGAAAACCTGTTTTTCTGCCTGTTCCAATATCATCCCTATTTCAGACTGTAATAGAACTGCAGCGTGTGCCAGTACTTGCTGTTGTGATGAGCTCTGGAGTACAGTTTGTGTATGCCTTCAGGAACTGGAAGATGTAGCCATGTGTAGTCAAGAGCCAAAAAGTCTCTCCCTGAAAGCTCTTGTATGACTGAGGCTTCTATTTCTGTAGGGTACCATGTACAGGAAATTATGGAAATGTTTTCCAAACCTCTCTTTTGTTACCTCCGAAGCACAGTAAATCTTCATTAAGTCATTGCAAAATCCTATGGCTCTCTCTATAAGCTCTTAAATGGCAAAAAAAAAGGACAAGCCATACACTCATTGGAATTGTGGTTATATATTCAAATAATAAGATAGATCAGAATGCCACACACATAAAATCAAGTAATTCTGTTTATGGAAAAAGGGAATCTGAAGATTTTTCTGAAGATTTCTGTATGATAAAGCCTTTCCTCATTCTATGATAAACTATAGGCCTCCTATGAGGACAATTGTCCTCCATAAAATAATAGATTATACTGTCCTTATATATATGGAAACACTACTAGTGTTATAGTTACAGAATTACCAAATAATGAAGTAATATACTCTTCCCTCCATCAGTTCCTGCCTGTGATGTGATCATAGTAAGTATTTTATGCTTATGTATATAAATATATAAACCTTTTTTCCCTGTATTTAACTATGCCTTTCTACTCTTCTTCTCTGTCCCCCATTGCTTCATATCTCTGCAGGAATCTCTGTGGCACTACCTACCATCGTATCTTGCTGTCTCACATACGTTAAGAGACACCAATTAAGAATTCCACGGAAAACCTTGAAAATCAAGAAAATATTCCATAAAAGAATTCTTTTTTTATAAAAAGTATTTTGAACAAAATATTTTATTAAAAATTAATAACGATTTTTCCCTGAAAATAAAAGCTTAAAAAGCAAATATTTTTAGATTTCAGATTCTTGACACATATTCTAAAAAAAAAATAAAATAATCAAATTAAAAAGGTTTAAAATTAATCAAATAAAAAAAAATCCCAACCAGGTCTAAGGGGAGAGTTCAGGCTAATTCTGCTTTCCCCTTTTCACAGAGGCACAGAAGGAGTTCTGGTGTTAGTTAAAATTGATTTCCAGGATAATCTGAATGGTGATTTTCATTTGCTACTATGTTTTTAATTCTGAATGCTGACCTCAGCAAAAATAAGATGGTTATTCTTAGCAGCACTTTGAAGCAGTACTTTCAAGAAACGAAAGCCCTACATGCTTAACCAATGACATATGGCATACCTTATTGAAAGACATGTTTGTTTGTTTGCTTTTTTGCTACATTTTAACACTCTTCATCTCTGTCAGTTTATGTTGTCTTTAGTCCTGACATGCATTGCCAAGGGAAGACAGACCATTAGAAGATATTATCCTTCCTCAGATGAGAAGAAAAAGAGGAAGCTGGAGAAGAAAGATGAAATGCAGAATTTGTATTTAAAGGTTTAATATTTGTTTAATACAGGTCACTTGCATATATTTTCTTTGAAATGACTGGTAGAATCATTTAATATTACTTATTTATTTGCTTTGAAAAAAAACCAAAACACCAAAAAACCAATAAAACACATTTACTTTCCTAAAAATAAACACACTTTCAACCTTATATCAACTTATCATGTCTTATTACTTTCCCAGCATTTTAAATTCTGTTAACGCTTTATGAAAACTAGCACATCTCTACATCTCCTTCTGGGTGATTGAGCCAATAAAAGTCTCTGCACTGACCTCACTTGTAAAAGCTGTAGTATTCTTTTCTAGTGATCACTTTTATGGGATAAAGAGCATCAATTAAAAATCAAGAACAGAAGGACAAAATAGCAAACCAGCGAACACAAGCTTTGATTACTAATGAATTCAGGCTGAAAGGTTTAGAATTTCATGGCCATTTAGATCAGTTTTGGTACTGTCATAGAACAATTACTCAGTGAATTTGAAACAATTTGTCTCTTAATATGGATCACATAATAGGTTAGTTGTGGCTTATTTTCTATTTCTATTTCAAAGTGACATTTTACAAAAAGATTTGCATATTTTGAAAACAAATGTCATGACCCCTCTCTGTCACTCCCTCTCCTTTTCCATCACAATAAATATTTGATAATCACACAAAATATTAGCATATTGCCTGATCAGTTACAGTCTCCCACTGCTGGAACTATTCTCATTTGTCCTTATAAAGTCTGTTTGCAATGTCAAAACAACTGAGATAAATTATTACTAGTACTGTGTTGTCTCTACCAATTTTAGTATGAAACTAATTGTAGAATTTGATTAAAAGTCAATTAACTTGCTCACAGTAGGATGTTACATTTAAAGTGGTTGTGTTTGAGCCAATGTGTGAAAGTTCCATTTTCCTGCCTAGGGCTACCATATGGCTGAAGCCAGAAAGCAAGACACTTATTTATGCCTTTAGAGATTCCAAAATTGATAATTCATCCATATATTTAAAAAACTGGAGAGAAGAAAAATCTGTTTCCATTTTGGGTTGGTCCTAATCAAGAAGTTACCTCTGAGAGACCAAAACGGCACCAAGTAATATATTGGTGTTACAGATCACCAGCAAGAATAATAGCATTTTTAAAATGGTATTTCCAGAAGGCTAATATTTCACAAGTTATTTTCAAAGGAGTTCATATTGCCACACAGTGAAATCTAAAATCCATTATATAAGTGGAAACATACCAGTGATTTCTATAAATGGGAGGTCAGCCACCACCCTTCCTGAAAATCCATCTACCAAGTAATAACTGGTGCATATATTCTTCTTACACATAAAAACTAACTGTTTAAGTTTCTAAATATTAACAGGAATTCTTTTTTTCTCTTTTGTTCCACACCTTCATGTCAAGTAAGTGTCTCCTTTGTTACAGATTGAGATTCAATTTGGGATATTATAAACCTTAAAAACATTATCCTTTTTTTTTTTACTTTTTGCATTATAATATGATTGTTACTTGCATCTCATCTGTCTCCCTAAAATTGCACTACTTTACTGAGCAGTTCAAAGACCTCCTCATTTTTATTTGGTTTACTTAAGTTTTAAGTTAGTAGTAAAACCTCAGAACACCTGGATTGCATGTTTGTGATTGTTGTGAATTCTTGTAATATCAACAACAGGAAAATTATAAAACAGAATGTATGTGTATATATACATACATATCATGCTCTAGCAAGTAGGCTACCACAAAATCACCACCAGCAAGTATATCTATGATTATATTGATCATTACAAATTACTATCAGCAATGAAAAACATAACATCAACCAATATTATACAGCAACGAACAACAGCAAAAACAAGGAGGTATATACTAAACTATAGCAGCAAAACCCATAAGGGGTATATTATAGGTTACTACAAAATATAATTAGTCAAGCAAGACTATCACTAGTATGACACCACCATATTCTTATGGTAGATTACTGATATGGATATAAAGTACTGGTATCTAGTGAATCAGACAGAATTCAGAAGGGGACAAACCATCCCTGAGGGGAGAACAAACCCATCTCAGAGGTGGGAGGAGAAACCAAAGTGACCCCTAAAGTGCACCCAAAGTAGGACCAATAATTCAGCAGGCAGAGTCTCACTTCAGAGGTGAGCTTGGAGTCAGATGGGCATGTGCAGTGAGAGTCCAAGATCTCATAGAAAGTTCATGTGTTCAACCCATGTAGGAAAGAAAAAGTGCAACAAGGGACATTCCCAGAGAGAGAGAGGCTCAGCTTTGGGTAAAAATTTAGTCCTTTTCAAATCACTGAGATACAAGATATAGGAACATCACCACTTCTAACAGCCAATATATGTTGTTAATGTTGATTTTACACCTGTAATGATGCTGTTTTCTGTATTTTCAGACCCATTTAATTTTCCCAGACTATTTCCAACTTTTCAGAAAACAAATTGTCATTACAGTTCCTTGATTTTGCACTTATTAGTTGTACCCGATGAGATCTCTGGTTTCTAGGTACCCCAGCTGTACTTCAGAAAGGCCAGCTGTACTTTTCAAGGATGCTTCTGGTTCCCAGGCCCAGGCTCACAACTTTCAGGCTGGCAGGCAACTTCTTTGTCACTCTTTTTCAGCAGACAATTTCAGTTTTAGTAAATCTTCCCTTCTAACTGGGCCAACTTTGTGGCTGCTCACATCAACCTAATTTTGCACATTTAGTTATGCCTCTATATAAGGACATCAGTGACCTTCAGTTCAGCCCTTTAATTAGTGTTTTTCACTTTCATGACCAAAGACACAATCTTAGGAAGTCCTAGCACATAGTACACAAACCTGTTATTTGGAAATGTAGATGCTGATTTTGTCTCTAAACACTAGAATTTATGGATTGACTTTTTTCATACTGAAGTCTAATTTTTAAAATAAAATATTTCAAAACATATTCTAACATTTTTTAATATCTCGCTGTGCAAAATAGTAGTGTGATTCACTCAGCATATTCCTTCCTGGTATTTGGGGGCTAGGAGGCTGACTGCTGATTTAATGGATCTTCAATCATTCTGCATACAAATCTTGAAAATGTGTTCAGTTTCTTGTTATATTAACTTCCAAATGTATCTACTGCTTGTTCTGTACACACCTCCTCCCCATTCCCTTCAACAAAATTCTGGGTAAAAAGGAATCGAACAGTATATGTAGTATGCAGCATACTACATGTAAAATGTCTTGCAGTGGATGTGAGTGAATAAGATTTCTCATAGTACTTGAATGACAAGTTTGAATGTCTTTATATTCTATGTGCATGACAGTTTATAGCTTCAAACTTCAGTAGAACACTGACTCATGCAAATAATTTTTCTGTATTCTCCTCTGTGTTCTCATGATAAGAAATGTGATGATAAGTCCCAAAACAAAGTGCTACTCTTCTATCCAAAATTTGATTATAGGAAAACTAGGTTGGGATTATAGCCACAGCCTGAAAAAAAATTGCATTTGAGAGAGGGTGAAAAAACTGTCTTTATCAGCAGCTGGGTTAGGATGAGGGAAAACCTCTTTTAAATGTCTGCACCTTTCAGTAGCTGAGTTTTTATGAAAACTGTTCTAGCGAGCGGTAGCATGTCTCCTAACAGTATGAGTAGTACTGATTTTGTTATGAGCTAAGGTTTCTCAGAGAAGCAGGTGACCAGAGAAAGTATCCAGGCTTGAGAGTTTTGAAATATCAAGTCATGAAAGATCCTGGAAGCTCTGCTGATATACCTGTACCTGTTGACCTCAAAGACCGTGAAGCTGGGTTGATGCAAAATCAAACAAGGACAGTAGGAACAAGACACATTTAGTGAAGATAAATCAATCCTGTGAATCAAAAAGTGCAAGGGCTTGAATTTAGCTCCCATAAGGGAATGCTCTAACTATTTTAAGTTATTGGTGTCTTGGATTTCTGTCTACATATTTGACCAGAAATCCTATTTCAGCGAAGAAAAGCCTATAAGTGTCAATCAGATGTTTTTGTGAGCAGCTTCTCCTTTGACAAGCCAACACGATGTCAAAGAAAGACATTTTTATTTTCAAATATCAATCAGCTTCATGCACCTTTCCCTCAGCCAAGTATGAGCACACACAATTATAGGGAATGAGTGATTGAGATGTGGTTTTCTTTTCTGAAGAATTTGTCCCTTAGCAGACATAGAGAATAATGTGGAACATATTTCCTCATAATATCTACCTGATCCTGCATCCATAAGAGTACACAAATAATGTATTATTCATGCACAAACTACATTTCTTGTCTTGCAGAGTACTAGCATTTGTTTAAAAAACTATTCTTTTAATTATTTAACTCCCGTTGTTATGCTTCACCCTAATTAGTCCAGGAGAAATAAATCCAGGGACTGTCAGCTACAGTAACAACACAGCAACTGAAGAACCAGGAGGTTAATTTTTGCTTCAATAGTATCATGTCAAACCACTGAATCAATGAAAAAAAAACCCATGTTCTCATTAATGTCCCTGTTGAATGCAAGGTGCCTTGGAAGTGAAATGATCTGGCTAGAATTTGACATAAACCTGTAAGATGACTCGACATTTCATTCAGGGGCTTAAGATCACTAACTAATCTTTTCCCTGCTGAGTCTGGCCCTAATCTTATATTCTAGGTATGATGAGTAAGGCTGTTACTCTGCATGTCCTCTCTGGGCAAGTTTTCTTAAACTCTGTAGTTACATAGGAAGTTAGTGACATGTTTTTGATCCACTTCGTTGTCCCAGAGCTGAAATTTAACTCTTAATCACTTGGAACAGAATGTTATCTGAGGTAATTTGGCACATTTTAATTGCAATAAAGCAACTTTATGTGGAGCTATTGATCCAGACTGGTATAACTAGGTATCAAGAAAGCGTGTTCACTGCAGAATTAACCTTTTTATGCTGCACATTGGTGGACCTAAACAGATTTATTTGTTCTTCTTTCCCATAATCCTTTCTGCTTTCTGACATTTTCACACGTGGACTTTACACTGAGATTCTTCAGCTAGCACACTGATGGAGAACTGTTGTAGTAGCTATGATTTTTTTTCCTGCTTTGAACTAAATAATAAGGCCATGATTTTTATTTTTTTTAAGAGAGAAAAATCCCACACATTTTCTATCTCCGTGATACAAACATATCTTGAAAATCTGCATAAAAACTATGAAAAAATTATTGCATTTGCAATAAGTAAAAAGATGAACAAAGCAAAACCAGGTATTGGAATTAACATGAAAGAGCAACAAACACTTTCTCTGATCTTTTACCTTTTAGAGTTGCCAGAGTAAGGGCTAAACAAAACTTTGAGATTTTATTTCTGTAGTTGATACTTGTTTAATTAGAGCATGAATTCCAAAATGGCTGGACATGTGAGTGAGACCATTAGATATGTTATTACATAATATAGTTAGGGATAATTACAGATTTCATTCCCTTAAATGCTGATTCTACCCTGGAATAAGACTGAGAATGTCATAATTGTTACACCTGCAGTGTAACTATGACTACAACAAATTGGTTTGTTTTAAGGGTGATGTTTTAAAAAGCTATTTCTACCAACTTAGTCAACATTCTTGAATACTGTAAGTTTTTAACAGGAGCTGGAAATGTTGTAAATAACATAGGTTCATCTACTTTAGTATTTTATCTTGTGTCAGATGTACTATTTTAAGCAAATCCATTGGTTTTCCCACTCCTCATATATTAGTGCACATCACAGAGTAGTCTCAGAATGCACTATCTGGATTTCCTTTGCATGCATGTTCTCCAGTAGCATGCCTAGAGCAATTCCTCTACTCATATTCAACAAAACCAGGCTAGAGACAGCAGCAGCAAAAGCTCTCTAAAATTCTGATAACATGAATGTCAAGTCATTAGCACTATTTTGCTCTATTGATACAGCTTTTTTGGTTGGCACTAATTTTTCTCATTGCCGGGTCAGAGGTAAAGCAGGCACACAGTTTCTTAATGGAGCAATCTAACTTCAAGGGAAGAATAATTTTGCCTTTTATATGTAAGTTTTAGCATGTAAGTTTTTAACATGTAAGTTTTTAACAATCAAAGTATTAGCTGTGGCCGTCTACCATTAATGAACTGGGATAATGCTAGTCACATCTTTTCTTTCCCTTTATCAGAAATTTGTGTATTTAAACAATCAAAGTGCTTTGAATCACTCCCCAGGCTCACTCTAGTTAACTAACCACCTATCATATAACGAAACAACACTATTTCTCAGGAAAGAAAAAATGAAAACAGTGTTGTTATTCTTATTGCTGAAAGAAATTATTCTAGCTTCTGTAGTCATTATTCAAACATGTTTGTATACTGGCCAAGTTCCTGAAATGTTCCATACCGATTGCGTATATGGGTATTTCTTTTTTTTTTGGTTGGTTGTGCTTTTCGGTTGTTTGTTTTGTTTATTTGGTTTGTTTTGGGCTTTTTCAATTTTTATTTTCCTGACCCTTGTTCTGATAGCTCCATATATATTTAGTTCTCTATGTTTTTTTGAAAATATACCCAAAGCCACTAGTCACTGCCAAAAACTGGCATGTCCTTATGTTTTAAAAATACTAGTGCTAAGTCCTTTATACTGCCGGACACAAATGATTCCATCTTTTTGTCTAAACCTTTCATCATTCACACCATTTCAGAAAAAGTCTACCTAACCCTATTTCTTTTGGTGCTAAACTTAATCTTCTCACATTTACTTCTTTTGTAGAATGACACCTGTGACAGTTTGTTATCCTTAAGAAACCAGCTTTTCCAAAATACCTATTTTGTTATTATTTACAAGAACTGGAGGGATTTTTTTTCAGTAATCACACACTATTCATACAGAACTTACAGAATTTGAAGTGTTTGATAGAAAGATGATTGTAAGGGTAATTTGTCCACTTGACACCTTGCAGTAATCTGGGCATTTTTTGAGACTGTATTTAATCCAACCACAATCCTTTTTGTGTTTGTCTAAGCCAAGAAAGAAAGATGAAGAAATCTTTCTCAGATTTTATCGTCTCTCAGAGAAAGAGATTTTCTTCTCAGTAGAAGAGAAGAAATAGCAAATTACTAACACAGATAGGAGAATGTTTGAAAAAATACCTTGTTATGAAAATATGTTGAGGATATGTTATTGAGCTTTGAAAGCTCATGATAATCAGCAAGTTTTCAGAGAGAAAGGGTCTGAGGCCCACAGCAAAATTCTTGTGTCACTTCTCCAGAGAGAAATGAGTAAAAAGACTGTTAGTGTCTTTTTTTTTTTTGATCTGGAGGTGTACACTTCAAATACATTCCATTTTATGAAAACATTCAAATGTTGGTATTTTGGTTTTTTTAAACAACCAACAAAAAGCAAAAAAAAAAATCTTCAAACCAACACTTTCTTGTAACAGCGAAAGAAAACACAATTTTCATTCCCTGGACAGTTCTGATGTGTACTTTATTTAGTGATGTTCTTTGATCCGAGGATTACATTTCTGTGTAAAGATTAAATCTTGAGATCAGTTTGAATTGCTGTAATTTTTCATTCTGTTGTCTAAAGTGAGCCATCCTTTGCATAAGAAATGTTTTAGGAGAAAACCAGAGCCTATAGCTATCCAAAGTTACTACAGCAGAGCAAAGCTGAGTAACAGACTCAAAACACAAAAATTTAGTGATGGCTAAATTTCCTCTCTCTTTCAGGATTTCAGAAATAAATAGGCATAGGATTAAAGACAATTTCACTGCGATGATTTCATTTGTGTAGTAGACCTTTACCATTGATATTACAACAGTAACACAAAAGATTTAACTCTAGCATTGATATGTTTATTGCTTTTCTTTTAAAAAAGGTGGAAAATACATTGTTTGTTAATAAATCACCATAATGGAAATGGTCAGAGTAAATAAAACTAAATATGATTATCTTTCAACAGATGTAACAACAGACAACTACATAAAAAGCAGTTCATTGGAGAAAATTAAATTTTTTTCATTGCCAAGTCACCTGCAAAACCACAATACACATTATAAAACAGTTAAATTTTTTTTCTGGGAAAATTATGATATCTACTTCTGCACCAGCTGTTTGATATCCTCCTTTCTTGCAAATTAATTTAGGTGCTCATATTGTTGAAGCCTTCCCTTTCCCAAATTAACATAATGGGAACTCCCTCCCAGCAAGTGACATCCCTATTTACTTATTGTCTTTGTAGCATCCATAGATTGACACAAAATTAAGATTCTAGTAGATTTGCTTTCATAGCAGTACACAAGAAAATATTTCTCCTGCTTCAAAAGGCACAGCGACACAAGTTGGTAGAATAGAAATTAATAGAATAAAAGCAGCTATAAATGAGGAAATGTATTGGCTGTATAATCGTGTGCATTTGTGTTGGTTGGTTAACCACACCTTACTAGTCCCCACAACACTAGGAAACTGGCAGTTATAGACAACACACACATATATATATATTTATATGTATATATTTCACTCTTTTTTCCTGTTAACTATAATTATGCATCATTTATAACAGCTAAGCATGAGCAGAATAATGAGCAGAGACCTCTCAGAGAACAGGGTTTCATGCAAAATTCACTTTGAGCTGAGGAGGTAACAGCACTTGAAACAACCAAATTCAGTGGGCCACAGGCACTAGAATTAGAAACAAAATAAAGATAGATAATACCAGACAACAAAATAATGGAAACCAAGTTTGGATAGTCTGGAATCTGAGTGCCTAAGTTTAACAGAAATGTTTGTGTTAACAGAACTCTGTGCAGTTCTGGGCACCTTACTAGAAGACATTTTAGTGCTGGAGTGTGTCCACAGAAAGGTAGTGATGCTGTTTAAGGGTCTGGAGCACAAGTCCTATGAGGAGTGGCTGAGGGACCTGAGGGTGTTTAGCCTGGAGAAAAGCAGGCTCAGGGGAGATCTTATTGTTCCCCTGGACTACCTGAAAGGAGGTTGTGGACAGGTGGGTATTGGTCTCTTCTGCCAGGCAACCAGTAACATGATAAGGGGAAATGATCTCATGTTATGTCAAAGAAGGCTCAGCTCAGATACCTGGAAAAAATTCTTCCCTGAAAGAGTGGTTAAGCATTGGAATGGGCTGCTCAGGGAGGTGCAAAGGAAGAGAAACGGGGGAAAAAGTTACCAACTGGGCCTATGAGTTTTGCCTCCCAAAAGGCACTTCTCACTAAGGAGATGTGAGTAAATGATCTGAAGGAGCAGCTTGTTCTCCCTTTCTGTTTCCCCCCCGTGGAGAATTACATTTCATCAGTAAGTGGACAGTCACAAAGACTGCTCATTCGAATATTCAAGGGAAATTTTAAGAAGGCTGTGTCTTCCACAATGCCAGGAATGAGAAGCAGTAGAGAGGGAAATGGGACTCCTGAAAATTACAATAGATCAACCAAATCTGATTTGTCAAAGTAAGGAAGAACTGAACTGCTTTCCATCACTTTTCTAGAAAGCTTTTCTTTAAAATACATAGAGTTTTGTGGTCAAAGTCTTTGTTCTTTGCATTAGCCATATCTTTTAATACTAGGGTTTGGGTTTTTTTACCAGTCATGGGATACCATCCTATATCCCAAAGGGTGTTTGAAAACAAACTGAAAAGTATCTAATGCAAAGAAAGCTCTAGTACCTATGTCAGCTGGAATTATGCCACTTTCCCATAAGAAGCTATTCTTCCACCAATTTCTGTTTCAAAACTAATCTCCAGGATGCCTTGAGCTATGTTATTAAAGTAGTATAAATTACGTCAAGTATGTAGAATACATATGCTTGAGAAGTAAAAATTAAATTATACAAATGGGACAAATGTTCATCAGAAGATTCAAAACATTTCCAGACTGAGACTTTGAGGGGTAATTAGGAATCCCTTCGTACTGATATGTGACCACAAACTGGGACAAATGGGAATTACTTTGTGCCAGTAAATCTCACAGTGCCAAATGCCCCAGTAATTTTTGGCTATCTTACAGATAGGCATGAGCAAGCATGAAAAGTGTTTTGCATATACCCTGCATGCCTGCTGCTTTATTTAAATTGAATTCAGTTCCATTAAATTGAATTAAACATGAATTGCTTACTTTATAGCTGCTATTTTATAAGTTGGCTTAAAGATGGGATGAGTTGGAAGACTCACCTGCAAATGTCAGAGAAGGACCGATAGGAGAAAAGAAACAGGAGAAAAATCAGAACACTCTATAAGAGCTTTGCTTTTCAAAATTGGATGTTGGGGACATTGTTTTGACCTTATCCTTGTATCCTACCAGCAAAAAGGAAACAATGGAATATTTTTTCCAAGTAATTTCCACATTGCTTTCTAAAAGAAAAAATACATTGTATCATAAGTATGTTTCACAGATTGCTGTCAGTTAGAACGTAACTGTTGTCAAAAATAACTCTCAAGAGAACACACTTGCCCACTTTACTCATGTTTTAAAGTTGCACCGTATTGTTTGGCTTTTTGGTTTTGGCTTGTTTTTTTTATTTCTTTGCATATTATTCTGGCATGGTTTGTGTAGTAAAGACATCTTTAAAAGTATTCTTCTGCTCTCTCAATTCTTTTTCTTGTGCAAAATGCATAATTATCACAGCGTAGAACTGACCGAGTGCTTCCAGCTCTGTCAGTTATGTGATGAATGCAGGTACATGTAAAACAATTATAACCTAACTGAGAAGTTAGTGCCTCTCTTCACCTCTGTGTTGGACTGCAGGCTGAATAATGAATGTGTTGCATTTTATTGCTCTTCCAAAAATGGCCTTTGTTACAGAACTACAAAGGAATATCAGGAATTTCTCATAATAGTTACACATCTCACATAGTTACAATACTTACTATGCCCATCGATTGCTTAAGTTGGGTTTTGTGCACGTTGCTTCAGTTTTTTAAATATATCATAAACAGTGACTCAGAGACATTATACATTATGTTTGCTGTTCAGTTTGAAAATGATTTAGTGTTTGCAGGCCTTGTAAGAGGTAGCCAGTGCATTTGAACTCCCCTTGGCAGAGGAGAAAACAAAAAGCCTCAGTTCAATTATGTTATTTTTAGACATAACTCAAGAAGGCTGGCACTGTATCTCCCAAAAGACTCTTACAATGTCTGTGTCCATGTAACCCTAGCAGTGAAGATTGCATTAAGAGAGATGTAGTCATTTGGACATTGTCTTAAAGGTTATTCCTGTTGTTTACACAGTCTCATGGCACCTGTGTCTTCAAAGATGCTCTATTCCCTTATTAATGTAATTATCCAGCAAAGGGTATATTTTACCATTTAGAAACTAAGTTTGGAAAAAAAGCCAAAATTGTTTGTCTACACTGAAATATAGTAGAAGGATCATAGGTCGTCACAGTTACCAGTCATTTGCAGCCGTCAAACCACTCTATATCTACTCACACCACACTGCCTGCAATTCTCGTTGCACTCACATGTTACCTTCTAAATGAAAATCTATATGTAGTTGCAGGCAATTTAAGGAAGCTAGGGTTTGTTAGGACAGATTTCTCACCCTGGTTTGTCATTGAATCTCAAGAAACTAGGTATTTGCATGTGTCGGAATTAATTTTCAATAAGAGCTAGAGAGTTTGAGTATCACAGTTTCCAAATGTTTAACAAAGATAATTTGAAAGAAAATTGTTTCATTTACTGCAATATTCAGTTTTAGAAAAATAAAACTTTATTATTTTGAAGACCTGAAATAAAACTAGTAGAATTTTCCCATCTCCTCCTTTGCTTCATAATTTACAATAACAAATATTTTATAGTATAAATTGCCTAACTTAATCAGTTTTGATGTAGTACAAAATTTGAAGAAAAGTTCTTTTTATTTATAACTCAGAGCAAAATAACTCAGTATTAGGCCATTTACATGTGACTTATTAATGACAGCAAGAACTTTTGCAAGGATTTACTACTTAGAAGGGTTGTTTATAACAAATATTTTCTAATGTAAATAAGCACATTTAAAAATTCTTAAAAATGGTTCTATCTATATGTATTTTCACATGCTACCTTAAGTACACTGTTTCTATGAGCTTGCAAGTTTTTTATAAAAGAAAACATAGATCACAAATCCTGACTTTGTAAACCTAGTTTGAAAAATTATGAAAAACATTCATGAATTGTTTTCAATATTCCAAATCTGTAAAAACAAAGGTATTGGGAAAACTGATGAATTTTACCTACTTCTTCCACCTACCTTTCAAATTACTGCTGCAGTTGAATCACTCACATTTTGTCTTCTATGGGAAAACATTATGGGAGAGAAACAAAATCATCAGTATTACTGTAATAAGAGAATTATAGGATAAAAAATCCTTTTCCAAATACTGTGAGAACTTCCAGTAATATACTTCACTTGATTAAATTACTCTTTATAAGATGGTAATTATTTATGGAAATCTGGTTATCTAGTACACATTTTTAACTTTATTTTTTCTCTCCAGTGTGCAGTCATTAGAACTTGTGGACATTTGCTGTGAACTTGCTACTCCTGGCAGTGTATGGGATAATACAAAGCTACTAAGGGCCATATAAAGCAAAATATAGTGTAACCATAAAGCAAGTAAATCCACATTCCTTCTTTTTTTTTTTGGTGTATTCTTAATTAGCCTATGAGACAAATAATCAGCTGTTAGTATGACTTCGTTGAAACTAGTTCTTTGTTATTGGTCTTATTTATTTCAGCTTGATCATGGTTAAAACAACAGCGTTTAAAAATTAGGATCCAGTATACACAGATTTATAGCTGTCTTCTAATAAATGCACAATTTGCATACATGATTGTGTATTCTCCCAGCAACTGAGATTCATATTCACTCAGATGAGTACTCAAAAACAAACCTGTTTAAATATGCCACATTAAAAGAAAATGCTGCTGACAGCAATTCCTCCTGTAGCTCAGTATGTGAAACTGTGAATAGACTGACAATCAAATGAAATTTATGGTGAAAAAAAATTAAATGAATAATAAAAATAAATTAAATGAAAAAAAAGATGTTCAAGGGAACATTTTTTATGAAAATCCTATGAAATCATCAGATCTCTATTCCTTTAATTCCATAAAAGTTTTATGTATTTATGTCTGGTCAATTTTGCAGTCACTGAAAAAAATGTTGTTTAACTAATAAAACAATCACCTTTTCCAGATGAGATCTATTCACTAGTGGTCATTTAATCTGCAAATAAACCTCCTAGATAGTTACAATGGACATATTGTATTCAATATTGAATTACTTCAATAGTAATTTTCATCTTCAGTTCCTTAAAAATATTAAAGCTCTTTTCTTTAAACCTGCTTTCCATTATTAAGATAAGCGTCTTCCATGGCTGTGATTTTGCATTTTTCAAACTGAAAGATAGCTATCCAGCTATTATTTTGTTTAAACTGTTGAGTATTCTGATTTAGATAACACGTTTATTTAAAGCTGCCCCTTTTCTATATGCAACTTGATGATGAGAAATCAGCAAACTCATGGTTATACAATGACTTGGACTGAACAAGGTATTGTAGGATAGTGAATTTTTTCTTGGATTATCTACTCTGACATTGGAACAAGTTGCATTTTATTGGCATAAAGAGGTATTACATATTTGGTGGGGTTTTGTTTGGGTTTTGGTTTTTGCATTTTTTATTAAAGAACATGGCATAGTTGGGGTTGAGAAAAGTACAAGAATTTTATTCTCAATCAGTTTTACTGAGATTCTGCACCCTGTATTTAGGTTTCTGTATGGAAGTGTCCATTATATTCCTGCACACTTGGCCTCTCCCTACTCCACATGGAGATCTGATCATGGTTGTAAATAGATCCTAGAGAAAAAAACATTCAGCTACATACAGGTGGATACCTGAATAACTACTAACCAAATGCTCTTTGAATAAATTGAGCACCTCTTTCACAAGCAGCAACAGAGACATAAAGACTGTATCCAGTTGTAGACACCTACATTGTTGATGCCTAAATTCAGCTTTTCACATATGAAGGAGAAAGCCAAACATGAAAGAAGTCTGTACCCAGATAAACCCTTCCTCATACGAGTATCTGAAGACCCACAAAGTTTCCCCATGACTGTGTCTATTGATGGTGCTGACTAGGATGATACCTCAGTTTTCAGTGGCATTTGTAGCCGTTAGACCCTGCAGAAGCAATTTAAGACAAAATTTCATTTATTACATGTATCTAGAGCATATTATTATGCATTAATTTTGCTCAGTACAAAGCAAATTATTTAAAGTTCTCAGTGTGCCATTCATTGTTAAGCAAACTAAAAGTATTTGAGCTTGTGAACACTGATCACAAGCACCATATTTCATATCTCTCATAGTCAATGATCTTTTATTTCCAGTAAGAAATATGAATTTCCCTCTATGATTTAATAAATGGTAGTACTTACCTTTATAGTCTAGGTAGTTCATTTCCATAGGTATGTTTCATTCAAATGAGTTAATTAAATTGATTTACATTTACATAATTTCTCTACTTTGACTGCAATAAACTTTCAGTGTAAATTTAAGCAATCTAAACTCTGTTTTGGCAAGTGACAATGATCTAACATACATTTTGGGCTGATATTTCTTAATCAAGTAATTTAGACCATAAATTTACATATTTATGGGTAAACTGCATAGTTAATATTTGCTCTACCTAGATGCTTACTTCAGTATAGGAGAAATTTAGTAGTAATTTTTTTTAGCATTTCAGAGCAAGTACTAGTGAATGTTTTTATCATGCAAATGCATCTGTTAGTTTGGTACTTTCTGTTTTCTCTAGAAAAATGAAGACCCAGACATAAAGATATATTGATGCTAATTGTTAAAAATAATTTATTTAAACAAATCAAGTGTAAAGATTTTAATGGAAATTGACACATTTTCACTTAGTATATTTTTATTATTCTTATTAAGAAATTGAAAGCATATTGGAAAGGCTGCAATCAAAGAAAATATTTGTCACTGATTTTTCTGATGCTCATGGAATAAGTAAATCTTTACTTTACTCTCTTTAAAGAAAATCTTCAATATGAAGCCAAAGCCAGGTTGTTATAAAATCTCCTCAGAAACTATTTTAAAGCTTGAAAACTTCTCTCTAGAAAAAATTTCCTTTCATGTATATTTTGTACTTCTATATATACAATCCTGGAATAGTAGAAGAGATAATACATGTAATTTATATTAATTTGACTTAATTTGATGTGTATATGAGGGAAGGAAAAACTTTCATTTCAATAATTTCATAAAGTTATTACAGAGGGGTTTTTTCTATATTTATAAATAGTTATATGAATAATCAAAGATTTTCTTAAAATATATTTTCCAAGCAATATAATTGCTTGTCGTTGTCAGGTTTTTTATCTGTTTGTTTGCTTTTGTTTTTTGTATTGAGAGAATCCATTGTTCATACAAAGGTGTTTTAATTCTACTTTGCTTCATTTCACATTTGCCTTATGAAAATCATTATCCTATTTTTATATTCTTTTCTAGCATATCTTGCATATTCATATTCTAATATAGCTGCAGATACAGGAGGAATTGATAAATTGCTTTTCCCTGGTGACATACTTCCCCCTGATGACCAGGCTCTTTGGGCAATGCTTTCAGCCTGAAAGATCAGGTGCCTGACCTTTTCTTATTCGCCACTGACAGAGATTCAGATACAATACAGAGTAGGTTGATTATACTTGGTTGAACATATCAACTTTTCTTTTACCCTCCTGTGCAAAGGAGAGCTCAATTTCTAAATAGGAATATTAAATTTGTGTTGTAAAGCTCTCTGTGCCGTAATTCAGGTTCTAGGCCATGAGCCTCCTTCCAAATCAACAGATTATTAACATAAAGCTTCTCTGTAAACTACTTCTCAACAATTTATATTTCTGCTGAAGATAAAGGTGTTTGCAAATCCATCTGTATATTTTCTTGTAAGACTAAATCTAAATTCCAAATTCACGGGCATACTGGAAATATTTTAAATCTTAAATGCCACTTGTGTCTTATGTTTAAATTACAAGTTTTTCTCCTTTTTTAGTAAACTATTCAGACATTAGCAAGCACTTTGATAGTATCTTATTGCCTTTTGTGTTGATCGCAAATATAAAAGAAAAAATAAAACCAAAACTCTTTCAGTCACATAAATTCTGATCTATAGACATGTTGAACAGATTTGGGTAATTATGAAAGTTTATCCCACTTGAGTTACTCAAATATGTTGTAATATTTTGAACTATAAACCATACATGAAATATAGTTTATTAAAAAAGAATAATACTGTATCTTTCTAATTACATTTTCCCTCAGATAAAAATATGAGTGCAAGATTAAACTGATATGTATAATCCATATAACTTATGTATATAATTTATGTATAATAGAATATAATGTATATATTTATAGAAAACTCATGCTGGTTTTACAAAGCCATAAATTGCTGTTTCAAACTTGCATCACTAGTCTGCACTTTCATCCAAATATAGTTCTAAAAAAGATGCGTAATGCATTGGTTCCTCTGTTACTTTTTCACACAGTTCTAGCTGATGTAGCTCTGAGACTAGGTTTAGACTAGATGGTAGGAAGAAATCCTTTACCATGAGGGTGGTGAGGCACCAGAACAGGTTGCCCAGAGAAGATGTGGATGTCCCATGCCTGGAAGTGTTCAAGGTTGGGTTGGACAGGGCTTTGAGACCCTGGTCTAGTGAAAAGTATCCCTGTCCATGGCAGATGTTTGGAATTAGATGATCTTAAAGGTCCCTTCCAACCCAAACAATTCTGTGATTCTATGAGGGACATTTTTTTATAGTCCTTCTTAAACACAGAATTCATTCCAAAAAAATGCAAGAAGTGATTTATCTGACACTGTCACAGGTGGGTACCTCCATCTCTTGCCACATCCAGGAGGTCTGTCTGAGTTTACTTGTCTCTGTTTTAAGCATCCTAGATCGATGAGAAACAGTTTCATTTGAGCAACTCCCTTTCATCAGGTTCTCCACCAGTCCCTTTCTTCCCAAGGATCTGCCTTGGGGAATGAGTCAGTATAAGCATAGAATCATTAAGGTTTGGTAAAACCAGGTCATGTTCACCACTAAATCGTGTCCTAAGGTTCCATATACAAATGTCTTTTGAACACTTCCAGGAATGGTGACTCCATCACTTCCATGGGCAGTCTGTTCCAATGTTTAACCACTCTTTCAGTAAAGAAATTTTTCCTAATATCCGACCCGAACCTCCTTTGGCACTCCTTGACACCCCTTTGACTTATTTGGAGTTAAGACATTTACACACGGTTTGGTTATTGAAGTTAGGTCTTACAAGGTTGACCTTAATGAGAAAACCATCTTCCTATCCGTAAAAACTCATTTGCTTAGCTCCAATTTCCTTTCTATCAGCTTGTGCAAGGAGCAGAAGGTGGTGGCTTATCACATAATATTCAACTGGTAAAAGTCTGTTATATTATAGTAAGAAATGTGACTATAGAGGGAAAAACTGCTGCAACTAAGACGGAAAGGCATAGAATAGTAGTAAAAGGAACATTTATTGAGGCCTATTCTAAAAGGTTACCAATAGAAAAGTCCCCTTAAAAGCAATTGTAGTAGATAGACCTCACTCTTATGTGTCTACTTATGTAGACACTCTTATGTGTCTACTATGGTAGTTATGGATCTCAGAAGTTAAATTGCTACTGGGAATTCACAGATGACTGGTAACTGGAGTGACTATCTTAGTAAAGACAGTGGCAAGCTATGTTCTGGGTAGCTTGAGTCTGAGGTCCCTTGATGGAATGTTGCCCCAAGATACCCAGTAGAGAAAGTCAACCAGACTTATAAGGGAAAATATTTTTGGAATAATCACTGTTGGCAATAAGATATGACAGGGTACAGTATCACAATCCCTTCTAATGTGAATCTTCCCAAACTCAGCATGTCAGCATCTCTCTCCAGTTGAGTTGTCCATATAACTCCTCAGAATATGTTTTCCTTTAGGCTTGCTCAACATAACATTTATTGCTCTCCTTCCTAACTTTCAGTCATATACACAAGAAACTGATAACTATGTAGATATTTATGTCACTTTCTTTTGGCCACTGGTTTTTAGTTTTTACAAATTTAATAATTTATAATTTAATTATAAAATTGTTCAAATTTTATAGTAGTACTCACTACAAAACTGGGTGTAAATAGAGGTGCAAATGAGCAGTAGAGAAGAAGAGAAATGTGGTGCTTTATTTTGTGTTACAACTGCCCAGCTTTCAGATTCTGAAAGATTTCACATCCTAATTTTATAAAACCTAACCCCTGTATATAAATGTATGAATTTATGTATGTATTTCATCATTGTAATACTAACCCAACACATCATTAATTGTCTGACTTCTTCCAGAAACCAAAACAAAAACGGGTCTAGAGGAAAGACTGTGTTGCAGTGAAGAGGGAGGTCAACTGAAAGAGAGGCAGATTGCTGAAGTCAGGATAACCTTGATAGCATTGTATGCCTGCTTTATCAACTACACCACATTGTAGCAGCCAAATGAAACACAATATTTCAAAGCAATGCCAGCTGTAAGCAAGACCTTTCAAGGCAGTGTAAGTTTCCATACACACATCTCTCAAAACAGTGTGGTCGCTAAGCTCTTCACATATATTACAGAATTTTTGTTCTCACTAAAGATGCCTAAGGACACAGTGTTTTCATTTCTTGATTACAGATAATATAGAAAAACTGTCAAGAAAGGAAAAAGGGAGAGGAGAGGAGAAGAGAGGAGAAGAGAGGAGAGGAGAGGAGAGGAGAGGAGAGGAGAGGAGAGGAGAGGAGAGGAGAGGAGAGGAGAGGAGAGGACAAAGTACTTAAATTTAGATGTTGCAGGAAATGGACAGAAAGTCCAGACTGAATGTCTTGAAAATGTCATCTCACCTACCTCCCAGCTCAGGTGGTCCTGAAAGACGCATTTTTCATCTCAATACTCCCTAAATACAAAAAGATTTTGCTTTTGCATTAGTATGACAGAACTTCAGATTTGATAAATTATAACTAACACACACATCCTCAAGGATGTTTAGGGAAGTTTGATTAAAAATTGGTGGATTTCAAACTTTTTATTCATTCAGTTAAATTCAAGTAATCCTGACAGGCACATTCATCATCCTGCAGTGTTATTCTGCAAATGAAGTACATGAGAACACTTTGTGCTGCAGTTCCAGTGGTAGATAGGCATACCTTGTTCTAGGTCAGAAATCATATGCCTACATTAGTGTGTACTGCCCAAATAATTATGCTCTGCTATTTCCTGCTCCAAAATTTTGGAATCAAATCCAGTTTGGATCTGGGCAGAGCAAACACAGATCTTTGCACCACTTCTATATGGAAACAACTCGGATAATGCTTATATACAAGTGTCCCAAATAGAAGACATAAGAGAACCCTTACTTTCCATATTACAGAAAAGTAAAACTATTACAAGCAAGCCGTGCACCTCCAAAGATTAGTCGTGAACCTGAAAGACACGCATGTGAAACATTTCGAATTTTCACCAGATTTACTATTAATCCATATTGAGGATTCTGGGTAATGTTTTAGCCTTTTCACTGTTATCAAAGGTTGTCTCAGATTTCTTTTTTTTCCAGAAACATTTTAAATAGACTGAAGTCTCAGGTCACTGAAAAGAAACCGTGCATCTGTTTTTCAATGGATGCACCTTAAGTGACACAAGCAGTAGTTGGCAGAGGAAAAAGAAGATGTAGGTCCAAGTCTGTCCATCCTGTCTGCTGCAGGTCTCAGTTATCCTGCTCTTCAGTCTTTTGGGCAGCTTTAGCATTCTGTAATCGAGTTTATATTCCAGCTCTGTTATTCTGTCACCTGATCTTTAGCTTTGTTCCTTTGTTTCTTGATTTTCTTTTTCCCTGTGTAATCATCTTTGCAAACTTCTGAGCAATCCTTCCCTGTACAACTCCAATATTTTGACAATATTTATTTCCTCTGAGGATTTCTTGGTGGTTTCAATGTAGCAAGGAAAAAAAGCAGCCTGTGTTACCACACCAGTAGTCTTGCAATCTGCACCATAAAGCTTTTGTCCTCCTGCAATAAGAATTGTACATGGGTGGAAAACTAAAAAATGTGAAACCTTAAGTTTTTCTTCAAAATAATTAGAGGACACGGACACTTTGAGAAAAGAATGAGGACCACAAAAATCATTTTTGGGGGCAGCATTCTAATTCTGGTCAGAATTCTTAATTAGGAAAAAGAAAAAGGAAACAAAATATAAAAAATACAGGAATCCTTTACTGATTTGCACTTCCAGTCCCCATACACTTTTATTTGTAGTAATCACTAGTTGATCATGATGGAGTTTTCTCCAAGGTCATTAAAACACTGAGTAAAATAATTTGCATGTGTGAGTATAGAGAGCTCTGTAGTGGAGGATCTCATTGCTCCCACCATTACTAGACGGATGATCTTTATTTCGTATTAAACCACAGAAACTGCAAAAGAGCTTCCAACTTATTAATCTATTAATGTGGAGGAATTTATTTTCACGGTTTTAGGGGGAAGCATATCAATCAACTGACCCCTACATGGTTCTTCTTGAGGAAAGAGGGTATTACTTACAATCTATATGACTACTACTGCTAATGTCTGAGGCTGTTGCAGCCTAAAAATGCACAGTTCATTCTGCAGATGGTGATAGCTCTACTAACACTTCTATTGTTAGTTTGAAAGTCAAGTGATGATATGTGTAGGCGTATGTGTGGGAGCAGTGCAAAGAATTACAAGGATTTTCTCCCACACTAACGATCCACATGGAAAAGAGGACCTTATGAAACAATGTTCTGTTCCCCTGGTATTTTTAATCAGTCTGATATTTTGTTAGAATAGCATTTTATTGCACAGCTTGTCATTTTTCTATCTATGGAATATCTTTTTAAATAAAAAAAAAATCTTTCATGACTTTTCCTTCACATTTTGATATGTCACCATTTAAAAAAAAATTAAGCTGTGTCAAAGCAGAAAAAAATAGCTGGAAAATTAATGATTTATTCTGACACACATGTAATTTACTCTTCTAGCTTTTCTCAGCAATTATGCATTTGTTGGACCTGGTAGTATTTAGAAGTTCCTTAAAGACAGCACCTGTCAGTTTTGCCATCTCTGTAAATTCCGTGGTGGCTGCAAAGCAGAAAATACATCAGTATTTGTAAACACAGCCTTCATGGTGCAGTCAGATGAGGATAAGGCAGTTGACCTGGGCTACCCAGATGAATACTTCAACCCCAAAAGGACCTTGTGTTTGGTTTCTACAACTCATTTAGGACATTTTAGTATCCTGTTTGTATTTTTATTAGTTCTAGTTCCCCACCCAAATTACCTATTCACTCCCATATAGGAAAACTTGAATTCCCACTGTACCATTCTCTGTTTTTTTGTTTGGTTTTGTTTGTTTGTTTGTTTTATACATACATAGATAAATATATGTGTATGAGTATGTACACATATGTTTATATGTGCATACACAAATATTTTTTAAATAGACAAGAATATCTATGCATATGAATATATGCCTAAATTTTGCATAGCTTTTGGCTCGTCTTCATACATTATATAAACTCGGGTAACAGGAAAAATTTACTCCATCCAAAACTTCACTTGTCCTCCTTTTCTACTTCATTCTTCTGCTACTTTTATTCCTGTCCAGCCATTTTTTTCTCAATGTTCAGAAATAAGCTCCTTATCTGTGCATTTTGAATAATGAGGGCTCAAAGAATGAGCCTCAGGTGATCTGTACTACTCTAATTATTTTGTTCTTTTGATGGCAACTGTGATTATACCCGCTGAGAAATGTCCAACAAAAACTTATATTCTATTAGAATTAAAAGAAACGATCCAACTACATGCTCCCATGTAAATGTATCTATTTTAAATTTATCTAGTCTTTGGTCCATTCAAAATAGTCTTGTCCGTGCCCCGTGCTGTGAAAGTTTTAGGAAATATGTGCTTTATTGTTTTGTATGAGAAGGCATTTTGATTTTATTTTTTCTGAAATTAACATTTTATTATTGAAAAATATTAGTTTCCTTTACATCGATGTTTCTGTTGGAAAGCTTTCTTTAGTAAATTTATTCATCATTAAACTGCAAACTCAAAAAATGCAAATAACTAACAAATTGTCTTTTACTTGATGGCCACAACAACAAAAGAATAGGGAGCCTCTCCTGATGCACACATTGTTAAGCAGCATAAAGTAACATCATAAAAATGATGATATATATCCAACTGTTTCACTGCATATTTTAGGTCCACCTGTTTTACAGACTTGACTGAATCAGATCTCTGCTGGCACATAGGGACTCTTTGGCATTTGACTGTAATCTTTCACAAGGGAATATTTTTACTTATTTCTGTATACTTTTTAAGTCTCTTACTTGTCTCACTCAGTAGAACTCAATATCTCCTTGCAATTTTATAATTAATTAACTACATATTGAAATATATCTACAAAGTTCTATATCTTCTCCAACTGACATTATTAACATAATTCTCACTTGATCATACCAAATATACCTGCTAACTTTGCATTTAACTTTGCAGTATGAGTTTTATTTTGAATCATTATATTTTGTGTTCTTGTTGACTTGGTGCATGCATTTAGGAGGGGTTTAGGAGGAAACAGAAGCTGACAGTCAGGAAAGAATTTTGGATAGGAGCTTAATAACATTTATATAAGAATGATGTGTAGAGTATATGTGAAAACAAGTTAAAATGTGGTCATACCTGATTATAAAATTAGAATGACATCTAGGTATAGGGTTTGTGGCTTCAGGGGTTTTGTGTGTGGGGGGGGGAGGTTTGTTTGTTTGGTTGGTTTTTTAATATTTCATTGTAATGAAAGAAGTACAGTAGGGCAAACGGTAGAATTAAATCTAAATAAAATATTATTTATCAGTTTAATCTGTATAAAGAAAAGAATTCCTAAAGGTGCCCATCAATCAACAATATTCTTGTCAGTAATGTGGAACCAACCCAATCTGCATGCTTTGTTTTTTATTGTTCAGTTTTGTATTTTCACAGATGGTGACCAAAGAATACTAACTGTTGTTTTTTTATAATAGCTTATGAAGTTTTGATTAACTTTCCTGGTTTTCTCCTTTTGTCACTCTGAAAGTAAAGGTCTTCAGGGAAGGAGGACCATGGAGAATATTGTATGATTCTGAGACATGACTCAGACAAAATGAGAATAATTTTGTCACTGTCTTCAATCTCCCAATAGACCACAACTAAAGCAATGTAAATAAAACATTTTAATAAATTATGATTTATATTTCAGTGTTAAGTTTTAAGGAAAAATACAAACAAGCAAAAGAAACCAAACAAGAAATAGTTTTAAAGAAATGGGAAATAGGAGTCATCTGACAAAATAAATCAATATTCAGGAATATGACTTTCTAATAGATCAAAATCCCCTGACAATTAGCATCTTGATTTCTTTTTTATTATACTCCATAGTTTGAAGATGCTATTGAGATCCTATCTCCTGGGACTAAGCACTACATAAATGCATAGTAACATTAGACTGAATTCTCAGCCTGAAGGTGATAGTTTAGTCCTCTAAATGCACCTGTTTAGGGAGTTAAGAGATGGAAAACATCATCTTTTATATCACTTGCCATCTGCATCCCAGACTAAAGGGAGAGAGAAAGAAACCAATTACTGACAAGTGGAAAAAGAAAGGGAAGACCCGGTAAAAACATTCTTATACCCGGTGAACACCCAGACACTCTGTCTGAAGGCCTAATCTACGTCAGGCACCTGTCTGAGACAGATGCAAGTCTCAGTTCAGAGCAGCAGAGGGGAATATGACTATTATTAGTAAAACTATTGCTTATCCCTCTGTCTGGCCTCACGCAAAAGCTGGAATACAATCACTGAAACGTAACCCAGACAAAATGTGAGAAATGTAGTTGCCTTCTCCTATTTTCCCCATGGTGAAACAAGGCTTTCTGAATCTGGGGACTTGAGCAAAAGAAGCCTGTGATACCTTTGAAAAAGTTCGTGTTTGAACCTTGAAGAATTTTACATGTCCTCTGGCCTCAGCTGTTTTGTCACTTTGTCAGCATTCACAAAGCCTTGTAGACAAGAAAAACGCGTATAATGTTCATCAGATGCTGTTGACTGAATTATTTCCTGCTAATATCATATTATTTCTGCTAAAATGTTAATTTATATGCATTGTTGCAGCTGATAAGTAGCAGAAAATGAACCCAGAAAGAAATGACATGGTTCAAAAAAGTGGCTCAGAAATACTTGATACAAGTATCTGGGCTTCATTTTGCTTTGTCTTGGTTTGAGATTCATATGTTATGCAAATAAAGAAGAATTTATTTTCATTCCTGTTCTTTTGGTTTATGTTTCTTTGTATTGGCTACAGCAACTACTTGCTGTTCCTTTGTGAAATGAAAGGTAGTTTTAACACAACAACTTAAAGATAATGAAAATTTAAAGGTTTAGAACATAGTAAAAAATAGTGCCCTTGATTTTTAGAAAAAAAAATAATAGAAGAATTTTCACTATTGAACTGTCAGTGACTGCTGTGATCTGAGTAAAATCAACTTCCATTGGTGATCCTGTTGCTTTCATATTTGCTTTGGAAATGAAAGTCTCATTATATCCTGCTACATTATTCAATATGATAAGAAAGACAATTTTAATGCTTACACTAGCCTATGACTCTGTGTGTAACCTTTCCAAATCCTGCCCTTGGCTGCAATGCAGACAAGTAAGTCAAGGCCATTGTTTGCATGGTTTAATAATTCTGCTGCTGGCAAATGAGTCAGACAGAGGTTGTTCTTGATTATTCTGTGAGAGTTGTTTTGTTTCTGCAATTCTAAGAGGAGTGGGAAAATTAAATAACTTTTTCTTTTCTGTTGGTTGCATGAAAAGATTGGATCTTTTGATAATAAAAAAATGTGGTGTTTGCGTGATTTAGTGAGGACTGCCTTTTGAGATTTAATGCAGAATGCATTTTGAAGATAAAGGTGCAGATGTTTTCATATTTTTACTCAGAGTTTATGTCAGGTTTAGGGATTACTTTGGTGAGAAAAACTTAAGTAACAAAAAATTTACACCAAATGATTCTTAAAATGTGAACAGGTCTAAAAGTGCAGTGAACAGAGGAAGAGCATGGATAATGAAGCTTAGATTCTTCCAGTACTTGACCTCGAGATGAGTTCTCTTTTCATTTCCTAAGAAATACAGTCTACTTTAATTTCTTTACAATATTTCAATAAGTTTTGCACTGCATGTCCACATTATTCTACTTTCCGGACTAGCTGTGAACTCAATAGGCAGCTGCTATGGCAGTTTGATTTTGTCTAAATAACTCTGACCTGCTCAAGATAACCACCAGTCAAAGCAGAGCTTAAGTAATTGATTCTATTTGGACATTCTGCAAAAGGACTCTGTAAATATCAGGGTTGCAAAACATAGTCATGTGTTGTATTTGAGTGCCTTGTGCCAACAGTTACATATAGAAATACTTATAGTAGGTGTCAAAAGGTAACAAAGGTACCAAAGATAATTCCTTGGTCCTTCTCTCAAATAATGTTTACATACTCTAATGTCTCCATTTTCTTCCAACCCACAGAAGAAGTTAGTTTTGAGATTTACCCTGGTAAAGAACTGGAAAATTGTCCATCTAGTTAAATATCTAGACTAGTATTTGCTGCTGTAGCTCTTACATCTTTTTTCTCATTAATTCAATTCATGCTTTTAAAAGCCAAATATTTGAAAATTATACATATGTCCCGTTATACACTAACATTCTTGGACATCCAAAAAGTCAAGAAGTAAGGTTTGAGATTTTTTCTAAGTTGAAAACTATACAAAAACTTCTGTTGTAAGATCCAAGACCATAAAAAATATTCAGAACATTCTAGGTAATAGTCACACTACCAACCTTATTCCCTTTGGCATAATAAACTGCAAACTGTCTCCCAAACTGATAGCAAATTAGCTCTCAATGAGCTAATTTGTCCCAGTTGCCAACATAGAGGGAAAATTTTTCTCGTGAGACAAGATTTTCAAAATATGTTTTTATTTTTCTTGTGCTGTTGTTTATTATATCGACAAATATTGTGTAATTTAGGAAAAATATGTTTTTTAGTTAGTTCAGGAGAGAAAATAGGATACTGAAATGCTATGTGGAAAAAGGCAAACAAATTCTGTTAGGAAATTAAAACAAAGAACTTTCCTTTTCACTCCCATGTGTATCCTGCCCCATGCTTTTATTCCATTTCCCTGAAGTATCTATCAAAATTTTAACTGGAGAAAAAAAATAAAAATCTGACCCTGAATTTATTTTGAAACAGAAGTTTAGTTTTAAATTAATTCCATTTCTGACAAATTTTGACAAAATCAAAGGCCTGATTTCTGTCTTCCTTAGGCAAGTCAGGGATAATTCTACAGGTGTTAACTTGCATGTACATAGTGTGAGAGAAAAAAACAAGTCCTTAACCTCCTAAAGGTTCCCGTGATATTTGTGAATATAATTTTATTTAGCCATTTCATTTTGTCCTGCCTTCTAGCTATGTGTGGAATGGAGTGTGAGGTCCATTTACTTCCCAGTGTATAATTTTAGATGATTAGCTACCCGGGAAAAATTTTCAGAAGTAATTCAATTGGTTTTAGGCAATCAGAGGGAAAAAATGCTAGCACGACCAGACAGAATATGAGATATTAGCAGATGATATAACCAGGTCATTTTCCCCAAGCTTTGGAAATGTTTTTTTTTAACTAATTTGGATTGTAGCTACTTTTTTTACACAACTCCTCTCTTAATGAAGTGCAACAGGTTTTTTCCTTAATAGCTGACATAAACACAGTTGTTCTTTCTGATTGGTACAAGCACTGTCTGCCTTTTACTGTGTTTAACACGTGCATGTTCTTTTCTTCCTGAGAAGAGTACACACTGCATGCAACATTTTCATACTGTTTTGCTTCACACATGTCTTATAAATACTATTAATTTCATACATTACTACTAATTTTATCCAGTAATGCATTTTTAAAATTTTGGTTATTTATTTAAATAGTATGAGTACATTTGTGGTGTTCATGAAAACATCCCCTTTTCAAAAAAGGCAGAGAATCCTAATTACATTTTTCATTGGTAATGTCTCAGTTAAGCCTGGTCAAACAAGTCTAGATGATTTTACCTCCTTTTATCAAGGAGATATAAAACTATTTCAGCATCAAATAAGGAGATTTTAATCACTTAAGTATTGGAATGGTCTTCTAATCATAATGGTGAGAGCAAGGCATTAAATATTTTTTAAGATGGAACTTGGCAAGTTCATGGACAACAATGCATGTATGTTAAAACAGAATGTCTAAAGGTGAGACATCTGGGATATGTCACTGTATTGTTACCTCGGAATAGTTCTTAACTGATCTCCATTGCATTCACACATTATTCAACCTATTCTTCAAAGTTTTTATTCATTGCGTTCTGAAGAAAGAAGGATTCCTCCTTTTCTTGGACCACAGTGAGGTTTCTCTTTTTGTTGTTTTTTTCTTAATCTCTTTTTAGGTCCTCACTGTAGACTACATTTATGTAAGTTGTTAACAGGTGCTTCTAAAGGGGGTTAAATTTTACTAGGTTTCTTCCATCCAGCTCCCAAATTTGAATTGGAAGCTAATATCAAGTTCGTAAATTCAAAGTGGACTATTTGCCCCTTCTCATATTCTAGTCATAGGCTAGGGTGTTTTTTTCATCCTTCAGTTATTAAAAATAACCCTCTTTCTACGTTAGCTGTATGTGGAAATATTTGGGGTTTATCTTTTCCATTACATTTCTCCCTTTTATAGTGCTCTTTTTTTATACGTTATATCCAAAACATGCTATGAAATATATTGCAAAAATAAAAAAAACACTCGATTTTGAACCTATCATCCTCCTTCCTTTTTTCCTTCCTATTCCATATTTATGAACAAAAGCTATTCCAAGAAAGTTAGTAATATGGTTGTGAATGTAAAGGTTCACAAAGTGTTGAGAACCTACCGCATTAATGTCAATAGCTATTGTATAAAAGCTTTCAATTTAATCTGAAATGGGACTGCAAAGTGGTTCATATGCTGAGATATCCAAGTGAATAATTTATTTCTCAGTAATGGTAGGATGCCGACATGCTGATATTCACCCAGGAAATCTTCAGCTTAAACACTAGATGTGTCTAGGAAAGTAAAAAGGTGTTCATTCAGTTGTAGAAGACAGAACATTAGAAATTCTTCATCTTACATTTGGTATTTACTTTGAATGGAAGAACTAGAAAGTTTCTTTCAGACGTAAAATAAAAACAATGAATGAGAAGCATAAGATATTACATTGTATTGCTCTAACAAATCAGCATTTCCTACTTAATATCTTCCCTGCTTTTCCTCATTTGCAATGCCTTGAACAATATAGACAAACAGTAGGATTTCATAACATGCCAAAAATTTAGAAAGTTTTCTTCCATTGCTATTACTTAGAAACTTTGTAAACACCTACAATTAGAATAGAATATAATAGAACAGAAAGAACAAAATAGAATAGCTCACCTAGAAGGGGCCTGGAAAAAACATCTATTCCAACTGCCTGAACATTTCAGGGCTGACTAAAAGTTAACAAATGTTGATAAGGGCATTGTCCAAATGTCTGTTAATCACTGAGAACCATTGGGGCATCAACTATCCCTCCAGGGAGCCCGTTCCACTCTTTGACCACCCTCTTCTTGGTAAAGAAATGCTTCCTAATGTCTGGTCTAAACCTCCTCTGATGATGCAGCTTTGAGCTGTTCGTATGTATCCCATCACTGGAACCCGGGGAGATGAGATCAGCATCTCCTTTTCCTCTTCCCCTCCTCAGGAATCTGTAGAGAGCAATGAGGTCACCTCTCAGCCTCCTTTTCTCCAAACAAGGCAACCCCAAAGTACTTGGCCACTTCTCATTATTCTTGCCCTCTAGGCCTTTCACCAGGTTTGTTGCCCTACCTGGATTCATTTGAAGCCTCTTAAGTGGTGGGGCCCAGAACTGCACTCAGTGATCCAGGTGAGGTCACACCAACACTGAATGTGGAATGATGCCCTCTTTTAAGCCAGCTGTCGATCAGCAACCCTACATCCTTTTTCAAAACTGGAAAAAAATGAGGTCTTCTTATCTTTTTTAACAGGTTTGTATCTTCTTAACCTGTATGTGTTAAAACTATGCAAATAACTAATTCCAGTTATCTGATATCTCTTTTGGTTAATAATTCCATCTGTTTGTTGTCTGGATAGAAAGTTCATATGGGGTTTGCATTTAAAGTTCTGTTAGTTTTCTTCCCTTCATGTTGCTTAATAATCTCCAAATTAAAAAAAAAAGTCTTATCTGGAATTAGTGGCCTTTGTGTTTTAAAAAAAATCTCACTGCACTGAGGATATTATATTGATTGCCTTAGGAGAGAGAAGATGCTCTGTACGTGCACACAGTGCAGTCAGATCATTGTACTAAAAGACATGGCTCTTCAGGTCAGATATACTAAACTGGGAAAGCTCAGAAAGATATAGAATTAACGCCAGGAAATCTTTTAGAAACTGTAAAGCAGTCTGAAATCAAACAGAACCTTCATCTTGTCAGATCACAAAAACTGTCACAGTAAACTAGACAGAAATTCATTTAAAACTACACCAAGGAGAAGTAAGGGTTTAGAAAAGCAGTATGAAAATGTCACTGTCCTTCCTGTACTGTTGCATATTACATCCTGACCACATTTTTCCTGGTTTTCATGATTTTATATGTAGCTCTATCCTGTGATAGTCATTTATTTTGTATACTGGAGAGCTCTTTTCTTTTTTACCTCTTCTCATTCCAAATCCATTTCCTACTTTTTCCTCTTTTTTGTACTCTGTCTATCTGTACTATATCCTTCTTCACAGAAAATAATGATAAATGCCTGGAGAAGAACTGCAAAAGGAATGTGATGTATGGATTTATACGAGACATACTATAATGGTTGTTGTTTCTTCCCTTCCTATTAATTTTTGAGCATCTCTTATCTTGCAAATCTAAGCACAACTGCTCAAATCTGTCCTGATGCCAATAGCTAGTGTAGATCCTCTGATTTCAGATTATTTTGCTTTTAATTATTTTAGGCATTTCATCTCTCACTCAATCACTATTACAATATCTTTCATAAGTTTTCATGCTGAATTATAGTTTCTACTTCCTTGAAAAACACTATGTCAATTAGTTTGGTAACCCTCATACTTTTTCCCAGATCACTCAGGAACATGTTCAGTAGCATTGATTTCCATGGATCACTTCATAATGGTAAAAGTAACCAACTTTTCCAAAAACTTTTTTCATCTTTAACCACTTATTAATGATTACAGGAAGATTTTATCCCTTGTACCATGGCATCTTCTTTTACAGAGGTACTTTCTCAAAATTATTTTTGAAAACAGAGTAGATATATCAATCAGTATCTCTATCTACTTTATCACCTTCTTTATAGAGATTTGCACTACATTTGTGCAGCATCACAACATAATCTGTGTTGATGTTCTGCTACATCATATGTACTCATTTATACTTTATTATAGGTTCAACAGTTTGCTGAGTGCAGATTTTATAGTTTCCATTTCATAGTTCTTCAAAGCCCTTTTAAAAAATTTGTATCACATTTGCCATTTTCAACTCCTCCGGTACAAAGAACATTTTTAAGTGATAAATTGCACACTACAGTTAACAGCCCAGCACTTTCATATTTCATTTTCCTTAAAATTCCATGTGAATACCATCTGTTTCTGGAATTTTGCTGGTATTCATTTTATTAATTTATTTGAAAACTCTTTTATTAACATTTCATCTGAAACAGTTCCTGCACAGTGACTTCTGTTACAAAAAAGTTTCATTTGTGACACTTAAACTTTTGCACAGTGAGGTAGTTAATTAATTTTGGGTTTGTCTTATGTTTTTGTTTTACTCAGACATCCCTTATATTAATTTTTGACCATACAGAATCTTGGAAGGCTTCTTTGTTCTAGCATTGGTATTTTTTGAATACATTATTATGGAAGTCAAATATTTTCCTGGTACAAAATGTTTCTCAAAGTCTTGTTTTCCCTGTTTTAGTACAATATATTTTAGTTAAGTTACGGTTTCAGTATTTGTATAATTTCCTTTTCTTAAATAAGAATTTATCATTTTTAATGGTCTTTCTCAATTTGTATTAGCCATTACAGCTTTTTGGCATCATCTGTAAAATACTTATTTTTGCTGTTTGCTTGTTTTTTTTTTAATAAGAACTACACTTTTAGAATAAAATTCTTATATTATTATATTTTCAATACAAAATTTTTATGTCACTAGAGTTTCATCCTTCTAGCTGCTTGTTTTATTTTCTTCAGCTTTACAAGCATGCTATTTTAGACATGTTCATATATTTCATTTTTTTCCTACTTTTTACTTCTTTAGTCATACACGTATGCTTAATGCATGATGGTAATTTTTCAGGTTAGATTTTTGCTAATTATGTCTCGATCCAGGTCTTTTACATTGATTGAGACTACCTCCTCTCTTTATATTTTCCAATTATTTGTTTTAAACTGAAGTAATTTAGGAAGAAATGTCTTCAGAAAGTTTTTGTGCATAATGTCCATTCTGACATGAATCTTCATGAGAACAACTGCAGTTTTCTGAAAATTTTCTTTTTCACAGCTGGGTCACTGTTCTGTCTAGTTAATCTACCTAGTATTTCTCCTTTTGAGTACAAATTTTTACATAGCACCATGTTCCATCAATCTTTCTGCATCATTTTTATCCACTGAATACTGCAGCAGGGGCCTCTAGGAGTATAGACATGGTTGATATCATAGGCCTTGAAAGTACTGGGACACAGTAGACCTTAAGGCTATAAACATAAATCACAAATGATCAACAGTTGGTCACTAACAGATTTCAGCCTCAAGAATCAGGGTGGACTTACTTCAAGGCATATGAAAAAGTAAAAAAAAAGAAAAAAAAAGTAAAACCTGAGTATTGATTCAGTAAAAACAAAACAAAACTAAAACAGACATAAAGAAAACAAAGAACATATATAGCTGCAGAAAAGACAAGCACACACACAAGAATGGAAACAAAGCAAAAATAGAAAGAGATGAACTGCTCACATACATACTGTGAGACCACTCAGGATGCTGTGTCTCATCAATTCCCTCTGCTTAGTGCTTGCTAGGCCGCACCTGGAATGCTGTGGTTAGTTTTGGTCCCCACTATACCAAAAAGATGTGGACAGGCTGCAGAGGGTTCAGAGAAGGGCCACAAAGATGATCAAAGGACTGGGAAGCCTGCCATATGAGGAGAGGCTGGGAGAATTGGGTTTGGGAAAGGAAGGCTTAGGGGAGACCTTTTTATCATGTTCCAGTATTTATAGGGTGTCTACAAAGAAGATGGAGACTCCCGTTTTACAAGGAGCACCATGGAAAAGACAAGTTATAATGGGTGCAAGTTCTTCCCTAGGAGTTTCCATATGGCTCAAGAGGAAAATTTTTCACAATGACAACAATCATTGGAGTAATTTCCACAGGGAAGAGATGGATTCCCCAGTGTCGGATACTTTTAAGATTCAGCTGGACAGGATGCTGGGCCATCCTGGTGCCTTTACCATGCTTTTACTATGATTTTGCCAAGAAAGGTTGGACCAGTTTATCTTTGAGGTCCCCTTCCAACCGGCTGTTCTATGATTCTATGATACCGGTGCTTAGACACCGCAGCTCCTCCCTCTCCTCTGGTTGAAAAAAGGCACTGCTTTTTGTTCTACCATTCACCACTTTTTCTTATTGCATTTGCTCAAATACTCATCTGTAGCTGGGTCTTGTCTGGTTGTCTACTTTCGTATGTCATGTTTGTATGGAACTTTCATTACTTTTTACTGTTGCCTCCCAGAGTTTTATTTACCTTTAACTCATTTTCCTTGAAGGCAGAGATTGCTGACTTCACTTTTACACCATGTACCATTTAGTTCTTTTCATTCTTGTATACTTGTTAGGTTTTACCTTTTCTTTAACTTAAGTCTATCAAAACAGTTTTGGGGGGTTGTATTCTTTTTATTTTAGGCTTTGGCAACATAGTTATATTGTGATTTAGATAAAGTATATATTTTCACAAAAAGGTTATATTTATTAAAAAATCATTGCCTTATTCATTCCTTCTAATTCTTCCCCATATTTAGACTTTTTGTCTCTGTACACACTAATGCAAGTGTTTCAGAGAAAACTTAAGTGTCTGTTTTCTTCTCCAACATATACAACAATGTCCAGAAATCCCATGATCATAATTTCCTGACTGTTTAAATTCTGCCTTTTCATGTAGCAAAAGTTACCATCCTGACACACATATACATCTAGAAGCAAACTCACTCAGAGTGATAGATCTTATCTTCTTGATATCAAGGGTACCCTGAAGGGGTACCCACACAGAAACATGTAGTTATTGTCTATGAGGAACAACCCTCTTGCAAGCGTGATGCCTGGTAGATTGTGCTGCAGCTGAGCTGTGTAACATAGGGGTAGATTCAACATCCTAATTCTCAGATTGCTATTCCATAGAGTTAGTGATCATTCCACATTCCATGATAGTACATATATTCACTACACACTATAGCAAAAAGTGGACAGAAGACCTGCAACAGACCTGCTAGTTTTTTTACTATGATAATAAAGGCAACAGCTTTAGTTTTGCCTATAATCCCAAGATATTATTTGCTGTTGAAAAGGTTCGAAAGTAAAGTCATTACTTTATATTTTCTTTGTCTTTTTAGAGGTACTCCTTTCCATTCACTCAGAGGAACTTTCAAGGGATCTATCAAACACAATGGTCACTCAACATCATCTTTAGGGAAGTTTACATATATAGAAATGAAATGAATTGTGTATAAAATCTGTATTTCTCAACTTTCTTTCACATAATCTTACCTTTCAGTTTGTAGCAACAATAATTTAGGTCCAGATTAATGGATCATTCATTCTACCATTTAAATCATTACAGCTATGGTATGCACGCCATTGCATGAGATATAATGGAGAATTTTAAGTACACAAATTTTTGTGCACAGTTCCGTTGCTAATTATTAATGTATCTATACTTACTCTTATTGCCATTGTGCATCTGCCTTGATCCTTATAACAACATTATACATATTTTCTAGTATTCATTTATATACAGTCATTGTGATAGCTTAATTTACATGTTAATGATGTTCTTTGAAAAATATGAGCTGACCATTCTTCTTGTAAATATTGTAATG
The DNA here is from genome assembly GCF_003984885.1 of Neopelma chrysocephalum. Lineage (NCBI taxonomy): Eukaryota > Metazoa > Chordata > Aves > Passeriformes > Pipridae > Neopelma > Neopelma chrysocephalum. Next base: position 6,615,013 of record NW_020897737.1, read on the forward strand.
AATCATTCATCTGGATAGTATCCTAGTCTTACTAGTAATTCAAGAAATTCAGTACAGTAATTGAAACATAGACCAGGAACAAACAACAATCAATAAAGGTTCTCACAAAAATAATAAGTCATAGGCAAATAGCTGTTTCTTTTTCTAGAGGCTATATGCCACATTTTCTGAGAAGAGTATAGCCAATAATAGGCATTATACACACAAAATTTGGAGAGAATGTGAAATAATATTTTCATTCTAACAAAATAAACTATCATAAAATAAAACATATTATAGTTATTAGATTAGGTATTCACATACTCAAGACTGCTGAACTGAGGTTGAAAGTTCCATGTTAGTTTTGTGCCCTAGTTCCTATTTATATATATAAAAAAATTTATAGAAGAAATGCAATGTATTGCAGATCTCTGTGAATATAACATCTATAGTGATTGCATCTTATCAAGTAATTTGGCATTTTCAAAACTGAAAATATAGAATGTGAGTTTTAGAGGATTTCGCTATCATTTGTATTGGTACTTTTCCATTTAAAAATCTTCAACCATTTCATAAGACTATACTATCAAGTGTAAGAAAAGCATTAAATTGAAACAGTCTTTGCTTCTGTATTTCTTTTTTCATTATATTCTTTTCACAATATTTATTTATTTTAATTACATTATTTGTGCTGGAGTCTAGGTTGTAGGACAAAATGCTTAACTGTACTGTACCATGTACTTGCTTATAGAAGTATTTGGATCATTGGTAAACAAAAATTACAAAATCCAAGTCACTAGTAGTTCATCCCACTGCTGATGCTGACTTGTCTTTATCTCCTCAATCTTTGTGACAGTCAGATTTACTAACACTTTCATACCAAGATATTTTAAAATGTCACAATTTAAATGGTGCAGTATGGTATTTGAACTCCTATCTTAAGTCTTCAATCTTCTGAGCTTTCCTTCCATTGATGTTTCCAAGGCCATTTCTTTGTCAAACTTTTCATCACCTAAGAGGCAAGCAAACATCTTCTTTGTGATGCTTCAGAGTTCAAGTGCCTTCTGAAACTGTTCATAAATGTCTACAGTTTGTACTACCTTACAATACCACATTTTTCCTTCTTTCTTAACACTGACACATACATAAAATCATATTTCCCGAACCATCAAAATCTATATGTTCCAAAATATACAGTGCCAAATATATATTTTCAGAAGTGAACTGCTTTATACATTTGTTTCTCTAAGATAGACAAAAACATTTTGTTTGCAAAATGTCATGCCTTTAAAGCATTGCAACTGTACTTAGAGGCAAAACAAATGCAACAGTGTCCCTTCAAGATATTAAAAATTGTCAAATTTGAAGCTGTTTTTAGGACAAGGAAATTAGATTGCCCCATGAAATGTACTCTTCTGCTTGCTACTCGGTAGGATGCCTTTGTAAATGCAGATAAAATGTATTTATTCCAAACATTACTGTTAACAGCTCATTGCCTCACTGAAAATAATTTTCCTCAATAGGTGCCATTCTGCCCAAAGTAAATTCAAGCAATTCATCTGATGAATTCAAAGATAGCACTCCGACCACCTAATGCTAAATTGTATATCAAAGGTATAAGTTTTCTGAATCTGTAATGTGCGAGCTGCAAAGACTTAATAAAATTATTAGAAGTGAGGAAAACAACTACCTTTAAATCATCACATAATAACTTATTTGCTATTTAAAAAAATTAAATAATTACTAGCTAATTAGGGCATTCTTCAATCTGAACAGAACTTTGCTGTGGCCATAGACACAACACCACAGCATTTCCATGGCAGGAGCAGGAATTCAAAATTGTGTATATCATAGTATTGATTATATTGTTTATTGTATGAAGGACCGTGTTCTGCAATCTAATTCTTTTCAACTAAATTTATCTAATTATGAGTGAAATAGACAAAACCAAGCTCATGGTTTTTAAATTGCATTGTTTTCTTTAAAAAAAATAATTATATTGTTTTATAAAGTTGTAAACTAGTTTCTTCTAACTAAGAGCTTTTAGTTTATGACATACAGTGCAGTATCTATGCACATACACCTTACTGGGTTACATGATTGAAATGCATCTTGTTTTCTTTTCCATAGAGGTTGTCTGCCCTAAAAATGCTGCACGAAATGTCACATTCTCCAAAGAATGAAGAATGGTAGATTTTCCTGGAAATATATGTGATATATACAAGATACGTATAACATGTAAGTCTTAAAATATAAAAGTTAGTTACACTTTTGGCACAGTCATGTCTATTGGATTGAATACTTTGACAGATTTCTAACAAGCAAATGACCCTTTTTTTGTTGAAAATACAAAATGAAATGTAGTCACCACATCAGGGCCCATGCTGCTAATATATGTAAGTAGCAAATTCTCTCAAGCGTACTGAGATACAAGTGTCATAATTTAAACCAGAATTCTTTGCATACTTTTAACAGACACTAGAGGAAAATCCATTCTTTATAAGCATTGCCTGTGTTGGTTGTTGATGTTTTCTTTAGCTATTGATTATTGTCACTGCTTAGAAAGAAGCATCATTGTTGATCTTCTGCCAGTAGAACATCACAGTCAAGTATGGGGTAATAAGGTAAATGCCGAAAGACATTATGTAATAGTGTCTCCATCTATTTAAGAATTTATTGGAAAAAACCAAAGTTCTCTGTGCTAAAAATTTCAGTGAAAAGACAATTCTGAAATGTTTTTCTGCTTTGTAGTCGTATTTTGTTTCTATAAAAAAGGGAAAACTTTTCAGATTATACCGACATTGGTCAGGGCATGCAATTGATCTGAAGACCATAAATGGCTAAAATGTGTGTGTTCTTCTAAAAATGAGATACATCTATGCAGAATCTGGATATTGTCTACTTAATTATGTATTTATTGCTTTTGTGAACAAATTTATTTTGTATATCATACAGGCTGCTACAAAATGAGAAGGAAACTTTGTTTTCATTGCCAAAATCTCGCCCAAAATTTTGATAGTATTCAGGATAGAAAATAGAGGACAATCTAATCTCTTCTGTTCTATTGTAGAGTAGATTTGTGAAACTTATAAAATAAAAAGAGTAGAACAAGTGTTTTGAAGTTAGTGTCCCAAAATGTTTGTATTGTTTTTTTCCATAAAAATAATCTTTTTTCCACCTTGCTTTTAGCACTGCTGTACCTTTAAGTTTAGGCATCTGATGTCCAAATATTTTGAGATTTGGGAAGAAGATGTCTGGCAATGTGCTCTTTCATCTTTACTCTGTTTTTTTTTTAGTTGCCATTATTACTTATCAACCATGTCACCACTTTGTAAGTGTATATGAAGTTGGTAAAAATTATTAGTCTTCATTTTAAATTCCTATGTGCCTCCACAGGTCTGAGCTCTCACTAAAATTAATGAAGAGCTACTCAGTGAATTTGTAGCCTGCAGCAGTTTTCAACTCACCCTCAAGTAGACGGACGGGTCTGGTCTACAGTACAATAATCTGTTTAATGCATCAACAACATCTCCATTGAACTCTGCAAGGACCTAGACCACATGAAGGCTCTCCAGTTACCTAAAGAGAGGTGTTTAATGCCATTTAAAAGACCCTTGGGAATCCAAGAGTTTCACACGACCCTGACAGGTGCGACTCAGAACCTGCGAGAGACCTGCACCCTCCTCTGGTGATGGCTGAAGTGCAGGGAAATGTGTAAAAGAGCACCACACACGTGAATCCCACCCCTGCATGGAAATACATGCAGATACAGTGATTTGAGATATGCTAAGCCGAAGTGGCTTCCAGTATCACTCTAGATGCCTTAGATTCTCCTGACTTATTTTCACATGCCACTCCAGAAACATGTGAAACACTTACTGATCTGCTGGCAACTCTATTAGCTCCATGCAAATGGCTTGGACCTTATGGACTGGGAGTCTCCCTTCAGGCAGAATCAGTCATAGAAGTCCATGACTGTGTAGAAACAGTGTGGGTTGATTCCCTCTCTTACATTGCAGCAGCATGCTGTTATGTTCTCCTTTTCAATAACATGATTGAAGAGCTTCTGAAGCAATAGCTTGTTGGAGAAGCTCCTTCACCTAATTACGTATACAAAAACCCCACAACCTTTGCTTATTAATTTTTCATTTTATTTAGACTTGTTTTTCCAAAACTCACCAAAATGGCATTTAGAAATATTTTCTCAGTTTTTCAGAAGAAATCGATAAATATGGTGTGTAAAGACTCTTCAAGTATGCATTTGTAGAATGCTGGCAGAAACCCCTGTAAGGATATACCTGTATGTTTTTTCAAGTTTTTTCTAAACAAAGTAGACTGGCTCATTCCCAGCTGTTGATTTTTCCATGTTCTGCACTGACCGACACAGATTCCTGGTAGCTCAATTTCAACTAACAGCAGCTGAACTGTCTGCATAGTCTGAGCTCAAGATATAAACCTGAACAATATTATGGACTTGTCTAGGTTTCTGTGTTAACCTGAGATGCTCATCTCCCATCAATTTATCAAGAAAAATCAGTATATTAACTAAGAGCAATTAATAACTTCAATGGATAGGAATTGCAGACACGTTTGAGAGAATGTCATGAAAGTGTAAGGGAAAAAAAGTAAATTTTATGTCTCAAATGATAGATTTATATGACAATATTTAAAACCTTTAAAAAAAATCTGTTGTGAAGATCTTTGTGTGGTCCTTTCCTACAAGTACATGAGAAATGTTTTTTAGAGAGTCTGTAAGTAGAACAGTCCAGTATACAGAAAATTCTGCTGTTGAGTAGGAGGGCTCCATACTATGAACTAAATGGCAGACAGAATTCCACTGCTTTTGAATTATATTTTGCTGTTTAGCTACTTAAGAGAGAAACAAGTAAGCATAAATCCAAAAGGCAACAAAATTAAAATACTGATTTAATTTCATCTCTCCAGTCAGGAAAAAAACGTTAATCTTGGCTTATAAAAATCCATGAAGCTGCACTGCAGATATTTGGATACATCCTACATGATGTACAGAAGAAGCTTTGCAACACTGAAAGTTCCTGAAGTCTTTCCTATTTATTCTGCCAACATTCCTCTAGGACTAATGAGGTAGGACACAGCAGAGCATGGAATGTTAAATAGACTGAGGTATGCATTCATAAGAGAAATGTGGAGACTTTACATAAACACCAGCTCTGCTTCTAGATAATCTGTAAACTCCATAAATAATTGAGAGTGCTCTGAAGAACTCTATGCAATGAGGTACAGGAGCTACATACACATATTATATTTGAAATAATAAGTCTTCCTGTCTCATGGATTTCATAGTCTAGATAAACTAAACAAAGGTAGGCAAAGGGGAGCTTCTGGCAGGAACTTAAGCAGGGAGCATTAAAAAGACCTGTCCAAGATCCATGAAATAGACCAAAATTTAGTACCAAGTACCTAAATCCCTGTCTAAAATTTTGTTTTCCCCCTAAGGAAAAATATTCTCCCTCTCCCTTTTCTCATCAGTCCTTTGGATATTATTAGAATTGCTAAAAGGAGCCTTTCGATTTGTTACTTTAGGGATTTTAGTCTTTTGGAGGAGGTTTGGAATTCGGTCCAATGGTGGGGTTTTTTAATTTTTTTTAATTTATGAAGCCTATGTTCACAGTACCTTGCATTTCTAGGTATTATCTTGTATAGGACCACTTACTAAGCACAAGATTACTTAGGTTTCAGTGTGAGCTTTGCTTTGGATGGCCAGAGCAAGGGTTCACTGTGCAGCTAAAAAATAGCTTTTAGGCCATACTACTTTCATTCAGCTATAAGTTCTATGCATCTATTGTTAATGTAGATAGTCATGTTAAACAGAAAAAAGATGCTTTTTCAGAGTATGAATTGGTCTTCTGGACAAAAAATTCTGTACTTTTGATGACTAAAAATTTCCCTTTACCTAATCCTAGGATGTGTCAAAGAAAACCTGATGTTACAGGTTACAGGCTACAGGTATGCCAACAGTTTTGCCCTGTAGTAACTTGTAATGACCACACTAAGCTTACAGACTTATGGTGGAGTTATGATAAACACTGAAACCTTTTTACAAATATCACATGCATGAGTTCAAGTGAATTGAATAGAATCATTCCAGACTCCGACTTAGAAGCTTTCAATCTCAAATTATACTTAATGTAGGCTATCACAGGAAAACAATATTTTGCTATTCATTCCACCAGATAGCTTAGTCATTATTCATTGCTCCAGATCACTAATACTTCAGCTAATCCACAGGACAGCTTATATTGTGCATGTGTTTTTACTAGAGATGAACCTAGAATGTCAATTAGATTTAGAAAAACCTAGAAGCTGAATAATCTTCAACAACTCCCTATTCTTTATATTTCACACCATTTAGGCAACATTCTTTTGCAAGATGCTCACTAGTCAAAGAGTGACTACAGCCTAGGTACAGCACTCACTCTTGAAGAAACCTGCAGAGGATGTTGTGTCTCTGTGTCAAAACCTTCCTAAATCTGAAGCCATACAGTAAAAGTAGGCTTGAATCTAGGTTCTGCTATAAGTATATTTTTAAGTATTATAGTACTCCTTTATTTTTCATACCATTTTGTAATAAACTCTTTAGCAACACATGAAAAAGGAAGGAAATAAATTATAACTCATACATGGTTCCAAACCAAAAATCTCTAGAATTAAATGGCACAAAAATATTCAGATCCAAGCAAACACATTTCTCTGAGTCTTTTATTGCTTTCATCTTTGGTCTTCATATACCTTGAAAGTATGTATTGTTTTTGTCAGCCAAGGATCTTACCTTTCTCCTGAGTATCATTTTTCGTCTCAAGACTAGAAGAACTGATCTTTTCTTTATTAAAAAAAAAAGGGCAAAAAAGAAAATATCTTGAAATATCCATCTCTTGAAAGACGTATTTTAAAGACTTGTTGTATGCTTACTAGGGCAAGTTATTTTGTCTTAGTCTGCAGCTCTCTATTGAAACATTTTATTGCTGTAAGAAGGGCTTCTGGATAGTGTAGCTCAATGGAATTGAAAGGTTCCTTCCTGATAACAAGGATTAAATATTAATTAAGGTAACTTCACACAGAATCACAGAATCAAGTAGGTTGGAAAAGACCTCTGGGATCATTGAATCTAACCTATGACCAAACACCACCATGTCAAATACACCATGGCACTCAGTGCCATGTGCAGTCTTTCCTTAAACACCTCCAGGGATGGGGACTCCACCACCTCCCTGGGCAGTCCATTTCAGTATCTAATCACCCTTTCTGTGATGAATTTCTTCCTAATGTCCAACCTAAACCTCCCCTTGTGCAGCTTAAGACTATGTCCTCTCATCCTGTCACTGGTTGCCTGGGAGAAGGGACCAACCCCCACCTCACCACAACCTCCTTTCAGGTAGTTGTAGAGAGTGATAAGCCTTGAGCCTTCTTTTCTCCAGGCTAAACAACCCCAGCTTCCTCAGTTCCTGATAAAACTTGCGCTCCAGACCCTTCACAAGCTTCATTGTCCTTCTCTGGACTCACTCCAGCACCTCAATGTCCTTCCTGAATTGAGAGGCCCAGAACTGGATGCAGGACTTGAGGTGTGGTCTCATCCGTGCTCAGTACAGCGGGCGAATCACTCTCCAAGCCCTGCTGGCAACACTACTTCTGATACAGCTCAGGATGCCAAACTTGCCACATTTGAAAGTATAGTGTATCTTAAAGGAGAAATTTAGAGCACACAATAATGCCCAGGTTTGTGGGTTTGATACCTGTAGAGGCCATTCACTTATGAGTTGGACTCAATGATCCTTTTGGGTCCCTTCCAACTCAGAATATTCTGTGATTCTGTGAAAGATAATAATTAAAACGACCATAAACATGATCAGATTATTATTTTAACATTATTTTATTTTCTTCTTTAGTTAAAAAAGAATCACTATGCTGCACATAATAATGAAAATTTGCGACCCAAAGTACTGAAGAATTAAGAATTACATTGTATTCTAAATTTGTCATATAAATTAAGAACAAAATGTAGAAGAGAATGCAATTCTATTTTGTTCTGTTTATTTTGTGATTCTCAGATGATCCGTTAATTTGTTGTTTCTCCTCCAGCAGTCTCACCTAACATAAATTCCCAGCTAACAAAAGGTGAATAGAGTGGGTACCATGCCACAGAAACTTCTTTTGTAGGATATGTGCTGTAAATCAAGATGGGTGTCACTAGCACACCACTGTATCTATTTTCAGTTGGCAAAGCTGGTCCCATTTCCTCTAATAAACTAGAACTATTCCAAAACTTGATTGAGGACACATTAACTCAAGCTGCACACCGCAGACATTGTCTGCAGTTATGCATCTGGACAGTTATCTCAGTACATACAGCCCCTGGGAAATGTTAATTTAAAATGCAGTCCTGAAATGGTGAAAATGTTAACTGTCCTGTGGGAAATTATTACCATTTCTACAGACACTGTAATGCATTTTTCAAGGGAGGACATGCCAGGTTAAATAAGTGGAAAGGCAATACAGTAGCATATAATCAGAGAAATACGATGAAAGTGTAATAGTCAAAATCCATAGGGTTTGTTTTGGTTTGGTTTTGTTTTCATTCATCTGACCAAGATGGTTTGATGTTTGCTTGCTTGTTTATTTCCTGCCCTCCCCTAACATTTGAGATGTGGATATCTGCAAAGTATAAATTTAAAACTGTGTCTTTATGCACTACTGTATATTTTGAATATATTTCATTAAAGCTACTGTTCTTAGTTTATTGCATTCAAGTGTCATTCTTTATTATATTTCACTGACTCTGTAAAATTGCTTTTATAGCATAACTTTTTTCAGGGTATGTCACAGACAGTACAACCATTTAAAATTTTGGCCTGTGTAAAACTGTAGCCCTAGGAGATGCCAGCTTATGAGATTACCTATGAGCTTTACTTTAGTATATAGATATAGGGTTCTTTAATACCTCAAGACAGTGTTAAGAGAATAAGCCATGGGCTTGTTCCCAAGGAATTTGTTTATTAATTAAGGGGAGTAGATAAAGGGACTTGGTCAAATTACAAAAGGATACCACACAAGCTAGACAAAAATGTTCCACTACAATACTGGTTCAACGTATACTATTAATCCACAACACTCAAGTCAAAATGCAGTAAACTAATTCCACAACAAAGCAAGACCCAACCCCTCCTGCTCCAAACAACCCTAAGCATTAAGAAAGGAGCAGAGAAAGAGAAGCAGTGTGCTGGTTTAAAAGTTAACCAGTAGGGGAAATGAACTCAACTCAAAAGAGAGATTATAAGTCAGAATAACAATTTATTAAAATAATACAATAAGTACAATTATACAGACAGACAAGTGGCTTTAACCCACAAAACCCAAATGTATAACCCAGCACCCTGGGGCATGAACAAAAGTGGGGTTCTTTGGCCCACCCCGAGTCCAAAGTAAAGGGAGAGGGGAAAAAACCTGCTGGTGGGAGAGCTGTTGCAGTCTGGTCAGAAGTGGTGATTGCAGTCCAATTGAGGGTGGTGGTCTCAGTCTGGTTGAGAGCGGTGAGCTGCAGTCTGGTTGAGAGCGGTGGTCTGCAGTCTTCCTCTGGATCCCATGAGTGGTGCCAAGGTTCCGAAACTCCCAGTTTATATATTCTCCAGTTCAGGTGGGAGTGCTCAGTCCCTCCCTCAGAGCGGGGAATTCCATAAAAGGGTATTAGAGCGGGGAATTCCATAAAAGGGTATGAGGACAGGAACATCTTCCCACCTCGCAGGCCTCTACTGACAGTTTCTGGGAAATGGCATGGAAGGCTATAGAATACACAGTTTTGGGTTACACCCATCCAGTGATGAATTGGTCCCAGCCATTCTAACCAGGACACAGAGGGATCAAGAAGAGAGAAGGAGAAAGAGGGAGAGGCAGATTATATAAATACCACTGGACCCTTGTAGACCAGCTCTCACAAGTTCAGTGGGAGGGCCACGACACAAGGCAAACACATACCCTTGGTTTTATTTGCTCTGGTCCCTATGACCAACCCCTCCAGGTGGGGTCTCTGACCACCAGCCATTCTGGGGATTCCAGGTCAGGGTGAGGGGAAGTGTCCTCACTGTCCCTGCCAATCTGAGGCTGGGTTAGGAGCTCCAGGAGGTGTGGTGTGTTGCAGTTTTCCAGGGCCATTTGGGACTGACAGCTGCTCTGAGGCTTCCCCACATGAGTTCCAGGGACTGCCATGAAGGACACGACGCCACTCCATCTCCATGAGGTTAGACCCATCCCTTCCCCCTCCACACATGCACACACACACACACACACACACACACTTCCCATAAGTTGGTTCTGACCCAGTAATAACTAATCTCGTGTCTAACAGCCTGCTCAGTGACTCCCATGACTTGGAAATGTGTGGGATTCTCTTGAAAACTGTAGAAAGTAGTTACTACTAAGAAAAAAGTTAAAAAAGAAAGAAACAAAAACATTCTGAGAGATAAAAGCTCCTTCAATATTTTCCAGTATGCAAAGAGCTAAGGAAGGTGGTTCAGATATTTCTACAGGCTCGGTAGAAGTGGATATTTAGGAATAATTTGAGATCTTTTTCACTTCGGTTTAATATGCATTTAAGATTGTTGTCTTGCCTTACTTTATAGTTAATGAGAGAAGAATAAACATGCACACAGTACAGTAGATATCAATCTAAGATGGACAAACAACATAGATTAATCAGCCCCTCCAAGATTCTATGAGAAGTAAAATCAATCAAATTAACTGCTGTTATGTAGATATCCAAGTCTGGATAAATGAATCCTACCTATGTTGTCTATTGGTTTGCTGTGTGTCCACTCCTTGCCTCTCTAGCTTAGGGTAACTCATTTTCCTGAAACTTGTCAGTCCTTGAGTAGAACCAAGTTATGAACCTTTTGCTGTCAAGGTGAAATAATTAGTGCTTTGAAAGTACATATTTGTGTAATATATTGGAGTCCAAATTCAGTTACCTCTTTTGGATGTTTTTACTAAAACCAGAGAGACTGATTAATGAAACTAGTCATTTGAAAATTACAAGTTTTAAGCAAGTAAAGTAACATACTGGTTATCATGGTCCTGGGTCTGCAGTACGAAGGAAGACAAATAATTTGTGCTGCCATAAGTATTTTGATGTTTTTGCTCAAGCATACTAGACACAAGTACTTCTTTTTATATAGTAGAAGAAAGTAGTCTAAGCCACTTTCTGAGGTAAGAGATAAATTAGAACATTCAAATTCTCCAGAATTAGAATAAGTATGGAAATTTTAGTAACCCCGGGTCAACTGATTCATTGTTTTATCAGAGAGAAAGAGAGTGAAGCATTTGTTAGGAAAAAAATTAAATGTCCCTATAGTTGACAAATTTGATAGTGAGATGGATTTTTATTAAAGTGATCCCTTTTAGCCCAATGACATCTTATAAGGTATTAAATAGTTTAGAATTCCTTCTGAGATCAGGCTGATATAAAATATTCAACATCCCTCCACTTCATGACAAAAATATTCCACTAAAATTAGAGTCAGACATATTTAAAATAATTGGCAATATGAGCTTTGCACAGGAAGGCAAAAGGGCTGGGAGATTTAATAATACTTTCATTGATCTTTGCATATGAGAGTAATCCGCTTTGGAAATGAGGATTATGCAGGAGTGAGTCTTCCTTTTTTCTGGGTGTACACAGATCAACGATCAAATGCTTCTTCACAAAGTATTTCCCGTAAAAAGGAAACCAATGCACTCTGTATGAAAGAGGTGAAAAGAAGCTGATATCTGGTTCCGAGAAACGTGGGTATATCTGACTACTCAGGGTAACATGCCTATTCTATACACTTTTTTATTTATTTTTTTTTAATGACACAGGAAAGTTAGACCTGACAAAGTCAGAATTGACAAAACAGCTGAAAACTGTAAATTCTGGATGAACAAACTATTCTGGAACAAACAATTGAGATTAAATTAAAACTTTATTTAAGATAAAGTGCCAGTGACATTTTTATATGCTATTTATTCATTAGTTTAATAAACATCTTGACACTTCCTACATGAATTCTTGAAGCTGTCCGTGACTGAAATTGACTTTTCCAAACAATTAAAAATCATGAGATTCCAAACAGTGTTGAAAAGACATCACACATCCAGTATTTGTTCAGCAGTATTTCCAAAACCTGATAAAAAGGTATATGACTATTTAAAATGTTATATGTTTGTAAGAGTAAGTGTAATTTATGAACAAACAACGCATCTTGAGCTGAGAAATTACAACACTTCATACATTCACACAAAGACTTGTAGAATAGCAACCTCAATCCACTTTGCATGATTCAATAATCATAGAATCAGAATCATAGAATGGTTTGGGCTGGAAGGTACCTTAAAGATCATTTAGTTCCAAGCTCCGCTGACAGGGACACCTTCCAGTAGATCAGGTTGCTGAAAGTCCCATCCAACCTGGCCTTCAACACTTCCAGGGATGGGGCATCTACAGCTTCTCTGGGCAGCCTATTCCAGTGCCTCATCACCCTCATAAATAAAGAATTTCTTCCTAATATCTTATCTAAATCTGCCCTCTTTCAGTTCAAAACCATTCTCCCTTGTCCTATCACATACCCCTGCAAAAAATCCCTCTTCTCCAGGCTGAACAACTCCAACTGTCTCAGCCTGTCTACATAGAAGAGGTGCTCCAGCCCTCAGATCATCTTCATGACCTTTTTCTGGAATAGGTTCAATAAGTCCACACCATTCTTATGTTGGGGATTCCAGAGCTGAATGCTGCACTCCAGCTGGGGCCTCACCAGAGCAGAATAGAGACTTTGATTGCCATTACCTTAACATTTCCAGCAGTTAGCATGTATTATTTTCAGTGTTTACAAGGTGCCAAAAGAAAATTGTCATGATTGGAAATAAGACATAACAAACACTATTCAAGGACAGGCTGTATTTGCTCTACTTTATAACTCTGGTCTTTGCTGACTATTGCAAATAATACTAGTAGTCTACAGTATATGTATGATCTTTCTAGTCCAGGAGAAACTAGATTTTACATAGACATCTACATTTAAAAGGTTACTTGCAAGTCATATTAGCCAAATAATAAGCAAGGATGCAATAGAAGGGCACAGAGTTTTCAGGAGTCTAGCTAGATGTGAATGTGAATTTCCATGTATTTACTGTCTTCACAATTTATTTTTCTCTACTAGCAAACACAATACAACTTATGAGGTATAAATTTTGGAATGGGGTCTAATCTATATTTTAATCTTAGCTCCTGTAATTTCCTATCTGTACTTTGGCCAACATTGAATATACACTCATTGAATAGATTTTTTTTTAACTTTAAACAGACAGTTCTAATGAAGTTTAAAGAAACTGTTGGCATAAACGAATGGGGACATGAAATTTAAGGAAACAATCAAAAGCTGAAGATATTTCAGCATTATTCAGCAGATACAAAAAAAAAATCAATAAAAATAAGATAAAAAATCCTGAGACAGAAGAGAAAAAAAGTGAGAGAAAACCAATACTTAATGGAATTAAAGATCATAAGAAAGCATTTTTAGAGAGAAAAAATCAAATAGAGATTTGGCTTTGTTAGAGAACTAGCAAATTGAAGATCATAAAAAGAAAACCAGTAAAGCAAAAATCTTTCACTAGATTCTGCCTTGTACTTGGATGAAAATGTGAGGACACATCCATTGTAGATGACATTATGAATAAATAAGAAGCTCAGAGTACAAATGATGGAAGATCCACTTAGGAAATTATTGAACATCTATCCTCCATTCAGATTAATAAATGGACCCTGTCCCCGTTGTGCCCATATTGTTCCAAAATTTATTATAATTCTTTTTTAATATAAAGACTTAATGTTACAATTATTTAAGATATTTAGTGTGATGGGAATTAGTTTCAATTTAAACATAGACTAAACAATAAAGCATTTAATTTTGAAAACCAATGAAAATTCGTGGACTTTTAAAAGTCTTATTTCACAGAAGGCCATTCTTCATAAAGAATCTGATTTATAATTTTGGGGTGATTTTGTAACTTCTTGTTAGACAACTTTTGATATAATCTGATCAGGTATCTCAAAGATCTTTTAAAACCTGTCATATGCAGGCATCAGAGACACATGTCCAATAGTTGGTTGTTGCCGTCTCAAAAATGTCTGTAACTCAAAAATGTAGCAAATACAATGATAATAGTGGTATTATTACAGACATGTTGCATAGTTTTGTTATTATTTTTCTTTAATTGCAGATCTGCACAATTATGTGTCATTTGCTCTTAAAGTTTATGAAAATTATATAAAACAATCAGAAAATATTTAAAATAATGATTGAAAGGTTAGGAAAATAAATTTTGGGATATCACATTTAAGAAAATTAACTTATTCAGACACTTGAGCTAATATTTGATTATTCAGAGATATTAATCTCTGTGAAAATTATGTCTAATAGTAAGAAAAATTTTCAGCCTTGCTGACAAATGCATAGAAATATCTGGACATTAGAATCACATTAATCGGTACTAAAAATAAGGTTTATTATCTTTTCAGTGAGGGCAATTGTCTTTACAGACATAAGTTATTGGAGCATCTGTAAGTTTTGAGAACTTAATTTGCAAGATTTTTTTTTTTAATAAATATTTTCAGTTTCATGTTTTGGCTACTGCAATATGAGAAAGATTAAGCTGTTAGAGAGCATCCAAAGGAGGGCAACGAAGATGGTGAAGGGCCTTGAGGGGAAGCCATATGAGGAGTGGCTGAAGGCACTTCGTCTGTTCATCCTGGAGAAGAGGAGACTGAGGGGAGACCTCATTGCAGATACAACTTCCTTGTGAGAGGAAGAGAAGAGGCAGGCACTGATCTCTTCACTGTGGTTGTCAGTGACAGGATCCAAGGGAATGGCCTAAAGATGTGTCAGGGGAGGTTTAGGTTGGATACTAGAAAAAGGTTCTTCACCCAGAGGGTGGTTGGGCACTGGAACAGTCTCCCCAGAAAAGTGGTCACACCACCAAGCCTGATAGAGTTTAAGAGGCGTTTTTATGATACTCTTGGGCACATGGTGTGACTCTTTGGGATGGTCCTGTGCAGGGAGGGCCAGGAGTTGAACTTGATGATCCTTGTGAGTCCCTTCCAACTCAGCGTATTCTGTGATTCTGTGATATATATGATGCAGCCCAGCGGTGAGATATCTTCAGTTCACCATCAGCAATACCTTTGTCTGTAGCATATCTATTTATTTTCTTATTTTTATATTTCTTACATGCAATAAATGATATTTACTTTTGAAATGTTCTCTGCTCTCCAAGAAACAATGTTCTGGGGTAAAAAGCTAAATCTTTCTTCCCACCTTTTGGACATCTTACTTCCTTTTTCAATGTGTGGTGGCTTGACCCTGGCTGGGTACCAGATACCCACCAAAATCACCTTGTTACTCCCCTCTTCAACAGGACAGGGAAGAGAAAAGGCTCATGTGTTGAAGTACGGGGATAGATCACTCAATTAGTGTCACAGGCAAAACAGACTCAGCTTGGGGAAATTAACTGAATGTATTACCAATGAAAATCAGAGCAGGATAATAAGAAGTAAAACTAATCTTATATCACCTTCCCCTCAATTTCTCCCTCTTTTCTGGGCTCCACCTCCTTTCCCTGGCAACCCAGAGAGACAGGGAATAGGGGTTACAATCAGTTCATCACAGGTAGTTTCTGCCACTTCTTCCTCTTCACGGAGAGGAGTCCTTCCCCTGCTCCAGCTTGAGGTCCCTCCCACAGGAGACATTCCATCATGAATTTCTCCAGCATGAGTTCTTCCCACAGAGTATAGTTCTTCACAAACTGCTCCAGCTTGTGTCCCTTCCATGGGGTGCAGTTCTCCAAGAACAGATTGCTCCAGCATGGGTCACTTCCATGAGGTCACAAGTCCTACCAGTAAATCTGCTCTAGCCTGGGCTTCTCTCCCCACAGGTCTGCAGGTCCCTGCCAGGAGCCAGCTCCAGCATGGGCTTCTCACAGGGTCACAGCCTTCTTTCAGGCATCCATGTGCTCTGGTGTGGGGCTCCTCCATGGGTTGGAGTACGATCTCTGCTCCACTGTGGACCTGCATGGGTTGCAGAGGGACAGCCTGCTTTACCCTATTCTGTGCCATGGCCTGCAGGGAAATCTCCCCTCTAGTGCCTGGAGTACCTCCTGTCCCTCCTTCTGCACCGACTTTGGGGTCTCCAGAGTTGATTTTCTCACATATTCTCAGTCTTCTTTTCTCTGGCCACAATTACTTCTGCACAGTAACATTTTTTCCTTCTTAAATATGTTATCACAGAGGTTTTACTACCATTGCTGATTGGCTCAGCCTTGCCCAGCAGTGGGTCCACCTTGAAGCCATCTGGCATTGGCTCTGTCAGACATACAGGAAGCTTCCAGCGGCTTCTCACAGAAGCCACCCATGTAGACCCTCTGCTGCTACCAAAACTTTACCACACAAACCCTATACAACATATAAGAACAAAACTGCTGTTTGGATTAGAAGATAACAGTTTCATTGCAGGCTACATTGGAAGGCTGTCCCTTCATGAGCAACACAGACGCGATCTGTGCAGATCACCAGCTGGAAATAATCCATGCGCAACTCATCTCATTGCTTCCTTTTTTGCTCTGGTACCCTCTAAGCTTGCAAAACTTCAGTCTCCCTGTGCTTCAGAAGATATTTTTGTCTTCTCAAAGGCTCCGATTTACCCTAAATTACCATGGATAACACCATTAAGGGATAAAGAGTTAATTGCCATACACGCAGAGGCCAGAGGTTTGACAGTAGGGGGGAACCCTGCCTCAGCCACAGGAGGTGATCAGCCCCATGCCCATGGTGGACACCCACCACCATGGGGCCAGAGAAAGGCTTGCAGGTACCTTTGGGATTTGGAATTGGAGAAGGGGATTTGGTTGGAGAAGGAACAAATGGGGAAAATGGAAGGACAAGGGGCTGAAAGTGATTATTGTGTGTAAGCAGGTGCTGGTTACAGTGCTTGAATGGCCATGCCCTTTGCCTGATGAGAGCAGTCTGTCGTTTCTTCTCATTAAACTCTATTTCTGACCATTTGCCTGGGTGAGTGTCTCTCTACCTGTGTGTACAAGGCTGTTAGAATTTCTGAGTGAAAGAAGCCAGAGCAGTTAGTAGCAGAATTCAGAAGGGCTGTGCACTATGGGCAACTGCTGCAGAGTGTGAGGGTGTGAGATCTAGCGAGTCTCATTCCTAGAGAGGAACCTTCCCCTAAAGAAATTGAGAGAACTCTTCATCAATCATTCAGTTTGGCGAAGAATAGTTGATTGTTATGTATAGATTCAATGTTTTGCTGAATTAGGGCCTACAAGAGAAATGTCTCATGTTTAAGAAAATACCCTTGATGGAAATAAGAGACAAGTATTTGTATTGCCTGCATAAGTTATCAGGCATGGTACAGATGGTGAGGGACTTTGCACTGCAGATGGGAATGATTCAGAAGATGATAAAAGTGCTAAATCCAAACCCTTGCTCCATCACTATCTAGGGATAGACATTGTTACAAGAAAGTTTACATATAAAGTTTACTTTCAGCAAATATGCATACTCGTGGGAGTGAAAGTTAGATGACAAGAAAATGCAAACTTCTCCAATGGTAATGAGAAATTTTTTGGTACTAAAATAATCAATAAGTTGTTCATAGTAGACAGCCAGTACAACTCTTGAGATGCTGTGCAGATGATAATATCAGCAAATGAAGATGCTTTGGGTAACTCTAGCCTCAGCAGTGAGTAGCTTAAGGACATCAGGATGAAACTTGATCACTAACACACAATATCTCCACAACCTGCACTGTGCTGGTTAAATCTGCAGGTTAAATACACAGGTAAAATACAGACATTTTTATGGCAAGAGTTATAGCATATAAAACAACATTCTGAACAACCAGCAAATTGATTCCATGACTTACCCTTGGTTTATCAGCTGATTGATTCCAATGACTGTTTATAAGAAGGAAAACCATCACTCATATTTCGTACCAGGAATGTCTTCTAAGGTTTGCTTCGAGGCCTCTAGAAAGTCAAGAAGTAAGTATGGTAAATTTTTAACAGTAATATACTCTGCATGGGGATAATCAGAGTAGATTTTTCACTATTTTCCTTGAATTTGGAAATGTGATGTGTCTTAGAATTTCTGTTTCATGTACAATTTAGAAGTTCTTCAGTTTTTATTTGATAATTTGTTATGTGAACATGAGTCTACATTTGGAAAAGCTAGTAATTTTAACTTTCTAGAAATAGACATACAGTTTTCTGGGTGCATTCCTCCCATTGTGGGGTTCCATTTCCGAAGGCTTGAGGTGGATAGGGAAGGGGTTACTCCAGCTCCAGGGGTTTCTTCAGGGTCCTGGACGCATGGAGGGGTTAGGTGCTCACCCCTCCCCCCACCCACGCGGTCCCATGGCAGCCGGAGAGACAGCACACAGCACACGGAGAGGAGGCGAGAGAGAGTTTATTGATGAGGCAGTTACATATATAGGTCTTGGAGGATTCACAGAGTGACCAATTACGGGGTCAGGGGGCTTACAGGACACCCAATCGCAGGAAGGGGTTAAAAGGTCCAATGAGAAGACTTCTTGATATCTTCTCAGGACATTCCTGAGACAGAGATAAGAACTGGCCATGGGGGATTTTAGGAAGAAGAAAGCACGAGCCAGCAGAGGGACCACAAAAAGCCATTTTGAAACACACTCAAACCACAGCTTCCCATACAAGGCAGATTCACTGCTACACAGTTTTCTCTAAATGGCATTTATTTTGTTGTAGTTTTAGTTAAATGGGAAAGATTTTTAACAAGTTGTTTCATACCACCACATAATTCAGAAAGTGGGGAACACCCCTCCACCCCCTGTCTGAGTTGGATTGTGAAAAGACTGTCCCCAGTGTCTCAGGACTTGACAGAAAGGTGAGTTCCTGAAGTGAAGCATCCCAGGAACTCGGGAGACAGGAGATAAAAGCAGGCATGCACCGAACTCTCTCCCTTGGTACCTGGGTTTTTGCTCACTGGAGCATCACTGACCTTGGGAGCCCCTTCCCCTCAGCTGCAGACATCTTTCACATCGGATCAGGACTGTCTTGGCCCCCAGCTGAGCTGTTTCCGGTTAATTTTTCTCATCTCAACCTGTGATTTTTGCCTTTTGTGTCTTCAATTCTCTTCTCCATCCTGCATCAGGGGAAGGGAGAAGGGGAGGGGGAAGTAAGGAAGCAGTGCATGGTTTGGAGAGTCTCAGAGACAGCACTAAATTTGGAAATACCATTCCTAAATTATGACAACTCTCCTGATTCTCTCCCCAGTCCCACTGATGGGAAAGTGAGCAAGTGGCTGCGTGGTGCTTGTTTGCTGGTGGAGGTTAAACCACAACAAACACCATGAAGTGCTTCTCAGGAAAATTTTGTGTTATTATGGATAAAAATGTACTATAGTCAAAACCATCAGTTCTTACAGTAGAATGTCTCCTAGTGTTTTTTTGACAAGTATTTTCTCTGTCCAGTTGTTTAGAACTTCTGGTGCACAGATGTCTCTTTCTCATTTTGAATTATTGAGAAATGAAATCTACGTATACAAGCAGACAATTAAGATAACAAGTAACATTCAACTACAGCGTTTCAGGGACTAACATAAAATGTTTTTTTCTTAGAAGCAAATTGTTTTCTATTTATGGAGATACTTAGAAATCTCTTAAGACAGGAGTTTATATAATGAAAGGGGCTACTTACACAGGCCTAAGTGTATTTACCATTTATTCATATTCAAAGTGCTTTGAAACATTAAGTAAAAAGCACAAAAAAGAATCCCATGAAATAAAGACACCACTTGAAGTACAGAATTGTAAAAAATTGTGTGTAAGAAAGGATGGTCAGTTGATGGGCAGAAATCTAACAAAGCCTTTAAAAATCTCTGTTTGGGCTTCCTGTACATCTAAGCTCTGTACAAAGCTTTACATAGTAAATATACAGAGAGAAATTCAAGAATCACATTGTTTCAGATGGAGTGCAAATACCCTCCGGTTTCATGCTCTTGACACTTACAGATGGGTACAGGTGAAAGCTAAAGGTTGTGTTAGATTCTTACTCTGTTCTTGTAACCCCATGGATGTGGGAACCCGTGACTGCATAACGCAAAACTGAGAACAGCTACTTTCATGATCACAATCCTTAAACTCCCGTGTCTAAAACATTTATGCACCTACCTATAAACACCTTATGAGAAGGCATTGAGTAGTAGAATAAATTGGCTTGCACAGATCTATGCCAGACAGGTCCACAGGATTGCCTCACTGGAGACATTCAAGAGCTATCGATGATTTAATAGTTGCTTAGTGACTACCCTAAGTCAAGGACTTCTAGTGTCTCATGCTCTGCCAATGAGGAGTTGCACAAGCAGCTGAGGGGGAGGAGCATGGGCAGGACAGCTGACCTTAACTGGCCAAAGGGATATTCCACACCATCAAACATCATGACCAGTAGTACATCAGCTGGGTGAAGCTGGCAGGAGGGGTGATTGTTGCATGGGGACTGGCTGAGTATCAGTCAGTGGGTGGTGAGCAATTGTATTGTGTATCACTTGTTTTTCTTGGGATTTATTCCTCTCTCTTTGTCCTTTTCATTACAATTATAATTATTTTTATTATCATTGTTATTATACTTTATTTCAACTATTAAGCTGCTCTTATCTCAACCCATGAGTTTTTAGTTCTATTTGCAGTTCCCCTCCCTATCCCACCAGGAAAGGGAGGGATTGAGTAGCTGTGTGGTTTGCCCGCTGGGGTTAAAACACAACAATATGGTTGGCCCTCTTTGGTACAGAATCACGCTGTCACCTCATGCTCAGCTTTGATGTTTATCCGATTTTCTTTGGCAAAACTCTTTATTAGTCATTCTGCCTCAGCTTGTACTGGTGAATGAGGTTATTTGTCCTAGATATTGAGTTTTGCATTCTCCTTTGTTTGCACTTTTTGTACACTTTTTTATTTCTTTTTTGTTATTATTATTGTAGAGGTCACCATAGGTAACAATGCACCACTTTAATATCAGCTGTGAGCTGGCTGAGGATGCACACCATTCCACCACCCAGGTTGTTAATAAACATTGTTAGCTGCAATACTTACCCATGAGGTGGCTGCCAGTTGGACATTGGACCACTTTCAGCCTGAGAGTTTAGCCGGTTTTACACCCAGTTATCAGTCTGTATTTCACTGAGCTGACTGTGTGAATACTGCTGAAGGCCATGTTGAACGCCTAGCTAAAGGCTTTTTGGGTTCAGAGTTTTCAAGAGCATCAGGTAGGACCTGTGGAGCAAAAGCTTCTTGATGAAATCATGACCCAGACAGTCCTTTACTGGAATTGATCTTCATAAAGTTATGTATACGTACTGTGGGTGGACCAGCTTCAGTGTGGAAAATAAATAGAAAATGCATATAAGAATACTTACAATGATAAAAATAAATATTTTCAATACTACAAAGTTCACAAGAACCTCCAGTTCATAGCTATCCCAAATTACTATCTAAGCAAGAATATATTTGAGTATAAAAAGCAAAAACAGAAGTCTTATTATGGTACTTTTCTCCCAGTAGTGATTCAAAACTAGAATATGATATGTTGATAATCTGCCATTAGAAATTTCATCAGTGAAAAACATTCTCAAAGGGTTAGAAACAACAACTTTATGGCTATTCTGAAACACTACAATCACGAAAACATCGAGAACAGGCCCATGTTGTGATATTCATTACACTACCTTTTTCTTAATATATATATTTATCATATATATATTTCCACTAAAAATGTTCAAGACATTAAATGTTAAGTGCATAGCCCACATTTTTTCTCTGTAATCACACTGTACTTTATGTTTTCTACATTAAAAACTCAGTGGTAAGTGTACTAAATGTCTTTACATTCCGAGTAGGTAAATGGTCTGTTTTGCAAGTGAAAATGAATGTTCATGCTTCACTTACTACAAAATACTGTGTCAGTAGAAAATGAAACAGGAAATTAAACAGAAAATAAATAAATAGTACAGAAGAAAGTCATAGAGCTTATGTTGATGACAATGCTAGTACAAGTTAACACTATATGACTGACAGCTTAATAGAAGCAGACACATTGTTAAATATTATTTAATTGCTCACTGTGCCTAACTCAGATTGCCAATGAAACTTTCAATTTCTAAAGAAATTGGGGCCCCACTTTGGACTACTGCAAATACGTTTTCATTTAAGTAGCCTGGGTAAATCAAATAGGTCAGTTTGTCTCAGTTAGGAATTTGTCTCACATAGCTTTAGATTTTTTGTTCTCCCCCCCCCCAAAAAAAAGACAAAATGGTTAGATCTGAGCCCAGAATAAATAGGGGCAAAATCTGTACATTTTTGCCAAACAAAGTGAGTTTTCAGTGGTTATATTAATGATAGAGAGTAGACATAAATAACACAGCTCATCTTTGCATTGTTTCTCATTGAAAAATAAATTAATACTCTTCAATAAACCACCTAATAAATGTCTTGACATAAATTGTTTAAATAGCTTGACTCAAGACAAGAAAGATTATACTGTCATCAGAACTGTTAGTAAAGTGTGACATTTTACCCAAAGTTGTGTGTGTGACAGCCTAAGAAAGATGAAATGTTAGAAACAGCAAAAAGGCCTCCACAATATCTCATTAGAGCAAATAAAGTCAGGACAGATAAATAGAATCACTTGTCTAATAAATCTGAAAAAAAAAAATACAACCATCAGGTTATAGTCAGACTGAAATTTGATTATAGTATATATCAAGTAAGACTGCACATCATAATCTGTATAAAGAACCCAATTTAAAAGCTTCCATGAAATCAAGCTTAAAAAAGATATGGTATCATTGACTCTGAAAATCTCTTAAGGGTTTTTTTTTTTTAATATAGAGAGCAATAAATGAGCCAGGAAACTCAGCAGCTGAAACATTCAAATGCATTTGTTTATGTTCCGGACTGTCACTGGGAAAAAAGAATTTACAAAGCTTATCCAGTATCTATGTGTGTAACTCAAGCAGTATCAGAAATTCTTCAGAAGACCTTTCTAGATCATTACATGTAGCATACAGAACAGAGACAAATTAGACACCTTGTAAAAGACAGCTAGCACAAGACATTAGACAAAAACTAATGGGAAACGCTTTTACTGCCTTCCAAGTGAACATTAAATAAGACCAGAATTCTGAAATGTCACTTTCTCAATGGACTAGAAACCATTTGCATTGATTCTACTGTAGACTGAGAGCATCTAAAAGCTTTTATTGTTTTGATGATTGTCAGAGAGTTTCAAAGAAAAATGTTTTATCACAGTGATCAACAGATTCACCATTGCAAATAGCCCTAATTGGCAAACTCAGAACAGAGTTTATAAAAACAACTAGCTCAGCTGAAGTAAGGAAAATCAGAGCCTTTCTGTGGTTGGGTCTAGCAGTGGTAAGAATTCCTGATATGTTAGTTTTCCTCCTGTGACCTTACCAAATTTACTCAGACCTGACCCATGCAAGGCTATAGGTAGAACTTAAACATTAAAAGCTTAAATGCTCAAAAATTCTTCTTACTTGATGGCCAAAGATAGAAGAATTTAATATTCATAAAGCAAACTTGAATATCAAAATTCTTTCCTTTTACCTCTGCATATACCCAGAAGTGTCTCATCCTGGAGAACATTTGAGCTATTTTAGGTACTTAATTTCACATAATCATAGAATATGCTGAGTTGGATGGGACACAGAAGGATCATTGAGTCCAACCCTTAGACCTGCACAGGACCATCCCCTCAAGGCCCTTCACCATCTTCATTGCACTCCTTTGGACGCTCTCTAATAGCTCAGTATCTTTCTTATATAGAGGTGGTCAAAACAGCATGCAATTTATTTCCTGCTGGAATCATACAATGCTAAAGATGAAAACATAAACCAAAACAGGGGGGTTGTGAAGTTTTAGGAATCAGTGATAATGCAATATGGGAGATATTGTTAATAATATGTTAATGGGAAAGGTATGTTACTCAAAGGTTATGTCACATGAAATTCACGTATGTGCAATGTAACGTTTTACTTATGTCACCCATTCAGTAGACAAACATCAGAAGTCAGTATGGGTGATAGCATCAAACAGTTAATAATTCTCTAGAAAGATAAATAAGGTGCAGATGCTGGAAGTTCTCACTCTGAAGGCGGCTAGAAAATTCACATACAGCACAGAATAATCTGGTGTTGTATTGGGTCTGGCTGAGGTGGAGCTCATTTCCCCACAGCAGCGCTCACAGTGCTACGCTTTGCATTATTAGCTAGAAAGATGTTGATAGCACACCAGTGTTTTGACTACTGCTGAACAGTACTCGCACAGCATCAGCACTGTTTTTCAACATTCCTCCCCCTGCGCCGTCCCCAGCAAGGGGGTGGGGGGGTCGGAGAGGCAAGATCCTGGGAGGGGACCCAAGTAAGCCAGCTGACCCAAACTAACCAAAGGGATATTCCATACCATCAACTCAGATATAAAAGCTAAGGAAAGGAGGAGGAAGTGGGGGGCATTCGCTATTTACAAGGTTTGCCTTCTGGAGTAACTAGTCAGCATTGCTGAAGCCATGCTTCCTGGGACGTGACTGGACATTCTACTTCCCATTGCTTCCTAATGGGAAGTAGAGAATAAACCTTGTTATTTTCCTCTTTGCTTGTGCACATGTAAACTTTCACTTTTACTTTAGTAAACTACCTAAACCTACGAGTCATTTTCCGTGTTATTCTCTCTCTTCCCTGTCCATCTGAGAAGGGAAGCGTTGGAGTGGCTGGGTGGGCACCAGGCATCCAGCCAAGGTCAACCCACCACAAGCGTTAGCAGTTTTTATGCCAACATGTTACCAATGTTACCATAAATAACAACAAAAGCTAAAGGCATTTCCAAAGAAATACTGTTGAGAAGCAGAAAACAAGACTCAGTCATGCAGTCTGCTTCTGTTTCAGGACCTTGAGTTCCACAACTTTATTTTACCTTTAAAAATGTGCTTGTATAGCACATGTATAACAGCAAGTTTTTAGCTTATGTATTAATCAGTGTCAGTTTCTACTGTGAAAACTTATCACTGTGTATCACGAATCATCATGATCAGAAAATATTTTAACAACCCTCAGCTATTAAACAAGATTTAAAGCTATATATATATATTTATATATCTCACATATATATATATCACATATGTATGCACATATATAGAGATAGGCATGGAATGTCAAACAGATCAATGATAACTAATTTGTACAGTCTAGGAAATTATATCTATCTACCTCAGGCAATCAAAGATTTCTTTAATAATTGCACTGGAACCTGTTTTTTAAGCAATTAGAAGTCAGTTACCAGCAAACATCTTAGATTAAAAGAAATGGCATTTTAAAATTACATGAATGAAAATTAAATGGAAATTAGGACTACTGCTGTCTAATAGGTAATCAGAAACATAGGAAGATATAAATTCCCAGAACTACTGAAATAAGTTTGGCTCTATATTTCCCAAGGTTTTTTTGAGTACTGTTGAAGTGATATCATGGGACTGATCTCGTATGTGCTTATTAGCAAGAGTCCCAGTGACTTCAATGCGAATTCTATATGTCCTGTACCTAGGAAGTTGAGTCTACAGGCCATAAAGTCTCTTGTCAGCCCCTAAATGTGTACAAACCAGAGAACAGACACAAAACCTTTTTCATTTTGATGTTACTTGCTGGTGGAGTCTTATCACTCCTAGTAGTCAATGACAGAAATCAAAAATGTGCTGCAATATGTTATCAACTAATAATTAAGCTTGAATATGATTTATTGATATTTAACTTGACAGTCAAAAGGATAAGTCTCAGATATTATGTTAAATATATTGTCCCATAGGATGCCTTGAATATTTTCTTTAATATTTAATTTGCTGTTAATATCAGTGCAGCAGAGAAAAAATGAATAAAAAATCCTAATGAAAATTGGGTGAGTTTAGATAATTCTCCAGTGGATTTATTATCTTAGAAAAGTGGTGTTCTAAGCCTTTTGAATGACTCAAGGGATCATCAACAAAATACAGTCCCTCCCAATATCTTGGTTTCCAAACCATTCCACGTCAGTGCCTGAAGTTATCATACAATGACTATTTCAGGCCCTCAAGAATTGAGCAATATTCTGGATCCCGTTCCAAAAAAAATGTATCACCTCAAAAGAAGAGAGATATTAGGAATTTAAGAGTTAGCCTGACCTTTAAAGGAATTGTAGTGTTCTGACTGACAAAAAAAAGTCATGTGGCAAGGCAATTTGTTTTTTTCAGGTTTTAGTTAATCTAGATAGCAACTGCGGTGCTGCAGGATTTTACTATGAATTAAATAAATTCTGGTAATGGATAGACTGGTGTTCATAAAGCTTTCGTATCTTTATAACTTTCAGTTGGGGGTTAAAATGTGTATGGAAAAAAGGCAAAACACTATATATATTGTAGGAACAAGGAAAGTTATTTTCTGCTTTTAGAAGAACTAAAGCTTTTACATCATGCTTAACACTTCTGCACACAACTAACCATGAAGTCAGTAGAATCAGTCACAATCTTAGAAGTTAAACTTCAAAAAAAAATTTTCCATTGGTGTAATGAGGAAAATAAGTAATATGCAAAGATTAAAAGGAGGAAAAATTTAAATTCCTTTATAGATAAGTGTATTTTCATTTTTATGATAATGATCAAATAAGAATCCATCAGTCCTAGCTACTGGTACTGCCCTGAGAGCTGGTTATAAAGGACTTAACTTAGAATAATGGTTACGCAGCTTTTGATTATAGCTGTGCATGATGATTTAAATTAAAATCTTTAGACTATTATAAATGTATTTCCTTTTTAAACTCGAACTGTGTAACTACATTTTGGGGCAACAGGATAGGAAGTGAAAGAAAGAAATACAGCAGGAAGCATTTACAGAGATATGAATACTAATAGAAGATAAATAATAATTTTTTAATGAAAACAGTATATAAAATGAAAACATTAGACATCAGACATTGTGTCAGCAGTGTCTGAGCAACCACAAGCTTTTTTATAAGGAAGTTTAATGAAGTTTGGTTTTGTGCACATTTCTAGGACACATTACTTAACAAGATGCTACAGCTCAGGAAAAGCAAGAAAATCATTCAAAAGATGATAAATAACACTGATAAGTGGAGCCTATTTCCTAATATATACCCATAGTTTCTCTGGTCAGTCATAAATTGTCAGAAAGCAAATTTTATTTCTTCCACTATACTAGCAGAATGACCAGTTTTAGATACTGATGTCCCACCTCAGCTGATTCAGAATACTTTTTGCTATGAGTTTTAATAGATAACACTTTGAGTCTTTTAAAATTGAAACTGTAATTTATATGAACTGTCACCAAATCCATAATTTTCCTATTAAATAAATTTCTGACTATATTCTTCTTTCTGATAGGTAAAAAACGTAGATATATTCTGTAGATGTTCTGTGTCTTGCACTTTAGAAAAAGAAGCTTGTCTTTCTAATATTTAGAGGATAAATATTTACCTATAAAGAGTTAACTCCAACCCACCTTCCTTACTGGAAAAAAAAATGAGCCCCTTTAAAAATGCCAGGATGACTTTCCCCAAACATGTACATTGACATAATTCTTCTGAAAGTGGCTGACAAACCTGATCTCAGGGAATGATGCAGGCAGTTATAGGGAACTTAAAAACTCCATAAACAAACAAACAAACTAACAACAGAAAAACAAGCCAGAAACTATAATTCACGTTTATGAATCATCTGCATCATGCTGTTCACCTGTTTTATTTAATTTAATTGTTAAGTCTCAGGAAACAAGCATGTCTCAGTAGGTGCTAAAACTTGATCTAGCAGGCTAGCATTGACAATCCTTGGAGCACTGATGGAAGAGATTTATGCTATGATAAAATTTAAATACTAAATATAATTTAAAATTCTGCTTCAGCTTGGAAGGAAATAGACCAGGTGTCTGTTGTGATTAGGTGGTCTGAGAGCGATGGTTAGGTTGAAATCTGATAATCGATTCAAAGCAAAATCTTACTACTTCTGAATTCAGAGTTCAACTTGGAAAGTTAGGAGATAGTCATGACTACTCTCATGCAGCAAAGTTATAAAAGCTGGTAGAACATATTTTTTTCAAAGGGTTAATTTTTGAAGACTTTTGTACCATGCTTTAAGATTTGGAAAATTGAATGTTTTTATATTTTGCTTAGCTTGGTGGAGAATGGGGGCATTAACAAGGGACAGCTAAGATGAGCATTGCACAAACATCCCAGTACCAAATTTCATGGTTCTTTCATTTGTTTCACATGTGATGACCAAAAGAATGGACAGGAAAAAAACAAGACACCCACAAAACTGCTGCTCAGAGATGTATTGTGGAATGGTTAATATAACACCAAAACCAGAGAAAATCAGAAATATTTTCTCAGGAATATATGTAATAGAATATTAAATGTACTAAATGTGTCAACAAAATACTTTCTCTAACACTCCATCTCCCAGTTGCCGCTTCAGAACAATACAAATACTGAGCTAAATCAAATTGTTAAAAACCCCTCTTTAATTGGGTGAAGGACAACAGCACATGCTAATACTCATATTGATAATGATTACACTTTGCTTCTTTACAGCAACCTTAGGTGTGTGAAAGATATTTACAGCCATAAAAATTAAAGCAATTATTGTAAATGGTGAGGCCCAAGTGATTGCACTGAGTCCGGGCAACACACCAGAGTCCCAGAGGTGGGACAAAGGAAATCATGAAGTTGGAGGTGTGTGTGGGGAGTGCGGACTCCCCTTGTCTCTGTCCCCCTCCCTCTCTCTGTCTCCTTCCTTCCTCCTTCCCCCTCTTTTTTTCCTTTTCCTAACACAACCACCTGCCTGGACTCACAAAGCCACACAGTTTAGGTGGATGTGATTGTGAGAGGGTTGACGTTTCTGAATACTTGTCCCAGCAAAGTTGGTGTTTCTGAATATCTGGTAGTTGTGAGTGGGTTAACATTTGCAAGTATTTGTGCCATTAAAGTGGTTGTTTACATGAGGACCTTGAGTGTTACCTCACCCTATTTTGCACCAAAGGGATTTGGGAATCTTGAAGTGCTCTCCCCTTCTCGTAGGTGAAACATGACAACTACACAGTGTGTTGTTTCCCAGGCTTGATTTTTTCACAATCAAATGAAGATGGACAAACTAAATGCATTACTCAGCACACATGTAGACTTAATTTATTGGGATTTTCTTATTTAGAAAGATACTTAAATGCACACCTAACTTCACAGAAATGGAAATTATGATTGAGAAAACTCCCCAAGTAAGAGGGGTATTTTAACGTTTTACTTCTGTCTTGCTTGTCTAGGTAAGCCTAGCATCTGTTAGAAAGAATTTGCCTAATTCCTGAGATAAATATCAATGTTAATCAAAATATGAATTCTGTTGCCATGTGAAATAATTCAGCTACCAAACTGAACTTATTTTCATTATTTTTTCCATTAAAAAAAAATCTCCCTTTCCCTCCTTTTCCCATTTCTGTCCCTTGTTCCCCTCCTTTTTTTCCCCTTCTTCTCTTCTTCCCCCTGTTGCTCCACATTTAGTTCATTCCATTTTTTATTTTTTTAGCCTTATGCAAAGTTTACAGTGTTGTTCTATGAGTAGTAGAGTGAATATATTCACTTTTTATCTGGTATTTCCTTTAACTCTGTGGTAACCTTCCAGTGGGCTCGTTGTGCATCTCATCTAATAAGTGCTCCCTACTATTGATGTCTTTCCTTTGTTGTCCTCATGCTCTGTTTGATACCATGGCTTCATGGGCAGAGCAGCTCTGCTTGAATCCTTGGGTTTTTCTGCTGGTGATATTTTGTTAAATGTTGTTCAGTGATTTTTGGCATTGCTTTGACTTTGATGGTATTCTGAGTATCTCCTCTCCCTGATATAACTGCTTCTATCAGAAAAGTTCAGTTTCTTCTTCACCTCTTGTTTTTTCATCCAAACTCATCACAAGGTTCTGTTTCACTGTATGCCTTTTTTTTTTTCCTACTTAGTACTGTTGTCAGAAATTTTGTCTAAATTGTTGAGGTTTCCACAAGTTGACCTATGGCCCTCAAATGCTCAGTGTTAGCTTGGACTCTATGGCTTGTAGCATTTGCCAGTGGGTATATTTTGGATTCTTTATTCACTACCTTTTATTGAGTGACTGTGTATTCACTTAGCAAGTTGAAAAGCTTTTGGACAAAGTCTGAGGACAGGTTGTTTTCTATTTCGTAGAGAATGTAACTCAGAAGTAGAAGAATGAATGATCAGATTCTGAACACTTCTAAGCAGATTAAGTTCTGGGAAATACAATGATGATGATGATAGATAAAGAGACAGTAGGAAGTCAAAAAGCACCCTAATCTGAGAGACTAATGGTGTTAAATATATATGTCTAAGGAACAAGAATAAAATATTTGATGGGGTTCAGAAGGTGGGGGTAGGGTGTGGAATTAATATGGAATTAAAATGCAATTAATGCTACTACTGGTATCATCTCTGCTCCAACTCTTGAACTCATCTTTTATGGGATACTGGGCAACTAATTGGCCTCTTCAGTAGTAACACACCCTAAACCAAATAATGTTGCAGTGTATTTTATGATCAGACCACATTCACTGGGCAGCTGATTTTGGATTGCTCCTTTCTGTTTGCTGCCCAAAACCAGATTCCACCATGAGTTGTATAGATTTCTGACCTACCCAGAGCCTTGTATAAAACTGACAGGGCTCTATCAATTTGTTCAATTCCACTATACGCTCAAAAGTAATTTCCTTTCTTTTTACTCCTTTTAATAATGTAGAAATACTCTGCAGCCACCAGTGGCTGTGAAAAGAGATTTTTTTGCATAAAATTTCTACACACCAAAAAATATAGTTTTCTGGTTTATCAGGAGCTGCTAGGTGGCTACACAGCAGGTTGTAAGGTTTAAACTGCTGTTACTCTTCACAGAACCACTTCTTTTTTTCTCATGAGTTGTAACAATAACCATTGCCTATTATTTGGTCTTACAGTTATAGGTGAGCATTTCTTGAGCAATCGGAAAAATCCATATTCCCCAGGTGCAAAAACTCACAACTCCTATTTTTTAAATAGAACAAACACAGTACCTGAATTTTGCAGCTTTCTTTTACTGCCTGTGTCATTACATCAACTTTCAGTGGTCCCTTCTGTTTCACAGCTCTAGTGAAGGTCTTATTCTCCTATCTCACTTTTTCATGTCCTTTGAAGACCAAAATTACACTAATAACCCCATATGGCAGAGTGGAATCCCAGTCATTACAAATCTCACTGACTGTTCATTTATCTCAGAACTTAGAGAACAAAATAAGAATTACAGTTGCATAAAGAGACACTAAAAATGTAATCGATACCCCTTGCAAGTAGTTATTTTCCAAAGTTACTGTGCTTTGATCTGAAAGTGGTGTTTAAAGCATTAGGTTACATACATTAAATAACTTCATTGTATAAACAAATAAGTGATACTGTTTTTTTAATATGTTTAGCAGAAAAAAAAATTATCCAGTAGAAAAATAATAGTTATTTATACACCTTATCATGATGGTGTTGGCAATTAGTGCACTTATGAATAGTCTTATTGCACACTTTGTTCTGTAGATAAACACAATGCAATCTCATGCACTGGCTGTCGATCAGGTTAAATGACAAAGAGTTTTTTAGGTGAAGAAATACTGTAGAAGTGTAATGGAAGTGAAAAAACTTCAACACCAAAATGCTCAGCAGCTCTCTCAAGCATATATCTTGTTTGTATTCAGTCCTCTAGAAGACAAGGTAAACATTGTATGTATTCTAGAATGTTGACAGTAACTAAGACTAGACACCACAGGAAGGGTACAAATTGCTCAGAAGAAGCAGGCCGAGAATTCAGCTAAATACTATTTTATAATGTATATGAGCCTGAATCATTCTTACAGTACAAGTAAATGAAACAATATGCCAAACCAAATAACCTCAGTCTAAACTATTTCTAAACTGCAGTTGGTGGGTCAAACAGGTTAGAACCAGCCAATATTTCTTGAAAGCTAATATTTAGAAAACTTGGTGGAAAAGAAGTATCGATGATGCAAATACAGCTCCAGGCATCAAAACATAATGGCATTGTTAATAAGAAGATTCAAGTGGAAAAATATCTTTCAGGATGTGATTGGAGTGTTTCTTCTTTGATTTCACCTTTTTAGCTAATTTGACTGATTGATTGATTGATTTTGTACAAAATGTTATTGGGCAGTTTTTTCATTGGTTTTGTATTATCTTGGGCTGCTGCTTGGAGATGTTCCAACAGATGGTTGGATGGATTTTGCTTTATGGGCAGGAAGGAAATTGATGTTGGTTAGCTGAACCATGCTAGAACTGTTATTAGTGTGCAACATCACTGTACAACCACTCCATTTTAGATTACTAGACATGCAGTTCCTGAATGTTTGGTAAAGAGCTGTTATCACAAAGATAGCATTATAACTAAAGTCAGATGGTATCATTCTTCTCATCTTTCACTGGCAGTGTTCACTACTGTCTTTATAAATGCTACACTTTTTGCTTTTGGTAAGAGTAATAAGACATTTAATCTTTCTGAATATGTAAAACTAACATGAGTTCAAAAGTTACATCAATGCAACTGAGATAAACTGCAGCCAAGATAACAGGGCATTCTGGTTTTGCTTCTGTTTTTCCTTGAATTGTTTTTTGGTTTTGTTTCAATGCTTTTTAAAGCTGATGTTAACAGGCCTTCCAAAAATTATTAGACCGAATAAATGCTTATTGTAAGTATAGGTCCAAGCTTGCAAAATATTTCAGTTTCTTAATACCAATATATTTAAAACACTACAAAGAATGTTCTCAATTTTAGAAAGAAATCATAACTTTGCATATCACATTTGAGAAATGAGATCGATTTTATTATGATACAATGACCCAGTAGGCACAAAGTATGCAAAAAGAAACTGAATATTTATACATGCTTTATTAAGCAACTATCGCTGTGATTTATATTTTAATTTTTTAAGAGAGAAAGGAGTTTTAGGGAGCAATGATTACTTAGAATGTACATAAGTATGCCATGTAAAATAGATCTAACACTGTGTAATGTTGTTATGTTTTTAAGTCAATAACATTTATTAATTGACTAATCATATTTGCTCAGCCTTTTAGCCTGGAGTTAATTATTTTAGGCCATGGAAAATATCAACCCTCACAAACAGTTTTTCAAGTGACAGGTATAACAAGTATAATAATCAACCCTCCTTTTTTTTCTTTTATCTTTTCCTCTTTCTTTCCCTTTCTTTTAGTTCTGCTCTTAGTTTAGTTCTATACGCTTTTAGTTTTAGTTCTATAGACATTCTATAGTATAGGTAGAAATAAAGTTGTAAGACAAAAAACATTTTGAAACAAGAAAAAAGTCTGCACACATGTCTCATATATAAACTTTAACAATTTCTCAATGGCAGTTTGATAGACAGAAGTCTGAGTCTCCAAAACTATTGATGTCTTATTCATAGCAGAGGATCAGTTTGAAGTCTTCCCTTCACTGTTGTCCCAAATTTTGAAAATTTGACCTTTTTAATCAAAACTTATATTTTACAGTTTGTGCGAGAAGATAATGAATTAATGTTGGTTTATTATCTTTTTTCCTGGTTTGTTTCTTTTTTTTCCACTAAAAACAATGGTCTTATTATTATTTTTTTAGAATTATTGCAGGAGTTTGATGAAAAGTGATATCTGTTAGTCATTCCTTTCCTTCCTGCCTCTTTTCTCAATCAGGTTTCCACGAGGTAATAACAGATCTATGTAGTAAATACTTCATTAACCATTAAATTAATTTGTAAATACTCAATTTTTATTGTAAAATGTCCCTAAATCTGACCAAAAAAGACACAAAATTATTAACTGCCACTGCTGGAGAAAAGTAATTTTTAGAACTAAATAAAAATTTTAATTTCTTTCATAATGATTTTTGTATTTGCTCCTTGACAGCCTGTTTCTAATTTTGCTGGCAACATTAGCATCCCTAGTTTTGATTGATGATCATGCTTTGGGAAGACATTTACAATTTATGTAATGTCCCGTAAGAGAGGACCTCATTGCCAGCACAAAATTGCTGTAATTTAAGACATATTGCTTTCAATATCTACATAAGGGTTAAGGACGTATAATTAATACTTAGATACCTCCTTAATGACACTATTATAGATACTTTAAAATGTGTTAATTTGACATTTACATTAAATGTGAAAAGACACGAATCCAGATTTGTGCATGACTACACACTGTGCCTATGAGAAAGATTATTCTTTACACTTCCAAAAAATAATTGAGACTTCTGATAATGGCTATGAGGGAAACATTGTCATTGCATCTGAAAGGACTTGACAGGGCTCCTCAGAGGTCAAGTCAGTCCAGTTTCTATGAAAAGGTGTGAATTTAACTGAAGCCATCCACTTAGCAAAAAAGAAAAAAAATGCAGTAGGGTAAAAATTAAGTCTTTTACAGAAGTAAAATAAAATTCTGAACCAGTAGTATTTGATAAATCATTTGTGTGTACTCAGAAAAGATGACAATTAATTTTTATTTTTTATTTTTGATGTAAAGCAAAATAGTATATGAAGTGAAATAATATGTAATGGAGTATAATATGAGGTATTAGATGCAATTGTAGCAGATAGAAAACAAAGAAAAATAATCATTCTAGCTATGGAAAATGAAACATATTCCTTGGTTCTGTAGCAGTAAAGTGGTTTGTCATTTGTCAGCAATCTGCAAAAGTAGGTGACCAGTGACACAGTCCATGAAAAAAAAGGAAAAGACAAACTGGATAGATAACTATCATGGTCTAACCCCAGCTGCCAGCTACCACACCAGTGGGATGGGGGAGAAAATCAGAAAAGTGAGAAAACTTGTGGGTTGAGATAAAGACAGTTTAATAGGTAAATGAAAAACTGCACTCGCAAAGCAGAACAAGGAGTCCATTCACCACTTCCCACGGGCAAGCAGGTGTTCAGCCACTGCCAGGAAAGCTGGTTTCCACATGTGTAATAGTGGCTTGGGAAGACAAATGCCATTACTGTGAATGTTCCCCCTTCCTCCTCTGTCCCCCTACTTTACATAATGAGCATGACACCACATGGTCTGGGATATCCCTTTGGTCAGTTGGGGTCAGCTGCCCTGGCTGTGTCACTCCCCCAGCTTCTTGTGCACCCCCAGCCTCCTCAGTGGTGGGGTGGTATGAGAAGCAGAGGAGGAGCACAGAGTTGCTGTGCAAGCACTGCTCAGCAATAGCAAAAACATCTATTATCATCATTGTTTTCAGCACAAGTCTAAACCACAGCCTCTTACTAGACACTGTGAAGAAAACACTACCCCTGTCATAATCAGCACAGTATTTGGTAAGTGACCCATTCAAATTAAATGAATGAGTATCATCATAAGTGTGTGCTTAGACATGCCAGATAATTCATATTGGAAAGAATACTTGATTGTAAGTTGTCAATTAACATAAACTGGAGAAATACAAGAGTCTTGGGCAGAATTCTAGAAGTTGATGTAAAATTATTCTGTATATCTAGCAAAAAATATGACAGTGCTGTCATAATAGACAAGAGAGATGTGGAAGAAAATACAAACTAACAGTAATAATAGTACAAGTTTGTCCATTATGAGGCATCTGAGTCTGAAATAGGTTGCCTGGTTCTCATTCTATTTAAGGAAAAGTGGTAGGTGAAATGAAAATGTTTTAGAATTGTGTGACATGAATAAAGGTCTAGAGGATCTCCAGGAACTGAGGGGACTGAAATTTTTACCACAGAGAAAGAGAGATGCTCATGCAGGCTATGTTTGTATCAGCTGTTCATTGAAATCAGTTACTCCTATCCAACAGCAGCAGATGTAATGACGGCTCTGCTGTTCCTTATGTTTCTCTTGGATGTGATTCATGGCATTCACATAAGATAAAGCTGGATACTCGGGCCAAATGTCCCTATATACATATGGCTTTAAGTCCTCTGATGAAAACTTATTCAGTAAATTTTTGTTTCCTTGGCTACACACACTTCCTCATACAAAGAGTGTCATTTCATCCATTTCATATGGATGACTAGCATGTTATTGCATTTGTGTATTTCCAGCACCATTACCTTTATAATCCATACAGAAGCAAAACCTCAGTTCTGTTCATGGTCTTACTGCTGCTAACGTGTATTTCAAAAAGACAATGTATAGTAGCTGCTACCCCACCCAATTCTCCTCTACTAGTCTTCTGTGTCCAGATAAAAGCATCAGAGTGGAATGTTCATCCTTTGATTGCAGCAACTAATGCACTGAGTTGCCAGTTCCGTTATACTTCCAGTTTGAAAAGTAAAACAGTAGTTGCTAGATCTGGCTTTCCAGTGATTTAGTTGAAGTACTGGCCTGCTTTGTGCAGAAATGTTTGGGCAGCAGGGGAACAATTTAGGTCCCCTGCCATGAACTGGTCTTTGCCATCCTCCCTTCCAATTTCCAGAGCCTACATTTCTCTTTAAAGGGGAGGTGAGGGGGAAGCTGTTCTTCAGCTGAATTTTACAGGCCATGACACCACTAAGTGGTCTCTGGAAGGGCCACTGAAAGAGCAGTTCTAGGCTTTATGAGCTGAAAGTTGAAAGATGTTGAGTGCAGTACTTGCCACATTTATAACACTCGGGAACCTCTCCTAGTTGTCAGAGTAGCTCAAGAGCCTCGTTACTGGCATGTAAACAAAATCTGTGGCATGGTACCCAATGGCTGTGTGACCATGACCCAGTTCACAGCCTGACATCCCCACTGAACATTTGGTTTGTGTGCCGAGATTCCTGTTTAGCTTCTTCACAAGGGAATATGTGCCATAGAGCAAAGCTGCTCTGCAAACACTCACTGCAAACCAAATGCAGAAAATGTAGATAAGGGCGAGATTCTCTTCAAAACCATGGTATGGCTTTATTCTAAATTGTTAATGTAGAGATGTCTCTAAATCTATAGAGTTGAAGAAATTAGAGGTAAATCTTAATATAGTTATTTTAACATTTTCATTATACAATGAAATAAACCAAATTAAGTGTAAATGGAAGGTAATAAATTGAAAGCTTATTGTCTTGAGGTATAATTGTGGCCCAAAGCTTAGCAAGATTCAATGAAGGATTAGACACATATGTGGATAATAAAATCATTCACTCTTATTTCACATAGAATAATTTTCTTTTTTTTAGGCAGGTTTTAAGCCTTAAAAATTCTATTAATTGATAGGGATTATGAAACCCGACCTCTTGGCAGATTATTTCGCTCGTGGATGCTACAGAGTTTTATGCATGTAGTGTAGTAAAAGAGTTGATATTCTAATATGCACTTTAGAGTGTCAAGATAAGTGTATCAAGTTTTATCAATACTGAAAATTTTGATTACAAACTGAAACTAAGTTTTGAGACATACAGACTAAAATGCGAACCTTGCTCTCAATGTTCTGAAATAGTTTGTATATGATTCCTCACGCTTCTTCCCCGGCTCTCCAAACACCATATAAATTACTCTTGTGGACAAATCAAAAAAGAATGAAAATGCTGCAGTTTCTAATCCTGCAAAGAGTACATTAGCAGGGCATAAATTTCTACCAAATGCTTTGCTACAGCTTAAAAAATATGTCTTTTTATCTGATATCTCTTGATTTCTGTGAGCAGAGTTCTCTACTCTGAGAATTCTAGATACTTTTAAGATAGCTCCCTAAGACCTGTACTTCTGGTAGTTTTATTTTCACAGATTGGTTTGATATAAGACAAAATTTGGAAGTTTAATGTTAAACGGTCTCCCAGAACAGCAAATTAATGTAGTTAAATGTATTAAAATCAGTCATAATTTGGGATTTTTAGAATGATTTATTAGACATATTCTAATTAATTCAGTGGTATTCTACAAGTGTGCAATCTCTTGTGTATACCTTGTATAATATTTTTAGCTTTTTATTCCTGAATGAAAGAGCATAAAAATAATAGAATTAAGTTTCATCATGACCTATCAAAGGAGTGAGATATAAACATTTATACTTATTATAAATATTTACTTTACTAAAAAGTAAAGGCTACAGGGAGAGAAATCTTGGCGTTTGAGCACTCAGGAATAAAACAATAAACAGATATCCTGTGAGTTTTGTTTTTATACTTTTACCTGGTAAGTTACTCTACCTTCTTAACACTCTTATCATCACTGTAAAACACTTTAATTCATTATAAGTGCATACTTTAACTTAGTGCAAATGAATATACTTCATTGGAAAGGAGAATCCACAGATGAAAATTCCACTGTTGTTTAATTTTCCATTAATCTTAGAAGCTGGTTGGACATTTCTGCTACTGATCTGCAACAAAATGTCAAAAAGCAAAACTTTACTATGTGATGAAAAACAGGAACCTACTCACCTTAGACAACTATCTAGAAGTATATTAGCCATTCATACCAGTTTCTTTGTGTGAATTTGCTTAGCAAACACCTTGATTAAAAAAGTGTGATGTCAAAGGTAGGCTGAAAGATTAAAATTCATAATTTTGACTTAGGAAATAGGAGTAGCAGGTAAGTTTTGGGTTTGGGAGTTTATTTATTTGTGGTTTTTAGTTAAATATTACATATTGGATATTTAGTTGACTAAAAGCAAAGTTTTGTATGTGTTGTGCTTTTGGCATGAATTTTATGCTATACTATTTTCATCTATCTACTAATTTCTCTCTCTGGAAATACTATCATAACAATTAAATGTCCTGAGTAAAACATGTCAGCTCTTACTATTGAAGAAAAATTTGTGATGAGGGAAATAAAATTGCAGTGTGTAAGAAACATAAACAATGTTAATGGACTTAATTAATCATAAATCTTACCGAACATTTGGTGTTACCTCTTCTTAATCAAGATATTAATCTATGAGTTTCCACCATCATCACTGTCAATCAGTATTAGTGTTTATTATTATTATGATTATTATTATTATTTCTGTGTTATAGTTGCTGCAAAAAATGGAACTGATGTAATTGTCCCTCTGATGTAGTTTTTGACCACACTTGGGGAAAAAAGCACAGAAACTGCTAAACAGCATAGTAGTAAATGAATCCATCAACAAAAATAGCAACTTCATTAACTAGTTTAGTTTGGCCAAAGAAGCACAAAATGAGTCAAAAGGGAAGAGTTAATGGTACCCATTGACTCCTTAACTATGACTCTTTAACTGCTCATTCCTGTTTCATGAAAGCTTCTCAGGATCTAACTGCAAAACTGGGGACTTCCACTGTAAGTGCTTTGGGAAACTGCTTTCTATCATCCAGGGATCCTTTACAGTTCTTGTTGTAGTATAATCCATATTTAATTGCAACACTTAATGCAATGTAGGTCTCTTGGAAGAAGTGCACATCACAAAGAAACATGGGAAAAATTAGCAATGCAGAATAAATCAGTACAAGAAGGAAAGAGCTCAGAGATGTCAGAATCTGGTCATTGTATGGCCTCTAGCTGAGAACTTATTTAAGAAAGAGGTCAATCAGTAAATATAACCAGCATTATGAATTATGATTATGTTAATAATAACAACAATAAAATTATTTCTGAATGCATAACTGCAATTTCTATTTATATTCTATAGGATATGTTCAAAGGAAATAGAATACATATCAATTAACTTTGGAAGCATGTTACTGAAAAATGTCATTTAGTTATAAATAAGCATATACTTCCTGAAGAATTCCTTCAGTGATTGCATAAATCATTATCATCACTTAATTTGTACCTCTTTTATGCTGAAACATGAAAATAGAATACTAATCTTTATTTCTGCAGTTGCCTTGGGGAAAAAAAAAAAAGATACTGGAAAACTTTTCAAAATTAAATTCAAAACATGTCTTCAATACATTCATGTAGGTCTTCACGCACTGAATATACAGAACTTCTTGTTTTGCTCTTCAGTGTAATGTTGTGACTTACAGTTGCTAGGGAATAGAAAGCTCAAAATAAAAAAACAGCACAGCCTGTTTTGCAAACACATTATTCAGATCTTAGTTTCTGATTTGTCTGTCTTTAATGATTGACAAAGATTTCTTTCAAATCTGGAATGTAGCTGTTGTCATATATACCATCCATTCATTATAGAAAGCATAAAAATAAAAATTGGATATATACATTTTAATTATTTAGTCAATCCTATTTGACATCCTGATGTGTTTTCCTCCAATTCAGTGGTCAAAGAAGAGGAATGTGTCAAATTGCGTCATAGAGCATCATACAAAGAGTAGTTGTCTTGTGTCAGCTTGATGAGACCCCATCATAGTGATACTGTTATCGAGTCAAGATAAGGATTAGAGTGAAATCAAAACACTGCCATGTTGGAGAATATCAAGCAAACAAACAAACACAGTGTCTAAGTTTCTATAAAATAAAGACTGAATTCTAGTTAAACTATGCACATCTGTATTCAAATATGGCTCTACCTTTCTATGTCTCTTGTTTAGGATATGCTGCTGGATAAGTATCTTGTAAACTAAAAGCAGTTGCAAAGCTGGAAACTGTTAATCATTCAGTGTGCTCTACTTGCTGCAGGATCTAACAAAATAAAATCTATGAGGGAAGAAACTGTGGTAGTTTAGTTTGGAAAAGAGCAGATATAACATGGATATGATAACAACAGGCGCAAAGACAAAAAGAAACCACTGACCATGAGCCCTTCTCAACAGGACAAACACTAGCAACCAGACTTAAGTCAAGAAAAATTTTGAATATAACATAATAAAATGCTTCAAAGAGTAAGAACAGTTAATATTCAAGGAAGTCCACATAATTTCTTTCTGAAGCTTCTAGGAGAAAATTAGGCAAATGCCAGCTCCATCCATATGTCTCAATGATTCCTTGACACAGTCCTGTAACACAAGCTTTGATTACTACATAGTTGTTATGTATTATAAGAGTTTCCTCTTGAGATATTTCACTGTAGATGTGTGTTGATACCAAATATATGGTTTCTAATAATCTGCAATGTTGGTGAATGTTACTTGTGACCAGCTTTGGCAAAAGCAGAAATGATTGATTGTAATAAATGTAGCAAAATGACACATTTTATTCTGCTCTGAATTTCTGTTAGAATTCCATTTATCCAATATTGTTTTGTTTGCTTAGGCACAGTTGATACTGGCTTTCTGGAATAAAATTGTACATGATTTCTCTGACTAGTAAAGAGTGTGAGTAAACAGCAGTACAAATACAGTAAGCAGTTAAGCTTCACTGAAATTCTATTCAAATTCAGTAGAGATTATTGGAACTGACCTTTTTTTCGTTGCAAAAGCAAATTGTTCAACTAGATTAGAATCAGACTGGTAAATCCTCAAGGTCAAAATGTATATCTGGTATGGGTGTTTGACAGATACAATATCTCAGGCAATAGAATCATGGAATCAGAATATGCTGAGTAATCTGTGCACTTGGGTTTTTTTTTACTTATAATTATACTGAAATTAAATTTAATTAATTCATTAAAAAATTAAATTGGCCAATATTTAAAAATATAGTATTTATGTTTGGATATAAAAATGCTTTACTAAAAAAAAAATAAGCGTATGTTCCATAGCTCAAGAAATAACATGATTTCCCTAAAAAAACCCCAATTTCCTTTACAAAGTATTCAGATATTTCCTTATAAATATCTAGTATTGACTGCACAGAGCTAGGTTACCATTTGTACTCAACATAAAGGATAGCAAAGGGAAAACTGAACCTTAATAAGGACCATTGCATTAAAAATCAAACATGATTACGATCAGTATTGCAGTAGAAACAGAAACTATCAAATATAGTTTTGTTCTGAAACTGATATCTGATTCAAATTGTAATAGATTTAAATATAACTCTCTATGGATACATCTACAAAAATATGCTAAAGATAGACACAAGCCAGACTTGAGTGCAACTCACCGTAAAGTCATCCTGTTCAAATTACCCTGGATAAGTTCTGGAGCTTGATGTAGATGAAAGCAGTCCACAGCCTACATTTCAGCTTCACCAAAACCACTTGGTGCAAGACCTTTAGTGCCTCAGTTAATATTTTATAATAAATATGAGGCAGAGGAACTGACAGTGATTTAAAAAAACAAGTAACTTAGATTTTTTCCCCAGGGCAACAAACTCCTTTTATTTTTCTTTAAAATGTTATTTATCACAAATAAACCAGCATGAAATGAATAAGTAATAATTAATGAAATGTTTATGTCTTAGAGTAGGGAAAGAACTTTTAAATTCTTTTTTTTTTCATTTAGAGGAAAGTTCTCCCAATATAACACTTGAATTTTATATAATACTGCTATTATAAATGCATTTCTGTCTCCTTAGATTAATTTTTAAGCTTTTATTCAGGCAATGACAAATGTCCAGCTTTGAAACTAACTCT
This sequence comes from Neopelma chrysocephalum, assembly GCF_003984885.1. Classification (NCBI taxonomy): domain Eukaryota; kingdom Metazoa; phylum Chordata; class Aves; order Passeriformes; family Pipridae; genus Neopelma; species Neopelma chrysocephalum. Next base: position 6,657,548 of record NW_020897737.1, read on the forward strand.
AGGTGAGTTTGGGATGCCAGCACTCACGTAAATAATCTGTCAATATTCTAAGTGAACTTTACTCAGTTGTCAGAACAGCTTTACCTCCTGTGGCGTCCCCCTCTGTGGAGGAGATCTGGAAGGCAGAAGATGTTCCTGCCAGTGCAGACTGGTTGCCTGCTTGGGCAGCCCCCATAGGACTGCTCCGTATGTGGTGTCACTGGCTGAGTCAAAGGGTTGCTCTGTACAGGGAAAGGTACTCAGAAAAATCATTCCGAATTAGTTATTAAAGTTATATGACTAATAGGTGTTGAACCCCTGATTGGACAGCCTCGTAGAAAATTGTAATGACCTTAATTTGATTTAGCTTGATTTACTTTGGAAGAGATTTAAACTCATTGAATTAAACCCTGTTTAGTTTTCATTATAGCTTTCATGCAGGGATTTTATGCAGTTTAACTAAACTGCTTGTTATTTACTCAGTGTGTTAACTGGAATTAAGTATCTAGAATTACCCTGTATAGAATATATGTGAGAGAAATCAGAAATACTTATACTATCATTATTTCAAATACTGATATCTGACAGGGTCAGACATTACCCCCCCAAATGTACACACGTGCGTACATGCATGCAGATAAGTAAAAAATGTCGGGTTGATTTTGGACCGACAGTTTTATCAAAAGAATTCTTCAGAATTTATCAAAATAATTCAATAAAAAAATTTCCAAATTTGGTGGAAATATTGGTTTTGTCTAATCCTAATTCATGAATTCTTTTTTTTTGAGGAAGTTTGATCTTGTGCTTAAATGCGTTTAATAAGGAAAAATTAGAAAACCTAATAGTGATTCGGATACTCTGCATTTCATTCATTGTCATGAAAGAAATTCAAGGTAATCATAAATTCAACATATGCTTGTTTTTACTTAATTCTCTTTGTGATAATCTGAAATATGCTAAGAATCAGAGAAAATTATTATCTTCTTCCTTTGATGCATTATTCAAAAGTTGAATCTTCAATTTTCTGTAGCGCTGAAAGTGTTCACACATTTCACAGAATCTAGTTCAGTTTGAAAATTATCAAATAATTTCTCCCTTCCCTTCCCTTCCCTTCCCTTCCCTTCCCTTCCCTTC
>NW_020897737.1:7259060-7455673 GCF_003984885.1 Neopelma chrysocephalum
TTTTCATTATGTAAGGAATTTTAAATTTATCCAATTACACCATTGTCTTTTAAACCGATTTGAACTTTTTTTTTGATCGTGTGATTCAATTGGACACTTTGATATATTCTGTTACTAGATTAACATAGTATTGGCAAGAGTTTCACATGGGAATTAACAAAACTGTAAATTCATAATTTACTTCAAACTTATCATATGGGGTTTTTTTACTTGACAGCTGGTATTTTCCTTTCAGGAAACAATTGGGGGAGTTTGAAAAAAAGATAAAATTAAAGAAGACAATGCATTTGTTTAAACTTTATCTCACTTTATCGATGCTTTTTCTGGGAGACATATCTAATTTATTGTTGGAATAGTAAAACTTCCTTGTTCATGTTAGATTATAATCTGCTGAGAAATGTCTGCTCTAGAGAATAGTATATACCATACTTATTCAGTGTTAAGCATTTAAATAGGATTTATTGCAATAAAAAGTGTGTGTTTAGTCTGTCTGCAACTATGCACATTTCATTCTTTATGTACAGATTAGATATATGAGAATTTTCTGTTTCAGATTGTGCAATACAACCAGTTTGTTTTGATAACATGAAAGAAGAACCTGAAAAGATTTTTCATATCAGTTGGATAATCATCCAAAAGTTTGGTTTTGTACTTAAGACTTTATTAAACAATCAAAAACCATATGTCTTTTACTAGCAGAGTAAAACATAATCAGATACAGCAAAACTTTTAAAAGAATACTCTGTGGGAGACAGTAGGGTATAACTTATTATAATCAAGATCATAATAACTACAGAATACCACATACTAAGAAATGCAATTTAGGCACATACTGTACATTATTTCATGTAAAAATATAGTCCTAAAAACCCTGTAATTTTGTAAATTTGAAGCATCAGAATTCACATTGTTCTGTCATCATTTGTCACCAGACTTTTTCTTCAAGCTAGACTTTGTGCTCCCAACTTGTATGTGGGGGATTCATTGTGTCTAATGCTGAAAGACTCACGAGTGTTTCATTGCATTAGAAAAAATAATCACATAACAGTGCTCTGCAAACACATTAAAATGTTAAGTAGCAAATGTCAAAATCAAAATTTAACACTGTGACTTATAATTAATAACTATTTTAAATTAATGAACTCCTCCAGAATATCTTGCTCTAGAGATACGGATCTCTTGTGAGCAGCAATGGTATTCACATGTAAAGCTTATATCAAGAATAATGTACTGGTGGAATGACAAACACTAGTACAATATTTACTTACAGGAATTAACCTGCTTTCCAGTTCTAGAACAAATGCTTTCCAGCCTTATTGGTGAAGTCAGTACATGCTCATGTAATCCAAATGAGGACTAGTTTTACATGAAGCTGCACTGAACATTGTTTTTTTCTTAGATATACTGTACATTTGTATTAAGATTTAGTGCTGCACACAGGTTTCATTATGACAAATCCATCTAAATCTACATGCATTCTTAGCAGCAATAATTATCAGGGATTTGATGGCTTGTCATGTCAATAGAAAATGGAAAGATATTTGAAGGAACTCTAAAGGTCTCAAAGGCTTAAATGCTTTTGATAAACTCTTACAGTTTAGAATATCATAGTAGTATGAATATTTTGAAGCAATCAGTTGAACGGGATCTTTTTTATATTTGTTAACAGATGTATAACAATGAGACTTCAGATTGTGCAGTTGAAGTGCTATTCATGTCTGTTTACATAGGATATTATGGATGAATACACATCATCCTAAGATAGTCAGCACATATTTGTCATAAATTTCCAATTTACTAGCTATTTAATTTTATATATTTAATATCTGAGGAACTTGTAAATAAAAAAAATACAGAAATTCAATTTGATGCTGCATAGCATAATTGATATTAAAAAAAAATCCCAACAATAATTTATTTACGGCATATATTGTAAACCTTCATATAGCATTTTGGTAGTAATGAATGCATGATGAACAACTATGGTCTGTGAACTCCTTAGCTTTGGATTAGGCTTGAGGCTATTAGGGTAATCATGGTTATTAGTCTAAATTTCATATTTGACAGTAAATTACCAGCAATGTGTCCAACATTCACATGTCAACCATGTCTGGTGCCCTATATCCATCTCAAAATGCTATGGACACTTATAAGGAAAAAATAACACAGTAGTATTTTCCACAATCTGTCCTCTTTTAATTTCTTATTCTTTTGCCTGAAGTAAAATTCTGACAATGGACTACTTGGTACTTTTGCTATTTTCCAAACAAGAAAGAAAAATATCACTTGAAGCAAGAGATTTATTCAGCACTTAGTTTTCATGCCTATCTGAAAGTGTATAAAAATAAAAGACTATATACAAAGAAACAAGTGTTATACACTTTTTCACTGAACTCAGAGGTAACTCTTGAGAACCATGGAGATACAAAGTTAAAGAGAAAAGGCATTCAGCTCAGTAAACACAAAATTTAAATTTATACCTTAGAATGTAGTTATTTGCAAGGCCCATCTTGAGCATCTACCTAGAACTCTGCAGTAAATGTCATCTTCTAGTTTATCGGTCATTTCAGCTGCTTAAAGTATTATTTAAATAGTTATGTATAATAGTATAATAATAGTATATTACTAACATACCCATATCATTCCAATAACTAATATTTTTAGGAAAGGAAATATTAGAAAAAATGCTATACTCACCACGAAATAAAACATATCAAGTGACTATTCATATTCACTTCAGAAATAAATGAAACACATGCTTCAGTTAACCACATTAGGCTTATTTAGAAAAAAATTATAACAAGCATTGCAAAATTACTTCTCTGTACACTAATGTAATTAATAGATTGGAGATTTGTGGATGTAGGGTCATATGTTTTGTTTCTTTCACAGCTTTCAAAGCAATTAATTGGAAGTAATAAATTCTTGTAATTTTTAATCATTCATTCATAGTCTGATCTTTCATGAGATATCTAAGAGCATGCATGGTACATTTCTGCTCATTAAAAATTATAGGAGGACTAGCTTCTTGGTGCAGATTTTAAAATATGTTTAGAGATTGATATTAACGATACCCATAGGTTTGTTATAGTTTAAGCATTATAGAGAATTTTTATGCCTGTCTAGTGTGTGGTTTTAATCTCCCACTAGTCATGCTTAAACAGAGCATTCATCTCATTTAAGTCAAAATTCAAGGACTTCTTTTTGGAAGACTTTTTCAACTTTTAATAAAGAGATTCAATACTTGCATAAAGAAGGATGATTTAAAAATACAGCAGACAATATTTTTTTTCCTTTGTCAAGTGGTAATTAATCTCACAACAGATATTTTATCATAGATACAGTATTTAAAGTGCCATTTACAGTCTCCTAATGTTTTGGAAAGGTCAGGCACTTAAAAAAGCTTATAAATGCAAATATTTTCTGTCATGCAAGTACTCTAATCAGTGAGATTATTCTTCTTTGCAAAAACAAACAAACAAAAGTTACATTTAGGAAGATAAAATCCAAGACAAAATAAATTGGAATTCCTATTAGGGAATGAATGATTTTTAGTTTTTTTCCAGGATGTTGTTCGGAATAATTTATTTACTATAGTGGACACATATGCTGATGAATACAGCAATAATAGTTCAAACCAGTTTAAATCAAAAACTAAAATGAGGACTAAAATGCTATTGTAGTATTTACTGGAGGGACACATACAAAGCATAACTCAGTGTATTCAAAAGACTTTTTTGGAAGCACTGATACCTGTTACAATTCACTACCTGTTTTAGTTTTATGGATCTGGCATCCTTTTTCAGAGTTGTTTTATTTTGGGAGTTCCTTATATCAGTCTCTCCTTGAGATAAGGAGGAAAGGATAGGTAGAAAATGGAGTATAGTTTTCAGGGTAGTCTGCGCGAGATGTTCAAGAAAGAAGTGAATATATAGGCTCTTACTTTTACAGAGGAAAGAGGTCTGGGGAAGAGGAAAATTTTACTACTGTTTCCTGCAGTCTCTGGATATGCAAACCCCTTGAAAGTTACCATGAAAGAGGAATTTACCAAAAAAAAAACCCCCCAAAAAAACCCCAAAAAAACCAAAAAAACAAACAAAAAACCAAAAACCAAAACCAAACAAACAGAAACATAAAAACCCATTTAGAGTAAGATGGACAAAACCCATTAAGATGCCTAACTTGTGTTGCTGTCAATACCTTTGTGTTCCTGCTATTTATATACTATGAGGAGTGTTCACTTTTTTGAGCTTGAAACCTCTGGCTCAAATATGTTCTTGAATTAGTCAGTGGAGCCTCTCAAGAGGACACACAATTCCACCTGGCAGCTGAGTTAGCTACTAATGGTGTGATGTTTCATTGGTGTGATTGTTTTAAAGAGTTGTAAATCTATGCTGCTCTGACATCTGCCTCCTGTCACACTCCTCTTATTCCATCCAGCTTCAGCAGTCTTGCTTATAGGGCTGAAGTGGAATTCAAAGGAAAGACAATCAATTTAAGCTGGATTTCTTGCTAAACTGATGGTAACATGGGTGCAACAAGCCCTAGTGTCAAGATACGGTGAGAGTGGTAGGTGTAGCCAAGGAGAAAAGTTGAGAGAAGGTGTTAGGCTCAAACTGATAATGAAACATCACTCTGAGTCAGGACTTGGTCACAGTAGGTTCCCGAAAAGGTCAATATAGATCAAGAGGCACCTGTGTGACATAAATCACATCACATCAGAATGGAACTGCTTTTCAGCTACCTGCATCTTCCCATCAAAGTGGCTTTTGTCTGGACTTTGGCAAACTGACAACTTGCTCCATTCACTGTGTAGGATTTTAGACATTTTGTTTAGACATCTGGGATGACATACCTGAAGTGGGAGTGTGTGAATGTCTTCTTCATGATACCTATACAGAGCAGGTGAATGAATGCCAGGCTTCCAAAAATATTTGAAACATAGCTTTCAGAAATGTTTTACATTGAACCATTTAACAACAAGTATTTTATAACAGAAATGTAAAAGCTATGGTATATCATAGAAAGTTATAGCCCAGGTCTTCTAATATGTTTGTATTTTTGAATGTTAAATTCATTGAAATGTAACTCCATTAACTGAGATTGATGGTAATGATTTACCGTGGCCTCGACAAGGAATTATTCCATCATTATTTTGATGTTATTTAAAGCTATATATTAATCACACTGTTACTTAATTGGTTGTCTTGTATCCAGTTACAAAAACTTGAGAGCAAGGAAGATGTTTAACTGTGATAAAAGAAAAAAGTGTTACTCATATCAATTCTTTAATTAGATGTTTAGTTAATTTTGTTTATCTGTTGTACTTGCTTTTTCTCCTTTGTACTCATTAATATGAATAAAAAGCATACTGAATGATGGTTCTTGTTTTTCAGCAGAATTGTACATAATAAATTAGTGATACTGAGGAAAACATAGCAAATATTTTTTGACAGTCATATTTATGCAGCTTAGCAAAAGTCAAAGACAATTTCAATTTAGGCAGATAATATTTTCTTTGGTAAATTTTCAGTCTTTTAATACTGTCGTGTCAGAAGACTTATTTGTCATACCTTTTTTAGTTGTTCCTCTTAATGGCATAAAAATAATAAACTCAGGATTGTTTCTGCATTTGAAATACTACTTTGTTATGCAAAAAAATGTACTGACTTTAATACAACTTTCACAAGTAATGTTATTGACTCTGTGTACAATACATTGAAAAGATATTGTTTGACTAATGTTAGGATTGAGGGATATCTTATATTTACTTTGGTCTGACTTTATGTTATAGGTAACCATCAATTAAAATGGTTCAAATTATTAATTTTAAAAGCAAATCACTTATATTTTGAAATTATTTCCTTTTTTCTTTTCACTAGAAACTATAGTTTCCTGCAAAGAATAGTGAGCTGTTGTGTCCACATCACACATGCCAAACTACCAAGGCTCCACCCTCACTGCATTCAGCTTTTGCATACATCCTATTTCTCAACTCCATTTTTCTTAAGCTTTTTACGTAATTACAAGTAGAGTTCCTGCCTGAAGTAAGTCAGAAGAGAAGCCTGTACCAAGAGAAGTTGGTATCTCTCAGAGCTTGAGCATCCCCTCCTTTGAACTTTGCTTGTCATTTCGAAGTGTTATCTTTATTATGGCAAGATGGTGTCACTGATTGCTCTATCACCCACCACTCTGCAGTATTCCTGCCCCCTCTCCTCCTTTGCTTTGTGGCAATCTGTTAGCAAGTGTGGGTGTGGACCAACTCTGCTGAGCTGTCATAATATCCTAAGGCATGAAATGTAATTCATGAGTTTTTGTGTCCTAAATTCAGTGTGATTCGTTCAGAAATAGCCTAATGGATGAAGGGATCCAAAGTGTTGGACTACCAGTAGCAATTTACAAGCAACCCACAGATGAAAAGGAGGATTTCACTAGTTAGAGATGTCTGAAGAGGGAAAGTAGTGCATGTATAATTGCTGGTTACTTCCAAGTCACTTAATTGGGGTCTCAAGTGTGATGGGCTTGTAGATGAGCTGAGCCTCAGTACTTGATCCCTAGCAGCATTTCCTTAAACATCTATTTAGTGCATTCTAAATGCAAGGTAAAGCATTGGTGAAGTTTAAGACAGTGGGGTTTTCTTTGCTTTTCAAAAGTCTAATAGTACATATTATCACTTACTATGCCACAGAAGATATTTTGAAATTCCTTGAACTGTGATAACACATTTGTGATTTAAAGAACAATATTGAATCCTTACTAAATTATCTGTCTAATATTTATTTTGTCTATTTGGTATGTAACTGCTCCTTCACAGTTAGTAATGATCAGTTTATTTATTTATGATTAGTAATTGACCTATCCCAAATGCATTATCTTTCATACAGATAAATATATGTACATAAATTTACCTTGTTTGTGAATATACAATATGATTAAATTTTTGATGTTATTTTAAAATTAATTAGAAAACCCAGCATAGATAATAAGCTAAAAATTATTACCAGTTGTTTTTGCAGCTCATATTTTGCTGCACTGAAATACATTCATCTAGGTTAAAAGATAAAAGTATTAAAATCTGAACAAAAATAAAACTAATTTTCATATAATTTTACAGTTTAAACTAGAGGAAACGTAAGACTAGACAGTCTAAATAATTAAAAGCCAATGTGATATGTATCTTCAGTTTTATTCCCTAGTAAATTCTATATTCTGTATAGAACCATTTTTATTCTTTTTATGAAGGATATATGAGGATACATTATTTTAGAGCCACTAGTCTACCTTTAAATGTAGCTTTTTGAAGAGAAAATATTGGATTATGGCATCTACATGTAGCCTATGTATATTACAGACATAAGTAAGACCAGATTACTGTAACTGTAGATTTTACAGGCTATGTGGAGTAACAATAAATAAAAAACCAAGATTTTCTTATGCAGAGATGAAAACCCACATCCTGCATCATTACCCTCCTGGTGGTAAGCTGTAAAAGTGGTTTAAGAAACAAGAAATAATTGGGTTTTATCTATTGTCTGTTTTCTAATATATATAAAAAAATATAAATAAAATATTGCTAAATTTGGTGTTTAATATTGGCACTTAAACTGGGGAAGGACAATAAAAGGACAGTTTTTTCCAATAGGTTTCATTCTTCCCTATGCGCCTGTGCTACTCAGTTCTGTCTATTTAAAATGTTTATTCTAGAGAATATTTATTTTGCTTCAAGCAAATATTGAAGAAGGAAAAAATAAAAAGAATCAGTCAATCATTAGTAAAGGTCAAGACTTGCAAAGGTCTGTGCTACCTCTATAAAACATAAGACAATAACAGAAATAGATGACTGGAGGGATAATCTCCAAAGTGTAGCTAAAGGAAATAGTTCACATTACATTAATGTTAGGATTTTTTTCTAATAATGACTAATGCTCTGTCAGGGAAAAATGTCTCTGTCAGAATCTATATATTAATTTTGATTTAAGTAGAAAGTACTATTAAGAATGTTTAAATTATATATGTTTCTCTTAAAATTTCAATTTTGCTAACTAACTTCTTGGAATAGTAAGTTAAAAATGCTGTGAGATAGAAGTCTGGCCTATGTAAGTAATGATAAAACTAATTTCAGAAGCACAGCATAGAATGGAATAATGAGTTTCTTCTGTCCCAAACTTTTTTTGATTCTCTGTAGTCAATCATCTTCACTTGTTATTGCAATTCAAACCCTTGCCAGTCACATAAGATAAACAGGGATTCAAGATTTTGCATCTCTCTGTGGATGTCAATGATTCTGAAGCCTGAGGACAATTGAAACCGTTCTGTATTGGAAAAACAATATAATTGATTCTTTAAAAAGACTTATAAAGCACTCTCAATATTTTATTCTAACTACATGTAAAATGTGCCTTCTCTCCTTGCCAGGATTCACTCTCTAGAGGGTTGTGCACTTTTCTCTTCAGTAATCTTCCCTGCCTGCTGGAGATAGAGACTTTTACATGCAATACTGCTGCTGTATATATCCTTCACATAAAGGCCATAGCCACCAAATTTTGTCCTGATTCCAATTCTGTTTCTTACATTTCTCTTCAAAAATAGTCGTCTTTCTCTATTTGGAAAGTCCCTACCCACTCTTATCATAAATATTTGTCTCTTGTGATGAATAATGATGATTTTCTAGCCTGGGTTCTGCCTTCTTTTACTGTTATTATTTCCTGAGAGTTATCTTAATGTAACTGCACAGGATTATCTAGAACTCAAACACTATGCCTTTTGCAGAGCTATAGTACCTGCCAGCAATGGACTGTTCTCTACTTGTCTATCTGAGAGGCATTTAAAAGAATTCAGTTTCCAATTATTCTTTAGCTACACTGCCTGCAGAGCAGGGACAGACACTTCTTGTATCAGTAAAGCAAGAAAGATTTGTGTTAAAGAGCATTTTCTGGAACAGCAAAAGCTTCATAAGTGGTAATTTTTGTAATGAAAGGGAACCTCCTCTCCTGCTGAAGTTTCACCCAAATACCCTGAGAATAGAAGAGACTTTCTCCTTTCCCTGTATCCTCCACATAAGTGACAGTCATTGAAAGTCATTATGTCAGAAAGCTCTTCATCTTCCCACATCCTTATCTTAACTCCGCAGAGGATCCTCTAACACTCACTCAGATACCTGTGCATTTCACACATGGCAGATACAGCTAAGGTAGGTATCATCCTCTTTATTGCTGAAATATATTTATTGTTGATGAGCAGGCAGGACAAACTAGGATCAAAATTATTAAAATTTGCTTGATTCACAGTCTCCACATGATTTTCTATATGATTGTTTGTCACAGAAACTGCAAAGTTTTTGAGGAAAGACTTCTATTCTACTACGTATGGACTGTCTAGAGCCATGCCCAACTAGTGGTACCTAGTCATGGTAGCTGTGGAAAGAGATTTAGATCACAGTTATTACTCCTTAGTCCCTCTTTCTTCAGTGCACTGAACTCTCCATGAACCGCATCAAGTTCTGAACCCCATAAAGGACATTGCCTTCCTCCTTCTTTCCTTACTTCTGTCTTACTAGCCAAGAAGAGAAAGAAAGGCAAAGAAGAACAAAACTTATTCCATACAGTAAAAATATCCCTAAAAATTAAACTGGATAAATAAAAAATTCTACGCAATCTATTCAGTGCCCTTATTAGAAGATATTTTGCAGCTGCCAGGCACCCCACAGGACTCTGCAGAGATGGAAGCCACCAGTGATCCTTTGTAGTGTTCATTTCATTGACATTTTTGGATACTGAAAATTCTCTCAGGTCATGGTGTAATCTCAGGATGAGTCCTTGCATTAACATCCAAAAATATGCTGCTTAGTATAGCTTTCATTTTGTATTTCAGCAGCTTTGCAAGAAATCAGACCATGTGTTTGGGTGCATCCACCACCTACTCACACTGCCAATTTTAATGGGAAATAAAATGTAGAGAAAATCTTTTGCATGCGAATGTGCAGTAAACACTATGTGTAGTGATTACAGATTTCAAGGCAGTATTTATTAGTACTCTTCTCCTCACTGATCCCAACTGATCCTTATTTGCAAGCAGAAGCCTACTGATGTTTCAGCAACACAGAGAACACTACCTTAGTTCTGGAAGGGATTAAACTGATAAGAAATGCTAAAATGAATAGTACTGAGTGCACCTGCTTGCCCTTTGTTGGACCACCTTGTGTCAGCAAAATAGTTTCTGTGGCTTAATGAGCTATGCATGCACAAGCTTGTGAGACATCACACATAGACTTCCTCATTAGCTGTTTATGTAGCTATGGAAAGAATCATTGAGTAGAAATGCTTAATGAAATATGAAAGAGCTTTTTACATGTCCCAGCACCTTCTGCTGTGTTCCATATTCATGGTAGATTTTTCCTCTGAGTGCTTCTTGAATTCCTCATCTCTGTTATCAGATGTTGATTTTTGATGATAGATGTGATATTTAGAAATCTTCCAAAATGCCATGTCTTGTGTCTTGGTCAAATTTCAATTAACAACCTAAACTTTAGAAATAACCTCAGAGGTATTTGAAGTGTCCTTCAAAGACCTCTAGCCAAACAACTGTCTCTGAGAAAGCAGAAAAGATATGTGTGGCAATTAGTGCAAGGAATAAGAAGTAGATCAGAAGACTAAGTGTAATGGGCATAAATTGAGAGCCTCCAGCAAAACAAAAAAAAACCAAGCCAGTTCAAAACCACGAGTTCAGACATCAGAGGGTGAGAATGTGGTAAACACACAAAATCTCTGCAAGGGTTGAGAAAAGGCAAGCAAATACTGCCAAACAGCAGAACAAGAGGAAGGAATCATGAGGTACAACATAGCCACAGGCCATTATGGAGAACATCATTAGGAAAACATGTGATTTCCCTTGTGTGACAGAGGTAAGGGAGATCCACTGACTCCCTCACTGGGGTACTGGAGTGTGCTACAAGTATCAGGTAAATGCAGAAAGGAAGGATGATGTGTATTGTGGGTTATGATTGTAATGACAGGGCATAAGGGCATGCAGGAAGAATGTGTCTTGTTCATGCAGCCAGGATTACAATAGATATTAAGAAATTCCTTAATAACATTAATGTTTATTAGGTTAATGTCAGCCTGCAAGGCTAATACTGATTCCTTGTGTTTTTTAAATAAAAACTTAAAGAAATGTAAATAATTTTTGTTGCAGGAAATACATTAGTCGTATTAGACCATGCTTGGTATATAATTATCCAGTTGTGGTTTTGTTGAATAAAAGGAGATTACAATAAGTATCAGAAAATAGGAGGCATGTATATGAAAGCAGGATCTTCTATTTCTTGGCAGGGGGGAAAGAAAAAAAAAAGAAATAAGATGAAGAGAAAAGATGGTCAGCAAGTGTTCTGTCTTTTGAGAATGATTGATAGGGTACTCTTCACTTGGCCTTTGAAGCTCTGTCATTTCTATATCCATTTATGGTAACCTTTTTTTTAAGTTTTAAGCTTAAAAGATTTTTAAGCTTAAAATCTCACATAAGATTTGTGAGAATGACTGCTCAGGACTAAAACCAGCTATAGAGGATGATGTAAATCCTGTACAGGAGAACTCTGTGCCTGCTTTGACAAGGGTATGTTTGCCTTCTAGTTACTCTGTACCTCTCTGGACTACATTGACCATAGCAAATTGTATTTGGTGGAGTATTGATCTGTGATAGTCTGTGTTGGATTATCTGTTTCTCACACTTTTTTCTATGCTTGCTAGCAAAATCTGTGCAAACATCAAATCCATGCAGGCCAGGAATGCCCTTAGAGGCCAAAAGCAATTTTGAAATAACCATCAGGTAGAGAGTCTGTTCCTGACATTTCAGTATCCACCCCTGCCTCTTTACATATATTCGTTCCCCCACTGACACAAATAGTTCTTAAATAAAGAGAAATTTTGTCAGGCAATTTGTCATGTTGACAAAGCTTTGATAACCTGAGTCCTGGAACTTCCAGGAGCTAATTCTTCATTAAAGTTTTGGTTTGGCTGATTGGAACAGCTCAGAAACATATGATTTTATTTTCCCTGGAGTAATTTGTATAAATCTAACTCATTAACTCACCAGGCAAGTCTTTTACATGGGGTCTAGTTGTAAGCCACCAACATTCATTTTGCACTCCTCACAGAAAGGCAAAGGCTTAGGTTATTTAGAGGAAAGGAAGTACTGCCACCTACCTAGATGAGTGTGGGTCTGGAGCTGCAGACACTTCCATGGTGAACGTGGTGGTCCTGCTGCAGACAAGTGACTTTCTGTTCCCTGCCACAATTCCACTTTCATTGTACACACTGAGGACTATCCCTTGTCAGAAAGGAGCAGAAAGAACCATTGCAGAGCTACTAATGATTAATCAATTCCTTGCACAGAGCTGTCTCTTTAAAGTTAGTTGGGAGAAGTTTCTTCAATGGTCCTGTAACAATTTATTTTGAAAAAAGGCTGATGAAAAATTGTCCCATAGCATAAGGTTTGGTTGCAACAATGCACCTATGAGACACAATGGCAGAGATATGTCAGAATGGAAAACATTAATGCTGCTTGTGCCTAAGTGGTTAAAAAGAATAGGGCAAGCACTCTAAAATCAAGCTTTTAAAAATCAAAATACATATTTGAAAAGAGGAGGAAAGAAGATAATCATGGTTAAGTAGTCGTTTCCTCTTATGCCTGCAGGGTTTGATAAACTGAGAAATCTTTTTCCATTAAAAGGTATAGGAGAGAGTACTGAGAATATTATATTTACTGATAACACTCTATCTTCCTGATTTAAGCATAAATGAATACATGATAATAAGTTCCTAGCCTTTACTGACATTTTCACAGTTTATAGAACTACTTTTTGCCATTTTTAATTTTTGAAAATGTTTAGAAAATGATTTTATAAGAGCCACATTTCAAAGGACTTTTGCATCTGTATGGCTCTTACAGATCCCTGTCAGGAGAATATAAGACATGAAAGCTAAATATTTAACAATTCACCTCTTTTCCATTAATAACTGTGTTATCAGGAAAGCACATTTACAGAGATAAAGGGCTAACATCAGAGCAGTATAGTGCAGAAACACAGCGGGAATCCTCAGTAATTTCAGTGTGGCTACTTGTTGTCGAATGTCCTCTGACAGTAAAAAGTTCTTTTAAAAATGCAGCTAGAAAATAAGTTTTAATTAAATATATATAAATTCTTTTCATTTTTAACATATAGCTTTTATGGGTTCCTGTCCATGTCTGTAGGTAGAACAGCTATCAGATGTTTTGTCCATATTCTGTATCTTCTATAATCTTTCATGATTTTCAAAGGGTGAGGAATGAGTTCATAAAACATGATCTAAGGACAAAAAAAAAGGTGGGGAGGACACCGACTTTATTGATTCACACTATGTGAAAGATGTTGTGTTCTTCTTTAGACAGAATAAAAATCTGAGTCAAAAGGAGATAGAAAACTCACTTACCATGCTGGTTCTGGGAAAAGTTGGGACATGAAACTGTATTGCACATGCAGCATGCAAAGACATTAGAGATGCTATGGACATGCTGCCTCCCCATGGAAAAATAAATTACTATTCACTTTTGGCCTCTGCATTTGAAATAGTGCTTCCCCAGATGCAATGACAAAATTCCTTCCTTATAGACGAAACGGTTAGGGGGTTTTCTAATTCCTATGTCCTGAATTATGGCAATGTAAATTACTTTTTTACACCTGCTAGTGCAGCAAATGTAACTCTTTCATATTAGATTCTTGGTTTTAATGTTAAACAAAACCTGAGAGTCTTCCAACTTTCAGTCTTTCCAACTCTCCTTGCAGAGCTGCCTTTATCTGATTGTTTCTCTTGCTTAGCTCAGGTTGCAATCCATATGGGCAAACATGGCTAACCTCTTTAATGTACTGTCTCCTCAGTTCAATCATCACACACAGCATGATAATGCCTGCATCTGTGCATGCTGGAGTAAGGGAGGCACTTTGTTACACCACTCCAGCTCTATCCCTGAAAGCCTACCTGCTGACATTCTCATTGAACCGCATGCCGATGTTTCTCTTATACCAGCAAATAGGTTCCATCTGCTCCATCACATCCACCTGCTTTGTAAAGGACCACACCAATCTGTGTTATCTGTTAGTGTCCTGGGGGAGAGAAATCCAACACATCCATTCATAATTAACAGCTCTGGGAACTGCCTGTCATTCTAAAAGGGTCAACAAATCAGAATTCAGTAGTTAAGATTATAATAATGTATTTATATTTTTATAGAGGAGATATGCTTTCAAAGTCTTAAACAATCTCATAATGTAAATTAGTAGAATCAACAATTGCATCGTGGTCCATTTTTCCTTCAAAAGTATTTAATGTTTCTACCTGTCCCCCCCTTTGCGTCTCTCAGTATTTCTGTCAGGTAAGTAGCTACTGACTTCCTTGAATAGTTTGCTCTTTATGCAAGCTGCTCAGTAACAGTGAGGGTGTGGATGCTTCCACCATATTTTTTCATACCGTATTTTGTCATCATCCTGAAGAAATTTCTTTTCCTATTTCCTCTCCTATTACTTTGCCTATAGGACTGCTTCTGAAGCTGGTCTTTTATTATTTGTTTTATGGTTTGTCTCAAAAAGCTGTTAAACTAGTGACAAGCAATCTATCAACAGGGTGGTAGCATGGTATTTTAAATTTTAATTAGCTGAAAGACTCCAGACTTGCTCATTCCTAAAGTGAGTTTGTGATCCAGTCAGCTTGCATCTCATGCTCTACCGTGCAGGCCAGTCTTGTCCTGTGCCTCTTTGCTTTCCTTACATCTAGAGCAATAACCCTTTCATTCCCACCCTATCAGGAGCTGATATCAAAGAAGCTAGATTTGTTCTTTTCCTGTTGCTTCAATAAAGCTACTCCTCAGCAAAATCCTGGTGCTGCTACACAAGGGGAGATATTTTGGGTCCTTAGATGATTTGGGTATAGTGCAATAACCTGAACAAGGAGCAGGGAAGGAGAGAAACTCAGTGCCATCTTAGGTTATGACAGAATTTTACCCCTGGGGCATCTTCTGCTCTTAAGGACATTAAGGATGAGACAGACACAGCCTTGGCAACAGTACATACTCATTTCCTGACCTACTTTTGTGCAGGAAGTTCAATAATAAATAGTGTTGATATCATCAGTGATGGTGGTAGTGGGTGTTTGAGAGGGTATTTAAGTCATGAAACATCTCAGTGGGAGCAGCCTGTGACTACCCTGAGCTCACCTAAATTATAGACATGTGCTTGTACCTTAGTGACCACACCACCAGACTGTCCATAAACAAATAAAAGAGGATTTGAAAATGATTGACTGGCTCCTGTGAGGCTTTTGTGGTTATTGCACACACCAGGCTCTACCCTGCACTGGCCTGCATCAGGCCCAGGTTTGGAGGCTCTTGCATGAGGCACTGGACAGCTATGTCAGGAAGCTGGAACTTCGTGATTTACAAGCAACTCACCAAAATCCCAAAAGGCAGATCTCACATTTCTAGGTTATACTTTGTTTGGTTTTTTTTCAGAGCCCTGAATTCCAGCTCAGGAAAAGCTGCTTTTAAGGTGTCCCTTTTGGGAAATCCATCTAAAAGCCATGCATTTTTTAGGGCCAGGAGGCAAAAAAAGTCTGCTCAGCTAGCCCAGGGGGAGTCATGGTGCTCAGTTTTATCTTGTTGTGTAAGATGTACAAAGGTGCTTCTGAGGACTGTATCTTCAGTATCCATAGTCTTTGGTCACTGAAAAGACATTGTGATTACTGGACTGCGCAAGAATGGGGTGAACAGGAAACAGTAGATGTCAGGTGATACTACTGTGATATTGTTAACAGCCAAATGGGACAAGAGTTGGCACCAAGTACAGGTAGGAACACTTCCATCTGCCTGTCAGCAGGGACTATTATGAGCTTTTCCTGTTCAGAATAACTCAAAGAAACCCAAAAACTAAATCAAAAGTTTTAGCAGGTTGACAAAACAGAGAACTCTGGTTTTTCTGTACATACTAATGCCCAAATTAAAAAAAAATATAGGTACACACTTGAAAATTCATTCCCATAAGAAGACAGCCAGGTTTCTCATTCAGCTGTTGATCATTTGGGCTCTTTTTTGGATGCATTCTGTTATGACGAGGTAAAATACCTGTCCCCTCCCCCTGCCCCCTATTAAGCAAAATGATTGTAAGGCTCTTAATTTCCTGCTTCCAGACTAATTTCCACTGTCTTCAAATTAAACTTTGATGGGATTTTTCTTTTCAGAAGCTCTGTCTCATCCCTGAAACCAGTACTGAGTTAAATTGTAACAGGAATCCAATTTTTGAGAGTGTGGTTAACTGTCCTCATGTTATTTGCCTTTTTTATTTATCTGTCTACTGAGATACACTGAGGCATTCCATTTTCAGCGGTTTTTTGGTATAAGAGATGCGTCTTTTATTTTTTTATTTTACCTTATACATTTCTTAAAAAGAGGTAAATATTTAAATTATATTTTTATATTGCTGCGTATTGAGATGTATTATGTTTGGCAGATGCATCATGTTGCTGTTGTTATTCAGACCAGTTGAAAAAAAACCAAAACAACTTATTTCAAAACTTGTTGTCTGTGTTCCCATTTGCATAACCCTGTTGTGTGTCTCTTGCCTATGCTGTAATAGCTTGTCTTTGAACAACAGTACTAGAATGGCTCTTATGTGTATGTATTAGTTACAATTCACTTGCAACGGACTTGCAGTACTAGCTGATGTTCCCACAGGTGTGAGCCAGTTGTTATTGTGAACATTCACAGAGGTAAAATTACTGTTTTTACAAGCAAGAAACAAAATAGGGGCTAGAAGAAAATTCCATAGAACTTTTTAAAAAGTTATTGAATTATCTTATTGAGAGACAGAACAATTTCTGAAACACACAAGTGTTTTGTGCATGTGTTCACATTGTAGTTATAGCCTTCATAATATTTATGACTGTATCTGCACTGGTAAAAGCAAACCTTTTATTATGTACCCAAGCAAACATCGCAGGAGAATTTATGTATTCCACCTTAGTATGAGTGCTGTAGGTCATAAGACTCAGCAGATGACAATCTCCTTAAGCAGCAAAGCTTAAATAAAAACAACTTACAAGTTGAGTTTCACTATCTTCACACAGTGATGTTGATTTCAATGCACAGATTCTGGCTTCATATGAATACCCTACACCTTTCAAGGTACAGACCTGGAAGATATAAATCAAAGTATATCTTCAAATCAGACTGATGTTTATTCTGATCCAGAGTTGTCAGAGCTGGTTAGCAAAGAAACAAGAACAATGTCTGCTTGAATCTTTGTGCTGCACTGCCTCTGCATTTCAGAAAACCTGAGATCAGTGAATAGGTCTAGCTGAACAACTGGGAATGTTTAAGAATTTTTTTCTCTCAACAGAACAAAAAGGACAGTGGAAAATATTTTGACCACCCTTACTCTGTTTTATGCAAGGGAATTGGAAAGAGTTGATAAACTGAACTATTCAAGTCTGGCAAGAAGGTCAGCAAAACTGAAACAGATTTTATGACAGTGTATTTGATATACTATCAAGAAATTATTTGTTAACTCTCAGAGAGAGAGTAAGAATGGCTTGTACTCTGGAAGTCAATGATGAAACTAGAAGAGATATACAGAGAACAAGTTTGCAATACCATTCCTTGCTTTGTTGTCCTTTCCTCAGTTCTAGGCTAGATGATGTCTTAGAATCATAGAATCATTTCAATTGGAAAAGACCTTTTTGATCATTGAGTCCAACTATTACATCAGCA
Source organism: Neopelma chrysocephalum (assembly GCF_003984885.1). Lineage (NCBI taxonomy): Eukaryota > Metazoa > Chordata > Aves > Passeriformes > Pipridae > Neopelma > Neopelma chrysocephalum. The sequence goes on from NW_020897737.1 coordinate 7,276,848, forward strand.
CTGCCAAGTCCAGCATAGTGCCACATCTATAGGATTTTAAATACCTCCTGGGATGCTGATACAACCTCTTGCCTGAACAGCCTGTTCCAATGCTTGGCAATTCACCTTTCTGTGAAGAAATTTTTCGTCATTATCCAAACTAAACCTCCCCTGCTGCAACTTGAGGCCATTTCCTCTCCTCCTGTCATTTGTTATTTGTGAGAAGAGACCAACTGTCACCTTGCTACAGTTTCCTTTCAGGAGGGGTAGAGAGACATAAGATCCCTCTTGAGCCTCTTTTTCTCCAGGCTAAACACTTGCAACTACTTCAGCTGCTCCTCATCAGACTTGTGCGCCAGACCCTTCACTAGCTTCGTTGCCCTTCCCTAAAATAACCTCCAACACCTCAGTGTTTTTCTTGTAGTGAGGGACCCAGATTGGGCATAGGATTCGAGGTGCAGCCTCAGCAGTGCCCAGCACAGGGAGTCAATCACTGCCCTGTTCCTGCTGGACACACTATTTCTGATACAGGTCAGGATGCCATTGGCCTTCTTGGCCACTTGGACACACTGCTGGCTCGTGTTCAGCTATCTGTTGACCAGCCCTCCTGGGTCCTATTTTACCAGGCAGCTTTTGAGCCACTCTTCCCCAAATCTGGAACACTGCTTGAGTCTGTTGTCATCCAAGTGCAGGACTCAGCACTTGGCCTTGTTGAACCTCATACAATTGGACTTGGCCCATTGATCCAGCCTGTTCAGATCCTTCATCAAAGCCTTCCTACCCTCCAAAGATCAACACTCCTGCCCAACTTGGTGTTGTCTGCAAAATGAGTGGGGGCACCCTCAGTCTCCTTGTCCATGTTGTTGATAAAGATATTAAACAGGACTGGCTCCAAGACCGAGCCCTGGGGAATACCACCAGTGGCCAGACACCAGCTGGATGTAACTACATTCCCCACCATCTCTGGGCCTGGACGTCCAGATAGTTTTTATCCAGCAAAAAGTACAACCTGATAACACAGTTTAGCTTTCACATTTCATTATATTTATTAATTAGAGCCTGAAATTTTCTTTCATGAGTCTTTGGTTTATAAATTTCAGTACTCAACAAAAGTATTTATTCTTAACTTATATTGACTAGATAATGAGATAGATTTACCACTGAGAACATGTAGCATTTTAATTCTGATAAAAACTGTTCTTCAAAGTGTTTGTTTTTTTTTAACTTTGAGGTCAAACTCATTGTTTGGCATTTAAATAATAATTCATGGAACATAGCTTTGTGTAATGAGTTTTATTGGACGTGCTGTTACTGCAAGATCATCTCTTTTTTAACAGTTCAGAAAAAAAGCCAGAAACATCATCATAGCAGACAAAACAGCCCACAAGTCCGGGCTGCCTATCAAACTTCTTTTCATAATGTACAGATTCATGTCACAGATTAGGGTCTGGTCCTTAGAGAAGACGACAGAGCACAGTTTATTGGTCAGTAACGTACTGCATTATTATAGGAAAAACCTAAAGGTCTTTTACACAGTACTTTGTATATGACTTTTTCACCTATCCCTCTCACCCATGGGTGTGCTGTGGGCTGTTTTTTTCTTCAAAGTTTGGAAGGATTTTGGATATCTGTTCTTCCCTCCTCTGTGCAGCTCTTGAGGTGCTTCGTCTCCCTTGTGAGCCAAAAAGTTTCCAAAGTTTCCAAAGCGGTAAACTCCAGTTTATCACTCTCTGCACAGGACTCACATGTAGGGGCTACATTCACCAAACGGGTTGTGCAGACACCGTGCCTCCTTCTTCAGCTGGCCTGGTGAAGGAGCAATTAAGCAAGGTGCCAATGGGAAATTAAACCTAGGAAAATGTAGACTAAAATTTGACCCTGGATGTCAGAGTAGGGAACTATGTGTGTAAAAAAAGCAGTGTTGCAGTTAGTGTAAAGAGATTGACACCCTCTAACAGTGGAGTGTAGTGCCCATTGGTAAGCCTTACAGCAAGGTTTAACATCCCTTTATAGCAGAAGGGCCTAACTCAAGATAAATTCACTTCTCTTAGAAGCGCTCGCTCCAGCCTTGCACTGTGAAAGGGAGATAAGGAGCAGAGGGAGGAAAAGGGTGGAAAATGAGGCACATGTAAGAATCCAGCGAGCATCTTTTATCAAGAATGATTGATGTCAACTTTGAAATGCTAGAAAAGATGATGGAAGTAGTCTAGTGTGTAGGAATAGAGAATATAGATTAAAGTGATCCACCTTCCTTAGTAGGAGTCTGTGGGAGGGATTTCCAACTCTTGGTTTAGCATCAAGAACAAGCTGTTCACACAAATTGCACCTTTGAACTCATATGATTTCTGCAGATTCACCTGCGAATTTCAATTTACACATTTCATACATTTCTCCTATTAGTATTGATGCAAGATGGTGTATGTAATTGTCTTAACTACTCCAAATACAAGAAGAATCTGTTCTCATTTGAAACATGCACAACCTAAGCTCATGTTTACAGGACCTTCGTTTGCATAGCAAGGCAGTAATAGACTCCTTCAGGCTCTTAAATATTCAAATTTGCCATTTTAAAGAATTCAAGGATTCCAGATTTATTATTCAAAGAACAATCACAGTAACAAAGCATGTGCTTTTCCTTTCAGAACACAGATTTTCCTAACTAAAATTGTAAAATCTTCAGTTCTGTAAAAGTTTTCTGACTAAAAGTTTCAATAGAGAAAAAATGAGAAAGTACTTCTTAACATCCATGACCCTCTGGAGTACAGTCAATTCCATTGCTTTAAGATACAAGTGGAGCTAGATGCAAAAAGCGCAGACAATTTTTTATGTTCCCTCAATTAGTCAGAGTACCATAGTGTGAGTTAATGGATTATGTTTTTGTTTTCACTAACATCTAATAGCGTTTCCAAGAAAAGCAAGCAAAATTGGAAATTAGTTAAACATTTGGGTTTTTGAGGGCTGTTAAATATTAGCAGTATCATGAATGCCTAGCATTAACCATATGTAGTCTTTGCTTTATATTAGAATTAAGTAAAATTATAAGTGCCAATGTAAATAACGATTTCAGTGGCAGTGACAATCATAAATTATACATTTCTTTAAATTTTGCTTCGTGTTTTCTGCTGTAAGTCAATTCTATTGATATTTCTACCAAATATGTACTTTGTAATTATACTAAATTACCTACTCAATGTTTGAAAAAGAATACACATTAACTTTGTGCTGTTGACCAGGCATCTTTATTCTCCCACATCTGACAAATCTAATTGTCAGCTGACAAATCCTGTGAAAACTCTGTACCCTCATAAACTCTGCACTTTCACATGCTGTCTTTGATTGTGTGTTTCTGTGTGCAGATATTTTTAAATCTGAAACTTGTATTGTTTGATAGAGTTTGTTTGGTGGGGTTTTTTTAAAGAACAGAACTGATTAAACATTCTAAGCAGTCTAATTACTTGTTTGTCACCTTTATAGGTTAATGTGGTTATTTCCTTTACAACTCTGCACATACTCATCTCATCTTCTCTCCATAAGCCTCTACAGCGTCATCTAACCTGGTCTTCACTTGTTATTGGCTTCATGGCAACACCTGCTGCTGTAGCACAATGCTTAGGAGTCAAAGCATCTTCTGCTCTGCTTCCAACACCTGGATGGTCTTTCACTGGGTAATATTCTCAAGTTGCCCAAAGTTTCTTCCATTCCCCTTGCAGTGACCTCTGAGAACTCAAAATAACATTTTCCAGGTTGTCAAAGTAAGTAGCTTGAGGAAATAAATGAAGAAGGGTGAAAGAGAGAAACAGGTACAAAGTGTATAAGTGTTCTGAAAAGGAAAACTAAACTCTTTTTCAGTTGTCAAGTAGGACATACGCTATATTCTATGGAAACGCCTAGTTACCTTTTGGCAGATGGTTCCTCTCCTACATTTGTATCAAACTGAGAAACCCATAGGGAATTAAGGAAGTCCCTTACTAAGAAGTGGTAATGATTCACCTGCAGTGATCCAACTTCCTTACCTTTAAGTCAAACCCTGAACCTTTCTGACAAGTGGTGATAATTACATTGTTATTACATGCCATCAGAGGGGGAGAAATAATATATATGATTTTGATTGGTATATATATAAATAATATATATAATAAAAATATATATGATATATATTATTAAATATATATGATATATATTATTATATATATAATATATATGATTTGATTAGGTACTGGTCAGCTATTTTGCAAGGCAAATCAAATACCAAATACAAAGCCTGGACATTAGATAATCAAGACTTTTATGACATATCTAGAAGGTCTTTTCAGAAGAAGCATAATTCCACCTCCTTCATCCTCTAAATGGATACCAGCATTCCTCACTTGACTGTCAGCTTAGCCAGAAATGCAGCCACCCTTGGCAGAGTGATTGAGTAAACTAATAAACCTTGATTTTCAGTTCAGAGTAGGTTTTCATCTGGCTCGTGGAGGCTATGAGCAAAGCAAATTTGCGTCTGCCTGGGCACGTAAAACAGTATGGAAAATGGTGGTACTGATATGAGGTGGAGCTGTCATTTTTAGGCTCTGGAGTAAGATGGGATCTGCCAGGAACAAGATTCTCTGTTTTTTCACTTGCAATCTGATAATTTTGTGCTGCCCTTTAAATTCATATTATTATTTCTTTCCTGTTGATTTCTTTTGTGAGTCTTATTCTCTATCCTCATCTAATGTTAGGTGTCCCCATCTAGACTTGTAGGCTAATCCACATTTGCCCTACTTCAGATCTTCTGTGAGCCAAATGCTACACTTCCATGGTGCAAATTATCAACAAAGAGTTTTCTGCTTTGTTTTGTGGTGTCCTTGCTGCTAAAAAGAGCTTCCACAAAGCTATGTTAACATTCTCCTTCAAAATCCTCCTTAAAACTCTCCTTTATTATGATGCTATGATGAAATTTGGAAAATAGATTGCTGGTACATGAAAACTGCTGGTTTTAATTCCATCACATCATTTTCCCTTTCATTCTTCCATATGCTTATAACAATCTGTTGCCTCTTATCTTAAACATATATTACAAACTTAAGATCACATCTGTGAGTGTTGTAGTCTGCCATGATAATAGTCTGCTACATGGCTGAAATTCTTAGACATTATAGTAATGGCAATTGCCATCATCTCTCAGAGCCCAGGGATAATGATTTTTTCCCTTGCACTTACAGCTAAAAGCTAGAAAGTATAAAATGATAACACTGTTTTATATAATGTTTTAAGGTTTTCTCATGTAATGAAAAAAGCTGTTTATAACATATTTGAAAAGACAGCAGTGAGGAAATATCATGTCTCATCACAGTTGTTTCATTCTGAAATGTCCTGTGTGATGTGGGGGGTGGTTTCCTATTTCTGCTTTAAAAAAAAATGTCCAACATGTGTATTTTTATTCATAGATGGTAAAATGTCTTTTAAAGAGACATGAGGACAGAGACTGAATCAAACAGAAGCATGAAGATATAAATATATCTACATGCAAACCTAGAGTACTAGAAGTGGCTAGAATGCCATCCTTCTAGGTGAAAAAAAATAAATGAAATAAATTTTAAAAAAAATTTGAAAAGCTTCTGTTCTGATGAAGAGTCTTTCATTACAAGGTTTTGCAGTGGTTCTGTAATCTGATAAAAGATACCTTACTATATACTATATTCCAGAATGAACAAATTTTGCAACCCAGCGGTAAGGAAATGTTTCAGTGTGTTTTGAAAAGTTCTCAATTTAGAATGATCTACAGAAAAGCCTGCAGCTACATGCTTTTACACAGTGTACAGAAATTTAAGTTATGTACACAAAATCTTGCGAGGTAGGAATTGTGTAGAGGAATTGGGTTTGTTTCTGTTTACATTTCTGTAAGGTTTCCTAAAATTTTCCAGCAGAGTTCAATGAATATTGAGTAAAGAAAAAGGCATGAACACATGTTAAAACATTTTGTTAAAACAAATGATCATGGCATGAATACGTTAAAATACATTAAATACTTATATATGTATTTTTCTTGTTATCTGCAAACTTTTCTTCATAGAATTTGTTAGTTTTCTTTCAAATATGTATTACAAAATAAATACTCTAACGTTTATGCACAGATAACTAATGTGACTGTTCAGGACAAAATATTTGTAAAATCTGTTTAATCTATATTTTGCTATCAGTTCATGCTTATAAAAGTTCGCAATCAAATCAGTAATTCTGACTTTTCACTATTAATTCTTAACCAGATAAATGTTAGAAGCTGCTAAAAGACAAAATCTACAAGAGGAATGATAGTTTAGAATGTCAAGTCCTATCGGTGTTGGTGACTGCTTTCCCTGTGCCTGGGAGGTGCTTGGCCCCCCAAGGAACAAAGGCTGGGATCTATAAATGTCCTGAAGGGCATTAGGGAATGTGCTCTCTCCACCTTCAGGATACTTCTTACACTCACACTCATTCTTCACACAGGGTGTTCAGCACATTTCTCACAGTGAAGAAGCCTCCACTTTCAAATAAATATAATGACCAGTTTCATTTACTACTTAAACACTTGATTTTTTTGGAGCTAATAGTTAAAAAGCAACATATCAATTAGCAGCTCTGATCAGGAAGAGGAACATAAACATATTGACTCAGATAATCAGCAAGATCTAAAGCAAATGAAATACATTGTAAGAGAATCAGACATTTGAGAAAACTCTCAAACCGAAATCAAGTTTAATCAAAATGTGTGGGTTAGAATAATGGACATAGCTGTAGAAATTAATGCTGCATAACTGACAAGCAATGGGAAATGTTTATGAATAAAATATCCATAGTTGATGTAGTTAAATGATAATTGGAATTTTAGAGAAGTTGAATTTTAGAAAATAAGATGTCAGTCTTATACTTCAGTCATCAAACCATTCATTCAAAAAAAAAGATACAAAATAGATATATGGTGTCATGGTTTGAGACAGCCCAAAATCCAATTCTTGATTCCTAGCCCCCCTCCCACATCTCAACCCCATGTGAGATGGGTTTTGCAGACAAAAACACAAGACTCAATATGGGGGGAAAGGAATATATTACACGACTGTACAAATAAATAAATACTTATACTATAATACATTACATATAATCTTAACTCTATTTCTATCTCTACCATGACAATAATATTTACAGAGGGCCAAATCTCTTCTCCCTCCAAATAAAAGTCCAGGAGAGAAGAAGAAGAAAAGACCTCTTCCAGTCTCTCAGCAGCAGGTCTCTCTCTAAGCAGCAGGCTCTCTTCTTCTCTTCCATCAGCAGAAGCAGTTGCTGGCTCTCTACCAGCACACACGAGGGAGGTTTCCAAGTCTCTCTCGGCCCCTTGTCTCCAACAAGGGGTCTTTCCGTGGGCTGCGTAATCCCAGACAAGGTCGCTCCACCACGGTCATATCACGAAGCACGGGGGTCTTCGTGACGGTCTGGTATCCTCAGGGGAAATCAAGCCCCTGTGCAGAGCTCCCATGCTCTGACTCAAAGATGGCTGCCAGCTTCTCTGAAGCTGCAGCGGGGGGGGGCAAGGTCACCCCCCACACACACACATTCCTTTGGCTGTCCTGGCTTAGCCCTCAGGAGGCCATGAGCTTCTTAGCTCCTCTCAGCAGACTCTTCAAGTGAGTCCAATCATCCTCCTCTCTCTCAGAGGAGTCTCCAGCGAGTTTGGGGGTTTTAGTTATTCAGTTCTTACCCCCCGAAACTCTGTCCCTGCTGCTGGCTCGGTTCTCTTCCTGCTGCTGCTTTTCCTTCTCCTCAGACAACTCTGTGTCTGCCATGCAGCATACCGGCTTCTGCTGCTTCTTCTTATCAGTTGGCTCTTTGCCACTGCTCTGGGACGCTGCTGTCCCTGCTGCTCCGTCTGCCCACTCGCAGTGGAGAAAACTCCTCCAACTTCTCAGCCACAGGCACTTAGTTCAGTTCAACACCATTCCAAGTCCCCATAGCCCCCCAGCTGGGGCTGGGGGGGGGCAGAGCCCCCAGGGCTCTCGCCCTGGCTTCTCATGGCCTCACCACAACATGGCCACCTCTTCTTCTAACAACAAGTGCCACTGCTTCTTTTCCGGTTTCTAGAGATATGTTTATATTTTGCAGGAGCACTGATTGGGTCAAACCCCAAGGGTCACCACCCCCTGGGGGTTACCACTTTCCTAGTTTCAGGGGGAAAACCTGGTTCAAACCACTACATATGGCCAATGATTTCCTCATATAACTAGCATTTTGATAGTCTTTCCCTGAAGCATTTGGAGCAGTTAGTGTTTACTAATCACTAATGGAATTTTTACATTTTTGGTTCAGAAAAACAACTGTGTTTCTGAAACATGTCCAAAAGACTAAACAAAACATTACCAAACTTTTATTCTTTTTGAAAGATAGGTCAGTCTCATAATAACCACAGTATCCATATTTGCATTCCTGTTGTAACCATTGTCCAGAACGCGAGGCTTCCTTGTGTTGCTGCTGCATAAGAAAAAGTGTTAGGGGTTTATCACAACACTATAACATCCTTTGAAGAAAAAGAGTTAGAGGAAATAAAGTTTGTTTTCTTGCCTAATCCTGAGACTAAAGTCATAAACTCCTTTAATTTCGCTATTCTTGCCTTTCAGAGGAATGAGAATGTTGCTTTCCAGCTTTGTCATAGAGCATCTTCTGAGACAGATACTCTGATTCTTTAGGATTTAGAAAGTATTTCTTAGTGTTCATAATTATTCTCAAAGCCAGAATCATAGCTTTAAGGAAGTTATGTCTGAAGCCTATAAAACCTCCACCTCAGAATCGCCAGGCCAAGTGCTCAGCTCTACAATGTAGTTTTTAGGTCTCTTCCTGGGGCAAAATAAGGAATATTTGTATATGGTTTGAACCTCTGGCATCCGATCTCTCCAGAAGTGACTGTTATTGTATGTGAAGGAAAATTTTATTTATTTACTTTTGTTCTTGTCAAATAAAAATATTGAACTGAGCAGAAGCATAGAACTAGTTACAACACTTTCTCTTTCAGTATATAAACTCCGTGCTTCTTCAAAGAAAAAAAAAATTCCTTTAAAATGAAAAGTCATTACTTAGTCAGACTGGAAGAAAACAGCTTATCAATTATGCAAGTCCAAGAGATTTACCAGAGCAAAAGCACCTCTCAGGTAACTTTCTTTGAAGTGATTAACAATCCTCTTTCCACTTCTCCCTCCGCACGCAATCCCTGTGATATTACAGACTGTAGCCCTACACTGTGAAATACAGTGTTTTGGTAGTAACACCAAGCATTTTTTGTTCAACATCTGACTGTTATCAGACATTGATAACATATTTTCCATCTTGCTCATTGCTGACAGGTAGAACTGGTTCTCAGTTCCCCAGAGGCAGGTTGGGAGCTGGGATTAATTCTTTACTCAGGTGTCCTGTTTTTAAAGACAGCGAATGGAACTCCTTTAGCAGCAGTTGCCCACAAAGGAGATTTCAATACAAGAAAAAGAAACCACTGCAGAATTAATGGAGGATAGTTATTAAACTTAATGCCTTGTGTAGAACAACATGTAGAATAACTAGAGCAGCATCCAAGCTTTCTTTGCATCCCTGATGATCAGAAAGTTGTCCTTATTTCATAACGTTTAGATGTTAAGGTTGTGCTCTAGGCCCTTTGCCATCTGTGGAAACAGAGCCAGTGCCATTGATGGTCTGATTTGAGCCACACAAGCCCTGACTCAACATGAACAGTTCATGAGACTGATTAACTTATTCACTACCAATGTCACATGGCAGTTTTATGTTCTTATAGAGTGCATGAAGTGGTGGACAAAGAGATAACCTTTGGAATTGAATTTAAGGAAATAACGTTTGAAGATGTGTCTCTTTTTCTTTTATTTTTTTTCCACTGTGGTATAGTTAACATCTCCAATGACATAAAAGTCACTTTATAAGCAAACAGAGTGAAGTAGGTAGTATATTCTTATTCTTCAAGGAACAGTTAAAATAAGGATTTATATAATATTTTCATATAGGGGGGTTTTTTTCATGGATTTTTATCTTGTTTTGTAATATTTTAATTAATAGTGAAGAAAGTAATTTTTAAATTGAATTCTTACATAAACACATTTGTACAAAGGAAACCAGTGTTTATTAGCATGCATTCATTTTCAGATATTTTTCTTTTTATGTCTGTAGGAAAAAAAATCACAAACCACATTAAAATACAACATAAAATTACTCACTTATGTCAGATTAAAAGTGTCTTTGATGGCAAATTTTATGTATAATATATTTTTTTCCACAGGGTTTACACTGCATGGTACCATTATGATTATTTTGAAATTTACTACTATTTTGTGGTATTAATTGTTTAGAAATGAAAATGGAAGAAAATAAAACATTTTACTGTTAGAAATAAGTTTCTTCTGTAAGAGTCAGCAAGTTCCTGTAGCTTGACACATTTTTTGACACATTCCATACACTTGCACTTAAATGCAGTGAACACACTAAATAAGAGAGGCTTTTCTTTCAAAGTCCCAGGAAGCTGTGATTTGTCATGTCTCAGCTGCATGTAATACCAACCCTCATCATGCATAGTGTGTAATTTAGGCTGCCACAGGAATTATGTGTCTGCTTTTACACACTTTCTGAGATTAAGGACTTTGAGGGTCCTGCTATCTGTCTGTATGTACATGGTCATATGCCCAATTGTTTTTCTAGAGATATAAGTGCACACATATATACACACGCTATAGATACACACACATTTGCACACATGTATACATACACATCTGTATATATATGTATACTTACATATAAGTTTGTGTGTATAAACACAAATATTTACAAGAGGGTATTAGAGGTAGTACAAATATAATTTAAAATACATTAATAATAATAATGCTATATTTCATATTAGTAAATATAATTCAATCTACAAATATTCTCTTGGGACAAATACACATGATGTTTTTCCCATTCAAAAGTCTTTAAAAAGGCCTATTACAAAAAAAAAAAAAAAAAGATCAATTTAGGAGCAGATTTAGGAAAGATTTTTCTTTTTAAGAAGATCCATATTTGAGCCAGAAAGAGACATACTGAAAAGTCTAATATTCTCAGCCTAAAAAAGCTGGTAGATATTCCCAGCTGGTATAAATCTGTACAACCAGAGTGATTTAAGTATTTTTTATCTGCAGCCTGGTTTATAGAGGGGAACAAAATTGTTTGGCTTCATTGTACAAAACTGATTATTGATATCCTGGTTAGATTTTATTGTGTCCCTATTGGCATTAGGTTTGCAGCACAAAAAATCCAAACCTCCTCTCTAAAATTGCCTCTCTTTCTTCTGTGTTCATTCCAAAGCTTATACAGGATAGATGAATAGAGGCGAATTCTTTCAAAGTGTTCCTTTTCACAAGGAATAATATACCGTGTTTAATACAGATGAAGCACAACTACTTGGAAAAGCTGTTCGAACTGTTGGAAATGTCCATAATTTTTATTTATTTCTAATTAAGATCTTATGCAGAATGACTTCTAGGATCATTCTAAGAAGATATTTCTTCTAGTTCTTATTCTCAGTCTGTCAGCACGGAAGATTAACTGCAATATAACCTGTGTATTAAAGATTGAACAGAAGGAAAGCAAGTCTCATTACTAAACAAAACCAAAACACAAAAAAACCCCTTAAACAGTATTATCAACTGTCAGCTTTGTTTTTCCCTGTGTCTAAGTTTAGGATGAATACTCCCTCTGTTGGCTACAGTGCACGGCTAATTAGGTAATTGTCTTGAACTAACATGATGTCTTAGTTGAAATCAGGATGCAGTTCCTGAAATCGGAGGGCACACTGTACTTTTGCCAATTAGAGCACACAGCCACCAAAACCTTCAGCTCTTCTTTCTCAGCCCTCGGGCAAGACATACAGTGTATTGCAACCATAAGCTTCCTTTTTGGCAACTATATATATATTTTAAGTTTTGATGTTTTTATGCCTAGTGGCCCAAAGATCACTGCTGGGTATAACATGGGACTATAAAATCAGTATAAAGAAGCCAATAACTAAGCCTTTGAAAGCAGTGTTAGAATATTTATTCTTAGACACATTTTGAGGCAGGCTAAAACTCTTCTTTTCTTTCTTCTTCTATGAACAGGATTCACTGGGAAAAGAGGTGATCAGAAAACCTAAGAAACAGAGATATTTTGACATTTTGAGGTTAAACTGAAAAGAGGTTTCCTGGCAGGGAGCACATTTCATGTTTGACAAAGTGTTGCATAAGTACTGACAATTGTCGCCTTTTCCCATCCTTTATAAAGTCAGAGTGAGTAAAGGTGCTATCATACACACTGAAGGAACTGCTCTGTATTCCGTAATTCAGCCAGGTTCTGACTTGTTTCCCTTTTTACACGTATTTGTGAATTCACCAATAATATAAAACTAACAATTTCTTGCATCAAAAATATCCATCATGATTAATTCTACATTTATCTCTCATCATACCCAACATAGGGTATATTACATTTAAAATATGGACCCCCATTTTGAATGATAATGGAAGTGCCCTACCAATCCTCTTACTGGTTTTCATTCAAATAAACAGAAACACCCCCCCACTATGGATAACATATTAGAATTATAGCACAGTTTAAACTATTTAATTAGGACATGGGTTTTTTTTTTAAACTTTGGGCATGAAAATCTCATGCATGCTCACCATTCTTCCACTTAAAAACACTTGGGGGTCGTACAAGTTTTTATATTTTGATACCTAATCTCCCAATTTTCCATTAAAGCATGACTGGCAAAATTTAGTGCCATATTCACTGGGGCAGCAATGGATGTGTATTCATAGATGCAGCCCATACAGTTTTCTAAATGCAATTTTGACAACCATCTTAAAGTAATAGTGCTATACTTTGCATTTAACTATACTTTATCACATGCATAAGTTGCTGAAAGAAAAAGAAGACTGGGTAAAAGCATGGAGGAACAGAGGATTTGGCAAATGTTAATGCCCAAATGGTGATATTTTTAGTGTGAAGCTAAGTGAGTGGTACCATATAGTATGTCTTTCCCCTAACCAGAGCCTATGAAGTCAGCTCCATGGCCGAGTTTGGCTTCAGGAGATATGCTGGAATGATTTTACAGGGCAGAGAGGGCAGAGAAAAAACTTTTGTATGTGCACCATTAAACAAGTGCAGTGCATCTGTTTCCAGTGATCTCTCGTGTAGCACCTTTACATAAGCAAAATCAGGGAAGAACTTGAGTTAATTTGGCTATGCTGTGGTGAGAAATTTTGAACTGCATTTAAAGCAAAATATGGTGCAATATGGTGAAAAACAAGAGTACTGAATACAAATCATCTTACTGCTAACTTCAACAAGGCAAAAAACAGAAGATGAAGCACAGAACATTCTGTACTTGTCATGATCCCTGATTTGTAAATGTCTCGTAGCAGAGTTCTGGCAGATGCTTTGTGTAAGAGTGATTGACTTCAGTGAAGTAGTTAGCCTAGCCCAGCCCTCCCAAGTGATCTGAAACTGCTTCTCCTTTGCTGCAGGCTCAGTTCAAGCTCTTGTAATAAATCATGCTGATGTCTATCCCTGAGATATACAGGTTGGACAATGGGGTGTCTCTTCACCTCCTGTTGCAGTTCACTGAAACTGTTAAAATACTCTAAAGAGTAGCTCATTTGTCACCTTGTTCTGGCTGGGAAAAATGCTTTACCCAGCTGTCTTACTACTTATCCAAAAAACTCAATGTTTTCTAAGCACTGAAGGCTTCTAGGATTCAGGTGAAGTAAAAAAGCATTATTATACATATTCCATAAATAGGTAATTTGTAGAACAAAGTCTCATTTTTAACAATTGATCTTTCACAGAAATTCCTCAACTAATAGAAACATTCCATATCTCTATTTGACTAAGTTATGTCAGTGGATTTTCATATCCTAATCTATGACCTATGTTTCAGAAGTCTGAGATAGAGAGTCATAGAACCACAGAATAGTTTGGATTGGAAGGGACCTAAACAATCATCTCATTCCAACCTCCCTGCCAAGGGCAGGGACATCTGCAACTGGACCAGGTTACTCAAAGACTCATCCAACCTGCCTTCAGTACTTCCAGGGATGGGATAGGGGTAATATTGCTTTATCACAGACTGTGTGAAAATCCTTAATTGTTGATGAATGTTGAGATTTTATATCAGTGTATTTAACAATGGAGGAAATTGCTGAGACATATATGAAATCAAGAATCATGTGATAAACCTATTTCTATAAATTCATATGTAAATAAATATATAAAGAAAAGTGAAAAGAAAATTAAACACATACAACCACACAAATAATAGTGACAAATTCAGAAGTTTTCAGAAATTCTATGCAGATGTTACCAATACTGGGTGAACTGGTAGTGATTTGTTAATTTCCCATTGAATCTTATTGGTTTTATCCTAACTGACTTGGAATAAATTTATTTGTTAAAGTGTCATCCACTTCCTATTTCATCTAGACTGGCTGTGATTCAGCTGTGTTTTTCATTGGAAGAGAATTAATAGTCACTGAAATATTAATTGTTTTTCTTTTTTTAGAAGTATGAAAGCAATCTTGTCCATTAAATCTCAGGAGTTGGGGAGAAAACCCAACAATTTAAAGATGGTCTTCATTTAGCCATAAACCATTTCTTGCCTACAAACTTGGCAAAAAGGAAGAACATCCATAACATTTATCAGAAGTCCAGTCTTGAAAATACAATTAATTGGTAAAACTTATCTATCTATTTTGTCAGATATAACTATCAAACAGCCATTAACATCCTACATTCTATTCAGGTTTTCAAGGTAGTGAAAAGTGAAGAGTATAAGAAACACTGAACCTCACATGGGATGGGTGACTCTTTTAGGAGTTGCAGCATAGCAGATTCTCAGACGAGTGCTGACATTGCATGGGAATGTGTTGAGCCCTGAGGATGGTATCTTCAAAGACAGAGGAAGCAGTGGGTCATAAATTTCAGGATGGAGAGGATTGATTTTCATTTTAGGAGCTGCTGAACAACTTCTCTGAGAGTCTGAAGAGCCTTGTGTACTTTCTTAGTCACATCATTTTTGTAATCTTGTACACATTATAAAAGCATCATTTGCATATTTACATAGAAGAGAAACATTCATTTTAGATATAATACTAACCCCTTTATGGAAAATTGTTTTCATAAAAGCCACATCATGGAAAAGGCTTTGAGTTTTCACATGTTACCCAAAGCAAAAAAAAAAAAAAAAAAGAGAGAGATGAGTAATAATAATAAAAATTAAAAACCTCTGCAGTGGAATTTCTGCCTTGTAGATCTTATATTTCAGCCCAGGCATTTGACAGTTGATAGTCTGTGAAATGAAAGGTTTGGGATTTACTAGACCATTTACACTTTGTCTATAACTTTGCAGGTTCTCACAGACCATGTAACACTTCTGGAACAAATGTGTAAAATATTACAGAAACGGTATAGATTGTACTTTTTCTACTTTCCTCATTGTGTCTTACTTTAGCAAGTGCAGGCTATTTTCCAGTTAAGTATTTTCAGGAGTACATATAAATTATACCATGACTTGCTAATTTTTGCTAATTTCTTCATTGCACCTTTTACTGAATATTCCTCCCCCTCCCCACAAAAAAAAAAAAAGCCAAAAATTAAAATAAAAATAAAGCTGATGAATTCCTAGTTAAAAACATAATATTATGAATGATGTCTCAAGAAAAAAAATCTCTTAGTTCTACACTATGATTTATTTTTATGTTTTGCAAGCAGTAAAGCATCTCTGTGGTGTCATTATTGTCTGAAAAAATTTCAGCTTTAATTTGTAAAAATGTTGTTATCTCCTCTTTAATGCTGTTTTATTAGCTATAATTGCAGAGATTAATTTTTCATTTTCCTCAAAAACAAGAAATTACCAGAAAAACCATCCAGGCTAATTATCAAGAAGTACTTTAATATTGTCATTATAAAAAAGCAGAACTAGTAGAAACCTGTCATTTCTATTGGTACACCCAGTTCAGATTAGCAAAATAAAGACTAAAAGTTAGAGCAGGGCTGATGGCTTTGGTGTGACAGCCAGAACCCACCAGTTCATATTCCTGTGAGCATTTCCATGCCATCTCAAACTATGAAAGGAGGCTGGAGCCAGGTTAAAGTTGTCCACAGTTAAGGAGTGGTTACTTAAGTAATATTTATAAACTTCTAATAGTTGTTCATCATCCTCTTTCAATGTCACCCATATGGTAGACCCTTTAGAATAATTAAAATTATTTTTGCAATCATATGATACAACTATGGTCTTTAATATGGTTTCAAACGGAACAAGGGTTTAATGCAGAGAAAACAAAACCTCTCCTAAGCCTTAGGAAAGAACTGTATGTCTCAGGTATGGGCTCAAATGGAACTCTTCACTAAGCTCATGTGAGTATGTGTTACTTAAGAGGATGAAAATGTCATAATTTTATTTTCCTGCTTACTTTTAATTACTAATGACTGTAGCATATATGATTGTCGTACCCAGTGATTTTATTTACCAGATTTGTTTTTATTCCGTATAAGTTAATTACTATTCTGACAATATTGCAGCATTCTTATTGGTGGCAATAAATGCACTGGAGAGTATAGAGTGAAAGAATCTGATCAGAACCATCAAAGTACTTATTTGTCATCTGTTTATTTATTCCACCTAAGTAAAAAGGAGTTAATTAATTTTTAGAAATGTTAAATCAATATTTAGAAAAGTTATGTCTTGTGTAATAAACCTAGAATAATTCTTTTCCCCCTGGTTTTTATAACCATTAATTTTGTACAATTTCTCAATTCAGCTTGTTTGAAATAAATTCAGTTTATACAAAAAACTGGTCTACATTTTGCTAGTGTTGGAAAACCACTTTTGAGGGACAGAAAATGGTGCCCAAAATTTATTTTACAATTGAAAAAGTCCAACTGTCTTCTGGTTTTGCATTTATATATCTTTCTTGATCATGGTTTTGGTTTGGTTTTGTTGTTTTTGTTTGGGTTTTATTTCCTCTTCAGAGAAGAAACATTCAGGTCAGTTAGTAACAGCAAATAAACTCCAGTCAGTTGCGAACTTATAATCAGTTATGGACCTCATCACTCTCTACAACTGCCTGAAAGGAGGTTATAGTGAAGTTGGGACAGGCCTCTTCTGACATGCCTACGGTGAGAGGACAAGAGGAAATGGCTTTAAGGTGAGATTCAGATTAGATATTAGAAAAAAACTTTTCACTGTTAGGGCGGTCAGGCACTGGAATAAGTTGCCCTGGAGTCACCATCCCTGGAAGTGTTCAAGGGGCATCTGGATCTGGCATTGGGTGATGTGTTTTAGTGGTTTAGGGGTTACAGAGGCAGTGCTAGGTTGACAGCTGGACTGGATGATCTTGAAGGTCTCTTCCAACCTCGATGATTCTATTATTCTATGATTCTATGAACTGTGACTACATTGGGTAGATTTGCTAAATGTTATAGTTTAGAGCCTTGTTTCGAGGTAGTTCTTCAATCAGTGATGTTCAGTTTTTCTTTCTGATGCTGAATTTTGGCACTTACACAAGTGCATCAATACCTGGAAAGCAACAAATACCTAAAGTGGATGATCCATCTCATCCTGACACCTCTGTTAAGTAGTTGGCTGAATTCCCTAAGGAAATATATTGTAGCCCTCAGTGACTACTGAGGGGTCCTTGACAGGCTAGCTTTAAGATATCATTTAAAAGTCAGGTATTTCCCATCTAAACAGACTAACGTAATTCTCTCAAACTAAAGGAAGTCTGGAATCCAGCTTCTGCGTCAAGTCAGATATTTATGTAGCAGGATGTGAATGAGGTCTACTCAACTAGTGCTATAGTCATCCAAACATCTCCCATGTGGGGAAGAACTTCCTTCAAATGACTTCCTCCTTTGGGAGTGGTAGAGCCTTCAGTGCTTGTCCAAGAAACTCCTGGGACCTAGACAGGTCTCAGTTTTGCTCTCTTTTTTTACAAACTCTGTTGCATTAAAGGACACAAATAACAGTTGCTTTTGCTAATTGCTAATTTTTTTGCTAATTTTGCAAAATAAGTGATTAAATATCTTCTGTAGCAAGTTGTACTTGCTCTGGCTGGGATGGAGTTAACTTTCTTCATAGCAACCCATATGGTGTTATGCTTTGGATTTGTGCCTAAAACAGTGTTGGTAACTAATGTTTTGGCTTTCACTGAACAGCACTGATATTTTCTCTTTTTCCTCATTCTTTCTTCTTCCCCCCAAGCAAATAGGCAGGCTGGGCATGCGTAAGAAATTAGGAAGGGACACAGCCTGAACAGCTGATCCAGACTGGTCAAAGGGATATTAAATGCCATATTAACATTATGCTCAGCAACAAAAACTGAGGTAGAGGAAAAGATGGGGATTTTCATTTTGGCTTCCAAGGTGGCCTTTGATCAGAACTTGTCAGTCATCAGTTTGATTATAGGAGGTGGTGAGGGATCTGCTTTGCATGTCTTATGTTTTTTCTCCTTCTTTCGCTTGTCGAATTCTCTTGACTGGACCCACAACTTTTCTTAGTGTCTTTCCTTCCTATTATCCTCCCTGTCCTGCTGGAGCAGGGCATGAGTGAGCAGTTGTGTTGGTGCTTGGCTGCTGATAGTGTCAATCCACCATAGTTCTATTTGGCTCCTGGCTGATGGGATTCAAGATAATGGCAGATCTGACCAATGAGTGCTAGACTGAATTTACAGCTGTTATATGAGTTTAACTGTGACTTGGAGAGCTTTTACTTCTGGTCACGATGTTGACTAATCTGCTCCTTCACCTGATCTCTTGCTCACTCACTTTCTTACTGTACATTCAATTCCAGGGATTGCTGGTAGCTGCTTTTTGCTTTTTCAGTTTGCACTGCTTATAGATTTTCCTCTTTTCTTCACTTGTTAAACTGTCTGTCTTGACTCACAACTTTTTTTTGATTTTTGTCTTTCTATTCTCTCCCCCATACCACCATAGGGGAGGAGTGATAGAACAGTTATACAAGTGATGATTAGCTCCTGGCTGGGATCAACACACTGCACAAGACAATCCTTTAAATTCAACTGATATCAAATAAAAATAATTACAAATTGCCGGTGTATTCCTTATTTTACACCATATTGAAAACAATTAAACCGATAGAACTTCCCAGTTTTATATCAGAATGTTTTTTATTTGAGTTTTTCCAATACCAGTATAAATGATGAGACTCAAACATTTATGCCAGCGAGGCCATGAATTGGACTTACATTGCATCAAGCTGGTACTGTGGCACTGCAGAAGGGCAGCCTGCAATGTCCAAAATAAATTCTTAGCAGAGTTCAGAAGAAAAATATATTTTTTCTAGTAGTCTTGCTGGTTTATACTTTCTCTGCTTTCACTGCACACTTCACTACAGCCTCATAAGCAGTTTAAGTCTATAATATAGAGGAAAGTTGCTTGTAATTGGGCTAATGTTCCCTTACTATGTATGTTTCTGGAAAGCTAAAATTACAGATTTACTCCTGCTTTTTCAGATGTTTTGAAATACATGCAAATATATTATCTGTATAGTTATATTTAGTCCAGAGGTGTCTTAATTTATTATGCAATTTTGTGAATTTTTTTGTTCATAATTTTCCATTAGTATTTAAAAGAATTGAATTAAGTTCATATTCAAAATAACTGAGACAGAAAATGACCATTCCATCAAAAAAAAAATTATTGAGAGGGGTTTTTTTGTTTTTGTTTTCCCTTGGTTAATTAAAATTAGGTTTTAGTTTAAGTTGGTTTGGATCCATCCTACAGCCATTTACTATATACTATATTATAAAAAGTAAAAGTACCAAGGTCAGCATGTGCTGTCAGAAACATTTGATGTTTGTGCTGTATTTCAGTGGAGGATTACATTAACTGGCTTTTCTGTAAAAAAATCTTTGAAATAAGTACAAGTGTCATAGTTTAACCACAGAAAAGGGTGCATGAACATGAAATGTACACAGACTGAGCTTCCTCTTCTTTACATTAGATAATTAGGCACACTTAACCGCAACAGGGCTTGTCAGTCCTGACCTGGAGACAGTTCTGATTTAACAAAGGTTTTCCAAAGTACAAAGAAATTCAGAAATTTGTAAAAGGGAGCTGGAAAAAAACCCAATTCCTTTATGAAGTTGGCATGTGGCTGTGTTTAATTTCTTCTCAAGCAGAAGTGTTTTTTTCTCAATGTGTATTTTGAAATAATATATATATTTTTAATAACACTATTGCAAATACTATTTTTGTTTTACAAATTAACTCTTAGTTTACACCACTAATAAATGAAGCAACCATCATCCAGTGATGCTGCTGGTGGCTGCTTATATAGATATAGCTGTGATCTTAATTACAAATGGGAATAACTATAGGAATAAATTATCTGGGATCTAAGTGGATCTGGCAGGGCAGCAGGTAACAGACCTCTGTTTTGAACAGACAAAGAATGCTGTTGGTATGTTTAGGATTAGCAGCTAAAAGAAAGTTCCAGAGTATATAGGAGTCCCTGTGCCTTCGGCTTCACTCCCTTCACATTCCCTCCAACACATTTCTTGCTTTTCTACCATCCCACATCTGCTTCATTTCAGCACACCCACATGTCCAGATTATCGAAGTCAAATCTATATAGGCTTTTACACCACAGGCAGACTCATGAAATTATTTTGCACAGCTGTGACACTTCATTTCCTATATTTCAG
Source organism: Neopelma chrysocephalum (assembly GCF_003984885.1). NCBI lineage: Eukaryota > Metazoa > Chordata > Aves > Passeriformes > Pipridae > Neopelma > Neopelma chrysocephalum. The sequence continues at coordinate 7,297,565 of NW_020897737.1, forward strand.
GGATAGGAAAATGAATGAAAGAATGCACAGCCTTGTTCTCATAAAGCACCAAGAAAAGAGCAATATCAGGAAGCAGGGAATGAATGCAATTCTAGCTGTCTGATGTCTAACTGTACAGCCTTCATGGTGCCTCCTGACTAAACAAGGAAACACATACAAATGTGGATGATCTCCTCTGGAAAGAAACACCTTTTCTGTTCTTAATAGATATTAAATATTGTTTTTAGAAGGGATCAGGGCACTAAAAATGGGAAAAAATGTAATCCTGAAACATGAGAGTCATCAGTAAAACTCCCATGGAATCTGTTTAGGAGGTAATTTTCTTTATGATTACTGTCCTTGAGGTCCCAAATCTTCGTTCGCAAAGCCTAGCCATGATGATGACTGTCCTTGAGGGCAGAGCTAGAGAGAAGAGGAACACCTTGCCATGTGTAGAAAAGTGAAAGTGTACCTCTGGCATGACAAATGCTATGCTTGACAATGTATGATCATCAATAGATTAGATCATCTTCCTTTGCCTCATTTTTCCTATTAACAGATCAGGAACAATAATTGACCTATTTTTGAAAGTTTAAAGATTCATGTTTAAAGACTAAAAATAAAATCAAAAATGAAATAAAATATGGGTGGTATTCTGAATAGCACAATGAGCACAATTATAAACTGAGGAGAACATCGAAGGTACAGAGACAGATCAAGCATTATTTTTGGGTTCTTGTCTTCGTCATTTGTGTATATGCACACGTGCATGCACTTAAGAGGCAATTTGCTGTGGAATTTTATTTAATTCAAAGTAATATTTCATGACAATATGAAAGTAAAAGCAGCAAAACCAACACAAATAACAGTAAAACCCTATGAATATTTACTTTCTGTAACTGTGCATATACATCATGAAAATAACAAATTTTCAAAATTTTTGGCATTTTTAATGTATACATAATAGTTTTGTTTATCAAGTATGTATTGGAACATATATATTTATATAATAAAATATAGTATGTTACTATGAGTTAGTACTTTGCTAAAGCCGGATATTTGTAGAGGACATGATTTCCTGACAGCTCTAGCTTGTCACCACGTTTTCAGTAAGTAATTCAGTGAAGAAGTTGGCAGTAGTAAGATCAGCAAGTGTTCTTACACAATAAGAAGTGGCAGTTGCTCACACTGATCCTTTGAAAAAGAAATGTGCTGAAAGGATACTGTCAAAATTGGTAGACTTGAAGTGTGACCTACCTTGATAGTATTTCCCTATGGCAAATCTTACTGTAAAGATTGTGAACACTTAAGGCAATGGGATCTAAGAGAAGTAACACAGCATTGTAATTCAGGAAATTTTGATTTCTGGTCACTGTGCTCCTGACAGTATATGCCCTGACATAAGGAAAGTCACTTGGGGTAAGTTGTACATCTATGACATCTCCTTATTTTGGTGGACGTCCACTGTGCTAAGGGTAAGCGTGTGCCCGGTTTCCGTAGCACACACTCCTGCGGCAGCAAGGCGGGTACCACTTCCAGGAAATGGTGTCTTTTCCAGCTCCATAAGCCACCAAAGACATCCAGACACTTCTTATCTAGACTCCATGAGAAGTTATGCTTTCTTTCTCTGCAAAATGTGTGCAGTAAAACAGGGCATGCATTGATGTTAGAACTGGTATAGTTGTTTACACAGTGTAACATATATTTACACTTTTGAATTCCCAAGTTCTCTGATAAACTTGATTTCTTATAGGTTTAATATGGTTTTTCTTTTTAACTGGAGAAGAATTTTCTCTTTTACGCATCCTTAAACCTGATATTACTGAGATTAAATAACATAAGGTCAAGAATAACCTACTGTCCTCAAATCTGTATAAATAACAGGTATGTTTTTAATAGATAAATTATATTAACCCTACTTAAGTCAAAGTTTCTAACTAAATGTTTGAGAATTTTTGAATAAAATATGATAACTCTGGGAGCAACAGAGTTTTTATAACTTTAGATGCTTAGATAGACATATCTTTTTATCCAACTCAGAACATCTTTCCCAGAATATTATGTGTCTACAACTTTACAACAAAGATAAATCAGAAATATGAGCCATGACACAAGAATTTCTCACCAATTATCATCTTCAAAAATTAAGAGATAAAAAAAGAGATATTTTTAAATGTGATCTTAAATTATATGCCCACAGATACTTGTTTTTACAGTGAAAGTAATTGCACTAATTCTTTTCTCTAGTACACTTCCAAATTAATTGTATATATAATTACCAGGGTAGGATATAATCAAGTTTTATAACAAAATTTGTCAATTAGAATTTATTTTGAAAAATATTTTTACATAAAAGTGTCAGAGCAGTTATTAGGGAGTTGCAGATTTCAGCTTCCCTTGCTGAAATCTTCCTGCTTTACATTTCTGAATCATTTCAATGATTTAATATGACTGTAAGACTACAGACTTCTTATGGAAGGGGTGTATCCCAGAGAACTGATAATCTCACCCCAGAAACAGTTAATCATGGATAATTTGCACATACTGTTATTATTTACATTTATTGCAGTGATGATGGGTGGAAAAAAACACAAATAGCGTCTGATTGTACCAGACAAAAACAAAGCAAAAAACTCCAAACAAATACCAAGAAGGATATGTGCTTTGTATCCAGAAAATTTCAGTCTGGGTGAAATACATGCATGGGAAATGAATGTTTCACAGAATGTTGTGTAAGCAGAGCTGGAAGCAAATTAACATTAATTCCTTGGCTGTAAGCATTGGGGAAGAAGTAAGGGATGAGGGAGAAGGTAAGAACAGGGTGGGGAGGAGAGGAGTCAGAGAGGTGGGAATGGAGCTAGGGCTGTGGGGAACACCCTGGTACCTGACTGACACTGTCAGGCAGGTTCACTCCCCCAGGTTCCCTACCAGCATGTGAGAATAATAGAGGTGCTTCTTGGGTGCCAGGCATCATCCCAGCAAAGCTGCCTTCAAAGCTCATGGTGCTGCCAGCACTACACTCATCTTCCTTTCCTGCAGGAGGCGGACACAGGGTAGAAAAGGATGCAAAAATAAAATTCTGTGTGTAGCTTACTCAGTAATCACCTGAACAAATGTGGATTTCTTGAACTCATCCTCAGCTTAGTCATTGCATGGTGTTCTGCTCCCTCGCCTCACTTATGGGATTCACGTCAAATCAATCTATTTCTTCAGTTGTATTTACTGTTTCCTGGCAACCACCCACCTTGAAAAATAAAATCCTGTGCAATGAGAAAAAATGAAGGGCCCTTTCCTTCCCCTTGCTACCAGGCTTTGGCAGGGCTTCCTGTGCTTAATTCCACATGCAGGCAGACAGTCTGTATCTCAGTTACTTTCCTAAGATAATGGTTATGCAAGTTGATTAGGGGCATGTTAAATCAGCTTGTTATTTAAACTCACCAAAGCTTAATCATATGAATAATTCTGATTTATAAAATTAAAATGTGAAGTTTTCCTTTTATTTTCTCAGTGTGTTTGTGCAGATGGTCCGTTTCAGATAGGAAAATGAAATGAATTTCAGAAAGATGACTTTGTACAAATATTTTTCTCATGCAACATGAGAAAATATGGCAGAAAATTGATTGAAGGATAAAATTAGTGATGACATAATATTAAACAATAAATGGCTTCTGTGTATTACTTAAATCCACGTAATATTTTTATTATATTTCATCTCAGTGCATAGGGAAAATATACACAGGCATTCATCAAGGAAGCTGTTCTGGAGAGTCTGTGGGGAGTTCACTTGTAAGGGGAAATCAAGTTTTTCAGTGCAATTTGTGTGTGTTTCTGCTCAGCTATGTGAAAGCATGGACTGCTTAATATATTATTTCTTTTTGTTTTGTTGGTAGTTGAATATTGTCTGCTTGTTGTCTGTTATACAGGTAACTTATTCTTGAGAGGTAGCTAACATGCACATTTGAAGAAAGCTTCACGAAGGTAAAGGATACCAGCAGTGAAGCAGACTAAACCAAAGATCTTTAGTCCTTTACTCTCATTCCAAGACAGACTGTAACAAATGCTTACATGAGAGCAAACATATTTTAGTTCCCCAGTATATTCTCCTAAACTTCATTAACTTGCACATCAGGGACTTGAATCTGCAAGCTTAACATATTTATAGAGAAAAAAAAAGGAGACACTAATACAGCTACACATAACTAATATAAATTACAGTAAGTTTTGAAGAGTAAGAATCAAATAACTTCCTGGAGTAAAAAAAGGTCTACAAAAAGCATAGTGGCCCAAGTAGAAGTAGAACACAATGCAGTGAAACTCATTTAGGTTGGATAAGACCTCTAAAATCACAAAGTCCAATCATTAACCCAGCACTGCCAAGTCCACCACTAAACCATGCCCCTAAGTGCCACATCTACATGATTTTTGAACACTTCCTGAGATGGTGACTCCACTACTTCCCTGGGTAACCTCTTGCAATACTTAACCACCTTTTCAGTTAGGAAATTTTTCCTAATATGTAGTCTAAACATCCCCTGGTGCAAATTGAGGCCATTTCCACTCCTACCATCACTTGATTCCTTGAAGAAGAGACCAATGCCCCTACCTGCCTGCAACCACCTTTCAGGTAGTTGTAGTGAGCAATAAGGGCTCCCCTCAGCCTCCTCTTCTCCAGGCTAAACAACTCCAGCTCCATCAGCTGCTTCCTTAAGCTGGCCACAGCCTCACTGGTGTGTCCTTTGTGCAAAGATAAAATCGTTGAGGTGGGAAAAGGACATTTAAGTTCAGTGTGTGCAACCACAAACACCATAGAAAGAGTATATACATGTGAGGGTTTGGATATGCACATGTGTTTTGCAGATCCTCAGTGGTAAGCAATCCTGTATGGCACAGCACAACAAGACCTGAGCTGAGAGTTCTCAGGTCCCGTCTTCTAGGACAGAAAGAAAGCTTAGGGAAAAGGCAGGGACAGATCTTTCTTCACAGTTAGTGAGGGAGATGTGTTTTTCTAAATATCTTAAATTTTCTTTCTTATCAAAAGAGATTGGTTAATAGTAAGAGGACAGTTTAAATTAGCATGCTATTGGTGCAAATAAGTTTATAGTCTAGGCAAAAGGTGCTAGATTATATTCACCTTGTAAGGAGAGGAACATCTGAGACAGCAGTTTCAATAATACCTGGTCTCAGTGATTTGCAATGGGATTTAGACTTACAAGTCTATTTTAGCTTATATCATAAATAAATAGGATTCAAAAGTTCAGGAAAGTGCTACAAAACTATGTCTGGAGGGAGGAACAGCAGAAGCTTTTATTTTAAGAGATTATGTAGACTAATCCTATTTACAATTGAAAGACTAAAATTTATTAGCCCTTTTCAATACCAGAAGGAGAAGAGTCCATTCAAAATTAAAATGCAAAGATTCAAAATGAGAGGTTCTTCTTCATATAACATGTAAATAGTCTGTAGAATTCTGCACTATATGGAATAGTGTTCAAGAAAATAAAATTCTAGATTTAAAGTAGTATTTATGTAAAGACTGTTCATAGTCTTTGAGATTAAAATGAAACAGACTATTAAACAAACTATTTCAGTGAGGAAGAAATTTTCTCCCCAAAATATGCTTTTGTTTTTCTTTCCATTTCTAGCACAAAACATGAGGTTTCCATTTTAAATTTACTTAAAATCTTTTTATGTTCTGGTTAATTACTGGTTGTGCATGTGCGTGCGTGTGCCAAAAAAAACAAAAACAAACACTAGAAGTTACCCTGAATTCTCATTTTATTAGTACAACAGAAGAAATATGTGTGTTTATGGTAAAACGGAGAATCATATGGAGGGAGGAATCTTGCAGATGAAGATGATATTTCCCAGTGATTAAAGAAATACATGATTTGGTAGTAAGAGGGAACTTGACGTACTCAGGCAGCTGCCAGATGAAGGATGCAGCAAAGCACAAAGTGTCTGACAGTGACTGAAGTTGTTTTGGGGTTTTTTTTGCAAAATAGGGGGAAAAAGACCTTTTCAGTTTGACTCTGATCACTGAAATGAATTAGTTGACTCTGACTCATGAGGCCTCATGATTCTCAAGGAAAAAAAGTAAAAAGGACATCACAACAGAGACAAGAAGCCTAAAGAAAGCAAATTTAAAACTCCAAGGACTGGTATGTTAGATTATAAGAGGAAAATATAAATTTTGAAAAAAAAAAGGGAGGCTCGGGAGAGTTCAGAATTCCTTAATGACATTATATTGAGGACACATTAATATTTTTCAATGCAGAAAGTTGGACCAGAAGTTTAAAAAGGAACTCTACTGACTGAATCTTCAACTACATGAAGCTCAACTGTAAAGTAGAAACAACTTTAGTTTATTAGACATGAGTACAGAGGGAAGCTTACATATGTGAACAGAAAATCATAAAAACACAAAGCTTTACGCAATTACCAAGGGACATAAATTATATTATGGAAACATTATTTCATTCTAAGAGGACCAAAGCTCTGTTTCTAGCACAAATGTGTTTTATTGTTGCAATAGACAACGTTGTGTTGCCAGTGAAATGATACTGTGAACAAGGGCGTTTTTCCCATAAACTTGGGATGATCTTAGCTTTCCTTCTTTGAGCCAGGCTAGGACTAAAACCGATGCATTTTTTTTGTTGAAAGAAAGTTCAAATTAAGCTTCTAGTCATTTTCTGTATTGCAACTTGAATCGCAAAGTATTCCCCTCACTTTTTGTTTCTACTCCAGGTAGTGCATGGTGAGAATAACCTGAAAAGCTTGAAATCTCTGTCTTATGATGCATGGAAAAAATTATGCCTTTAGAACAAAGATATCAAGGCCTGGATTAAGGAGATCAAATTTTAATGTAGTCAAAATGGATTCCTTTTCCTGCACAGGGCAGTAGTGTAATTGACAGATGATTATATATCAGCCTTTGCCAAAAATATTGCTAAGCACTTTAAGTCTGGCAAATCTGTGTTACTCTGTGATTGGTAGAAAAATCTATAATTTTCTCTTGGGGAAAGGCCAATCTTATATCAACTCAAATGTTACACTATGCTCTTGCCATCACAAAATTCCAGCTGCACACACTGGATGTGCTCCGAAAAAGATGGATTTTATTTACTTCTAATAGAATTGAAAATTTATTTAAGGAAACAAGCTTACCAAACTTGACTTTCCAACTCTTAACTACTTTGAAGTTAGAAGGTGCTCTTGGCTTCACCTCTGGATTTCGATTCACAAGTGAGTTATTAATTTATTGATGAAGCAATTCATTACCAAGGATTGTAGTAAGCCATTGAGTCTCTGGAGCCCTTTCCCCTCACTGTCTCTGAGTTTGACATGTTTCCACTTGTGCAGCCCAAGTACATATATTCAGAAAAGCTTTTGGTCAAACACTGTTGTGATTATTTTGTTTGGTCTAATGAGATATTTAGGATTATGAAAGCTTTTTAAGAACTATGAACCATTGTAAATAGTTGTTGCTTGAACAGGACAGCACACTGCCATATCATGTTTGTAATGTAAGATTATATATATAAATATGCTGAAACTGATGAAATCAATTTTATGAGAAGTTAGTATTTTTAAAAATGAGTCAGTTTTACAGTGTTATTCAAAACGTGGGTTAGCACCCTTCCTTCCAGAAGGTGGCATTAACCATCACAGCCCATGGGGAAGCTATTGTTTATCAGTATCTTCCTTCAGTGAACAAATCATTGTGTAGCAATTGCATTTGAGAAAGAATAAGTATCACAGCTCATGAATTTGTTATTTAATGCAAATTTTAATAAGTGTTCATACTTTACTAAATACACATAGCTTTTTTGTCGGTGATCTTTTCACATTTCCCTCTCATTAGCTTAGGTATGGTTTCAGGATTTTCTAAGAGGTAGGCATTGTTCACCCTCATGTATGCAGGCAGATTGATGAAGCTTTGATATTTTTAATTCAAATTATAGAAAGACCTCATTTAAGCAAAGTAATAATTGTGGGTCTTGACCAATTTGACACTGCATGCCTAGTGGGAGTTGCATCAAATCTGTTATTGAATAGCTGGGTGCCATCTCATTTTCTAACATCTGAGCTGAAAATTCACTGCTGTTAGATGGACTGATTTCTTCTACTTGAATGGTGAACTTGATAACTGATGCTAACTACAAAGATATTTTTGGGTCGTAGAAGCAAGAAGAGAGAACCATAGGAGAGTACAGTTAATTACAAAAAAAACAAATTAACTGACCATTTCTGCCCTACATTTCTTGTGGACCTGAGTTAGTTATTTTTCACTGATCAAAATAATTGCATAGCAGTTATGCATATGTTTAAACGCAAGTTATTTGCTGTCTTGATATAAAGAAAGAGCAGCCAAGATCCCATGACACTTTGAATGCTAATCCTTTTCTTTAAAGTAAATGAAACAGTCTCTTTACTGTCAGTTGCAGTCCTTTAGGACAAATAATCCATGTACTTCATGCAGAAAAATAATCAAAAATGTCTGCATGATGAAATGTGCTTCTTTGAAAAAGTACTTCTGGAATACTGGTGTAAAAGGTCTTCTGAGACAAAATTGGTATAGCAGTTCATTTTCAACCAAAGGATATCTTTTCCCAAAGTGCATCCACATTCTGATTATGATCAGAAGGTGTATTTGACTGCATAGAGTCCAGATCCATATGTTATTAAAAGAACAAGCATAAGTAACCTTTTTTATTCTAGAAATACTGCAAATGCTTAATTAGGATTGAAGTTATCTCTGGAGTGACAGCACCTTTATGTATATCCTAAATGACATTTATTACCAGAAGCTCATACATTCAAATGCAAGAAAAACTGGAGAGCAACCTGAGCTGTGAGTGCTGCAAAGGAAGCTCAGTAATGAATCCTGGCAAGGAGGCTCTAATCATTATTTTCAAGGCAATTAAGCAGTGTACTGAGCAGGCCTTAAACTCCTGGAGAAAGATGGACAATGAATACTGAATTTTGACCTGCCTTTTAAGACATTCTAAACTAATTTAATTGGGATCACATAATTACTCAAAAGGCAATCTCGAGTGCATTATCATCCTCCTGTGTCAGCCTTGCATACCTTGTTATCCTGTTAGAGTGTGTCAAAAAATTGTCACAGGAGACTGAATCTCACAGAGGATAATAACCCTACTGCTGCTTCTTCAAGCCTTAAACCTGAGATTTGAAATAATGAGAGGACTCTGCTGCTGGGAAGAACCTTTTTCATGTTTTTGGGATTTTTTTTTTAAGCTAGACCACCCAGTTACATCTGTCATACGGATTTAAAAACAATATTTTGAACAGTGGAATCTTCATCGGTTTTGTTCACTGATTTATTATGCTCTATTTGCTGAGGTGTCAAACAGTCCCTTGCTTCCTGGGTTATATATAGTCCTAACGATCCTTTTCCATTTCTGGATAAAAGAAATAACATGGAAATTACACATCTTAGGATGTCATCTCATCTGTTTTTTACAGAAAGTTTACAAATAGAATTTATTCTGATTTTCTTTTCCATTTCATTTGAATCCACAATGAAGTTTGATAGTATACTGCTGCAATATATGTCTTGGTGTTACTGTTTGTACCATTTGTCAGCAAAGAGAGAAAAAGGCATATAAAATCTTTATTTACTTGTTATTCATGCCTACTCCCAAAGGCTTTGAATTCTACCAAAATGAAGGAATCTGAAGGAAGAGCTAAGATAAATAATTTTCAGACAAAGTCTTCCATCAAGCTTGGCTTTTATGTGCCAAAAATTAAGATACAGCTAATAAAAGTCTGGCATTGATATTTGGATTGGGAGCTTAATGATCCACCAGTACATTGTCATTGGCACTCTGTCCTCTAAAGCAAATATTAGACTGTCTTTCCTGCATTTATTTTTACTTGGTCATCATTCACTTCCCCAGGGACCCATAGGCAACGATGTTTTGTCTCTACAGACACTGTGAATTCTAAACTACTCCCCAGCCAGAAGTCATTGTGGACTCTTACACTTTGCCTGCAAGTTCATTGCCTTGCAATCTCTTGCCAGACCATACAGAATTCTGTACCATGCATGGTGTGGAACTCAGAAAGGAGAAGCACCACTTTTCATTTTACTAATTTTCTGTGTGATGCTTTTGAAATCAGCTGAAAAAGAGACAAGCTATTGCTGACAGCAGGCTTGGCTTGCACAAAAGAGATCAATCTATAACCAGATCAGTCTGCTGCAAGTGCTCCCAGCAGCATTCATATCTTTCTACTTGAAGTGCTTCCATTTGGAACTGCTATGCACAGATTTTCTTCCTCTACACTTCTATCAGCAATGGCGATTTTATGTCCAATTTTAAGGACAACTAAATCAGCACAGGGCAATTTGAAAATGACTGAATTACTGTATTTCTAAAAATATTTCAGACAGAACACCCTAATTATTTAGGAATAGTTAAGATCAGGTTTAATGTGGTGACTGGGCATAGCTTTATGACCCATAACTGATAGTGGACACGTACTAACAAAACTAGTTCAGCATATTATACGCTCAGAGATGAGTGAAGCACATTAGTGGTACATAGTGCTCCATATGCAACATAGCTGAATCTGTTCTTACTACACACTGAGAGAAATATCTCAGTGTATTTTTGTGGCTTGATGTGACGAGGGAAATAGGCAGAATTTAGGGGCAGAAATGTTGGAGTATAAATAGTGTGTGAGTCATGATGGTATTGCTGGTATGGTGAGAAACAATTAGGACCTCCTAAATGCAGATGGGCTTAGTGCACTTTGGAAAGAGCCATGGCTTCATCCTATTTTGACTTTTTAGGGGAGGGAAGGGAGACAAAAATTAGTGCATAACATATGGACTCTCATATGGACATACTACAGAAAAAATCAGAAAGGGCCACTGTAGACAGAACATGATACCATTGTTAATTTTTTTTTGTTTTTTACTCTCCTGAGCACGAAGGGTTAATTCCTCCCATGATCTATAAAAAAATGCCATGTGAATTATATGATGAATAAAAATTTAACAACTTACATTTCAATTAAGGGAAAAAAAAAGCAAACCTGGTTGACATCGTGACTGGCAATTTTTTTCCTGGTCAATGCATGAGGAAAATAATTATTTAATATTTTATAACATTTGCCAGTGTATCACCAACACATGTGATGGCTTTTTAATAAATATCTCTGATGTGACACTGATGCAGGCAATCCTATGTCTTTACCTAAGCATCAGTAAAAGTTTGGGATTGTTAAGATATAAATAGGGAGGTACAAAATCCTTCAGTTTACTGACATCTAAAAACTACTTCTTTCGGATCAAATGAACCATAAAACAAGATAGTTGCATGACAATGACAACATTTTAATAAATTCTGTTTATGTTTCTTGAAATCGGATTTGAAGAAACTGCAAACTAAACCAAATTAAACACTATCTAAAATGTCTTTAAATATTTTTTACATTTTTAAGCAGATACATTTTTAAATCTAAGCAGTTTTTCACTGCAAAATGAATTAAAAAACTATTTTATAGTTACAAAAGTTTGGTCCATAACTACTCACAAGCTTACACAATTACCAAATCAAATATGTCAGCAGAAAAGCAAAACTTAAATAAAAACCTGTTGCTTCTCATCCTCATCTTGCATCTAACATAGACTAATTAAAATCTTTATTACAGTAAGTTATAATTCATTCCATGTAATCGTCAGAACAATAAATATATTTATCTTTGTTTCTTATTGCTTTGTTTTTCGTAATCGTTTGTATTGTGCATTCACTAAACATATAATAAATTGTATTGACATGAGCATGTGAAAAGAATAGTTTGGGGTTTCTCTTCAAAGGAGTTTTCTATTTTAACAGATATAACTCAGTCCTCAATTGTTTTTAAGTTGTAATGTTAATAACAGTAATTATTACTCCTTTGTCACATCATTCCTGTCACCCACAGTTATTTACATGAGAATTCAGAAAGGACATTTCACTTACTGCTAGGCAGCTGAGCAGTGTCACTTGTATAATTTATAGCAGGACTAATTAAAATGAATGAGTTTGCTATAATGTTCTTTGCAGTGTTTACTACATGAAAGTTATTAAAATATTCAATGCAACAACAATAAATTCCTTATTCAAAGGAACAATAGGCATTTATTTTATTTAATGTTAACTTACTTTCTGTCAACTTGAAAGTAGATTGAAAACTCTTTAATGGCAGCATGGTGTTTTTGTATATCTTCTTAATGTTTTCAAATACTCCTCTGAAAGTAAACTACATCTGGAGGAGTGTCTTCATAGAATCAAGTTCATAGAATAGTTTGGGTTGGAATGCGACATTGAAGATCATCTAGTTCCAATCCCTCTGTTATGGGTAGGGACACCTGCAACTAGACCAGGTTGCTCAGAGCCCCAGCCAACCTGGCCTTGAATATACCAACCCAATTTCACCCTCCTGGTTATTCATTCCCTGGAACCTAAGGTTTAAAAGGAATTTTTGTGTAATCCAACTAACTGTGTTTCTTCCTTTTTTCTCAGTTGCTAGGGGAATACAAGGATGTTACTGATATGAATTTCAACAGCCTGTAGCTGTCATTGTTTTCAATATTTGTTTGCTAAATGCCATTCTCACAAAGTGCTATGGGTTATTTTCTCCTAAATACATAAATGGCTCTTGCCACCTCTTTGCATCAGTCACTATGGAGAATGCATTGCCCTCCTTTGTCATAGTTAGGAAAGGGCAATGACAGCATTCAGTGTTTAACAAAGTTATCAAGTCTTCCACCATAACCAAATGTAGAAAGCTATACTTGAATAAATTACTTGTTACAGATACTCTAAATATACACTCCTAGTGTGTGACCATTCTGCTAGCACAAAGCATCAACCTAATTAGCAATAGCACACATGCAAATGAAGTTGTTCGTGTTAAAGAACTTTGCATAATACCCCAATGATTAGTAAAGTAATTACAATAGCAGCTTCATGCCATTATTAATCTTTTTAATAACTTCTGTATATTAGATTTAGTTCATTTTTGAAGCTCTAAATCAAAACATTTCTTTGCATTATATTCATCAAGACTTCATATTGTTTCTTGGTTTTATTAGTAGTTTGTATATGACTTTTATTAACTCCAGTCACTTAATTAAAAAAGTTCTCCATTGCTTCCCATACTTTAAAACATTTATAAGAATACTGTCTTACTAGGGTCTAAAGAGTGACCGTATCTTTTTGACTCATTTATTCTAGCTGTAGAGATCATTTGCATAATGAATTTCTATCCAGTGTCTTTTTATGAGAGTCAGAAATAGTCAGTTCTGAGATTAAACATGAAGGAATGAAACACTTTGTGTCTGCCCATTCTCTCACTCACATTTTCATACACAGGTAGCAGTGCAGTGAATTCAAACCATTGTTTACTACTCACTGACTCCAGAGATAAAATTTTGGGCCTCTGGCTATGGAGCCAAGTACACCCCAGTGCTGCACCTGTAAGGACATATTTTGCAGGACAAAATGCATTTTCACAGAGTCACGTAGAAAGATATTGGGCAAGAGGTACCAGCAGCCAGCCTTTCATCCATTTGCTGAATCCCCTCTCTGTTCTGTGTATTAATGAGACTACATGCCTAACACACTGATACCTTTAATTTAGCATTTTACAAGATGTAAAATAAATTCTAACTTCAGAATGGGGCTGGCATAACACTGCTTCCTGATTTTTCTCATATCCTCTTTTAATGAGACCTACGAGCCCTTATGGTGAGAAGGAAAAGCTGAAGGTGTTGCACTGAAAAATGCTCTGTGTGGGTAAAGTTTTAATCTGTTTGCAATGGCAGAATTATTTTTAAGTTTCACAGCTAATAAAGACACAAGTTTACTTGCAGTGTTCCCCGCAGCACAAGCACGTAGCCATCAAACTCAGGCCCTGGTGTGGAATACACATCCCTATCATGCCTGAAGGCTTGTTAGCTCCATATCTCTCTTGGGGAGCAGTTGATCTGCTGGAGAGCAGGGCTGGAAGATGGCACTTGACACACTTGGGACATGGGTGGAAAATAATGAGGAAAGCTCAACAAAGCAAAATGCGAATCTTACAGCTAGAATGCAACAACAGCACAGAGCAACGCAAAGTGGGAGATGACTGCTCAGAAACAGATCTGCAGGAAAGGTCCAGGGAGTCCAGACCTTCATCAAGTTTAATCTGAGCCAGCAGTGAGCTCTGTGGCAAAGGCAGTCTCAGCACCCTGGGCTGTGGTGGCAGTGGTGGAACCAACCTGCCTGTGCAAATGTTCCTTCCTCTTCACTGGGCACCTATGAGTTCCAGGTAGGACCTCCCAAAGTCGCATGTGTTCTGTATGCCATGGAAAGAGAGAGGCTGTGAACCATTCTGTTTCTTTTCTCCATCACCATGATGGCCAATTCACATGGGTACAGCTCATCTGATATGAAAACAGAATTTTCTCGTGATCTCCTTGTAGTTGTCCCAGTTCCCACTCCACCAAGTCTCACACAGGATGAACCTCTCAGGGGCTTCTAAAACCATTGCTATTTCATTCTCTTAATTTCTGTCAAGAAGAGAGGAAAGCCAGCTTTACACGAAATAGGACAAACCAAAATCCAAATGCTGAGAGTGTCTCTGAACTAAACATTCAAATCTACTTTGAATATACCACTGGAAAAACAGTGCAAAAAATGTATAGGGTAGCCCAGATTCTGCTCTGTGCTTTAAGAGCCAATATAAAGTCCTTTATCCTTTTCTCCTTTTGGGAAGTTCCTTTCTTTGCCTTCCAAGTCAATATGACTGACTGATTTTCCCAAAAGCTTCTATAAAATGCTGTATATCTCAGAGATTAGTGCACTGTATTGCTTTCCTTTATCCAGTGTTCTCAAAGCCAAATGATTTTCATTTAAAAATGTCACTATACATCTCAGAGCAGTGGAAAAATGAACACTGGAAATTTTGGAGTCCAAGATACTTCTTCCTTTGCTGACTGAGTTATAAATTTGTATCATACATTGAATCAATATGGATATGTTGGATACTGAAGTGTGCTTCGATCTTGTTTGCTTTTCCCCCAAAGATGACAATTTATACAGAGTATGATATATGTGTAGCTCTTTTCCAGCTTGTTCTTTAGCTCAGATGACATGATATACTTTGATAAGGAACGCTGCTCAAGAAATGTGGAAAAACAAACAAACAAAAAACCAGAAAAGAAAAGAAAGCAGCTGCATGACACTGTTCAGATGCAATTATATTTCATCCTACCTCTTTGCACGATTTTTCAAGTTAGCACAATCTTCAGTTAGTTTTCACTTACAGGAAGGTCATAATGGATATTTTTTGCTGCAACGCATATTGTAGGCAAAATAGCTTAATTAAGATTTCCCTCAAGCTGCAGCTTTAAAGTCTTCAATAATTCAGCTTAAAAAGCTCTATTTTAATATACTACAGGCAAACTACAAGAAGATTTTTTGAAAGCTTCAAAAAAAAAGTCTTATTTTTTCTTTTCAGTTGCCCAAAATTGAGAAGTCCCAATTCTATATTGTGTCAAATATTGAGGTGCTGGGACTTTTTATTTTTTTTCCTTCTTTTGAAATTGCTTGTTGGAAGGTAAACAAAATCTATGAACATTTTCAAATATCAAAATTATGCTTGCTGAGTATTTTGGGTGAGAATGTGGGTACCTTTATGAATTGTATCTCTCTCTGTCTCTCTTCACACACTTTTTATTTTAAAAAGTTCATCTTTGTCTAAACTGACATATCTCTGAGCAGTTTTTGTGCTTTGCAAAAGTAAACATTTTTATATTTACCTAACTGTGCTTTAAAGCAACTTATTCTGCTTTTGCCAATGATCTGCTGTGTGTAAGCCTCCCGAGGATCCATTTGAATAACCCATGACACATTAAAGCCTATGGAAACATGAAAGGTGTTTTGGGTGGGGTGGAGAAGACAAGGTAAGGGGAGGGAGGACATGCAGAGGGTGCCTGTCCCAGCGTGTCTCTGCTGTTCATGTGTCAATGGGAGAGGTGAGCTTTGCTTGCTGAGGAGTTGCCCTTGAGGACAGCCCTGCCTGACCCCAGGCAGGAGGTGAAAGTAGCTGCGTGCAGCACGACTCTCTTCCTTTCACAGGAAGGTAGGTCGTGCTAACACTTGTTTACAAGAAGAAAGCTTAAATTTTTTATCTCTACTGACTGATCTGAATTCTTTTACTGGATGATCCACGCCTAAGGAGTTTCTGAGTTCAGACCAAATGTTTCTGTTTCATCTAGAAGCCTTCCAGTTTTTGTGTCTGCATTCAACTTTCTATGACATCTTCCAATTCCTAAATTGCTTAGAGAAGAAAAAAGGAGCTTTTACAATGTCGATTATTTCCAAAGTCAAAGGTCTCAGTGTAGCAATAAGAACTGGACGTTTACAACAGTTTCTTACATTTTTCAAAAAGCCATTTCTAGAAATTTCTTGCTGGCTTAGTTTTTGTCTGCTCCAATCTCTCACCAGAGAAGTTACATAACTAAAGATAAACCCTACAGATTATCTATTCTTTTTCACTATCTCAGACTTTATGTGCAGAAAACTCCTGCAAAACATTTACCCTTCCCAGAGATGTCATTACTCCTTCCCAAATTGATTTCTATTGCAAAATCAACAAAAACACGAGAAGTGCTACAATTCAAGCTTTTCAGATGGTGGTAAAATACCACTGGAGAAACGAAACTGTAGAAGATGTCAGCCATCTGTTGTTTAAACCAATCAAAATATATTTATTGCAATTCTTTCATAAGGACTCTGTCTTTAGAAGCAAACACATGTACATGTGTTGGCAGCAGAAAGCCTTCTCTAATTGTAATAGGAAGAGGAAACATTCCTCTTTCCTTTCCCTGATGATATAGTATTGGGAAAAATAGTAATTTCTATCTACAAAACCAGAAACATTCTAAATGAAGAACCTAGCTAACAAACACATTGTGCTCTCTTGCGTAGCTGACAAGATGTTCTAATATTATGAATCAGTCAGATGTTGGGTTATAAACAGAAGTCTGCAACACATTCTTTCTTACTGACTCACTCAATTTCATCCAACACGATGTCAGAAATTAGAGAAAGATGGCAGAGAAATAAGAATCAAACGTGAAAAAGAACTGAAAGAGATGTTAAGAAATGTAATTATTATTATTAAATTTCAAGACTTAAAAAGCCTTTATGCGAATGTCAGTTTTAATTTTGAAAAAAAAATTAAAAATTCTGATATTAAGCGATTTATTTATTAAGATGTTAGGAACAATTTCAAAGCAAGTTCATCACTGAAATTATAGGCATATTTTTCAAGCATGGATTTGACTGATGTCAACAATTAGCAGCAAAATAACATACATGAGTACGTTTTCAGTCCAAAGGAAAATAAAGGAGATTTAAGAAACTCTTGCTCTTTGGAAACTTATCTAAGTACATCACATGGATTTTATGATACTTCTAAAGTGAGAAAACTCAACAGTTCTAATCATACTGAAAATGAAGCCAATATATTAAAATATGGGAAAGCAGGACATATAGAAATGTGTCATTGATTAAACCATTCTTCTGAAATAACATTACAGAATAACATTCTCTTTGAATAACATTATAAAAAAAATCAGGTAAATTAGTGTGTTATAGCATTTGTGGTCATACTAATTTATTATTTAAATTATTGTTTTTCACCTTTTATTTTTATCGCTATAGGAATTATTAATCTTTATCTTTCATTGTCCTTTTTTTTTTTCTTGACAAGGATACACTTTACTTATATGAAAGTGTTAAAAATTGTACATGTTATTAAAAGCACTGGGAAACAGGACAAATTCTGCCTCTGGAAGCTGCATTTCCTACAGTAATAATTTTAAAATTAATTTGAGCTAGTGTTATGAAATTCTGCCTCCAATGAAGGGAAAGCAATATTGCTATTGATGTAAATTGAACCAGGATGTCATCCATAAAGTAATTTCCTTCTTAACAGAAAACCTGATTTAAATATGGAACTTACAAGAAGCCCAGTAGAGGAACTAGAGTCAAGAGCTGTGGTAGAGAAAAAGAAATCTGAGTTATGATGTTTTTATCACCACGAAGGGAGGCAAAGGAGACAGGATTCTTTCCAAAGTGGTACCAATAAAAGCATTATGCCACACCACAGTAATGTATGCACTGTATATGCTGTCAAAATAGTTTTTAAAACTTTGATTGCAATCTTAGTACCTGCAAGTCTCTTGTAATTAGAAAATTTAGGTGCTACCATCACTGTAATTCTCTTTACATGTCAGAAATGGTTCTTTGAACTGGTGATTAATTGAAATACAGGAGAGGTTGCAGTCAGAATCTTTCTGGGTATGAGCAAGTTGGACTCTTGTAACCAAGAGCTTCTGTTTCTTCTTGCTATAAACTCACCATTACAACTACAACTCGTGGCCTCTGTGTGGGGAACATCAGTTTTCATCCATAGATTGGTCTTCCCTTTAGAGTGTTTTACTACTGTGAGCTTCTGTGGAAGGAGCAGTGGAGCAGTGTGGTGGCAGCAGCCTTGTGGTTCTGTCTGTGGTGTGGAGATGAACATCCTCCTACTCTGAGGAAGGAAGCAAAGATAAAACCAGGAACGATCAGAATCAGCATAAGATCGTAGAATGAGTCTCAGGAAAGCAGGCTGATGGATAACTTGTGTGGGAGACAGCAAACTGTTGCTGAATGTGATTCTTCATGATGGAGATCCTCAGGAGTTACTGCCACAGTGATGCCTATGAGGGGTGACAACAGTGAGAGCAGTAAATCTGTGTGATACATCTGAATCTGTGCTGAATGTCAGGGACACGTGTCCTGTACCTGCTGGACATGAATTGCAGTAAGCTGATGGTAATATATTTTTTATATTTGAATACCCTTAAATTGAGATAAGTAGTTGCATCTAAAGACTGTGTAAAATACTGCAATTGCTCTCATACATATAAATTTTGCTTTCCGCATTTTTTAATGTTTCATAAATATCACTAAGCACCTCTTCCCTTTAATCTACTGCTTGGTTCATCTTCAGTGATTTGATAGGACTGGGTGCATCAATCCTACATACAAAACCATATTTTCACCTGTTGTTATGGTTTGGAGCTGGCTCCCTGCCAAGTCTCCAAACCTTACCACAAGAAGTCCCCCCCCACCCCAAACCAAGGGAGAAGAGGGGGATAAAAAACCAAAAGAACCGAAAACGAGAGAGAGACAAAGCAATACATATATAAATATATTTACACTTATATTTACAGTTATGTACAGTTGGAATATATATACAATTTCACAGGGAATAAGGGAAAGGGGAAGGGAAGAACAAAAAACCAAAATAATATATATATTATCCCAATCAGTAGCCCAAGGTCTATCAACTAAAAGAATTAGCAACGAATATCTTACTACTCTCCTTGGGACAAGGGAGAGTCACGCTGGGGTGACTGCCGACAGCCTCCGCCTCCCAAGGTGGACAAGGCCTTACCAGGCCTCACTCTCCAAGCCAACAGACTCAACAACAGGGAGATCTGCACCTCCAAAGCCGCCGGAAGGAAAGAGAGCGAAGGTCTTTCCTCCCTTCTTCTTATACCCCAGTTTACGTAAAAATCGTAGGGAATACCGGGTAAATCTGGGCACTTCCTTGGTTACAAGCTGGTCACCAAGGAAGGCCTAGGCCAAACTACCACACCTGTGCCATAACATAAAAAGTTAAAGCATGACCCTTTTTCTCCCCCCTAAGTATTAATCCTAGGATTTGCATTTTGCAAAATCCTAGTACACAAATTGGATAGAATGCAAATCTCTTGAAACACAAAGAAACAGAATGTCATTGTTCTCATTTTCCATGAACCAGATGCACCTGCTCAAGTCCAAGGAGGAGATGCACTAATTGCATGGAGTTATCAGAGACAGGGAGTAACACTGTGTGAAGAAAAACACTGCATTCCTCTTCAGTTGGTGACTCATATAACATTATGTGTTCTAGGTTACTTTACACATCTCTCCAAGTTTTGTATTTAGACCCACCTGACCCCTCCCAAAATAAAAATGCACACTACACCCTTTGTCTATCTGGAGCTTAGAAAAATATGAAATAAAGGCACATTGTGAAATCTTAGAAATTTTTAAATACATAATCTAAATGTAAAATAATTATACAATTTTTTACTTAAATTGTTAAGTGTGAAAAAGCAAATTTATTTGAAGTGTCAGAAAGCATGACATTTTCAGCCCTCCTTACACATTTAAGAAAACCTTCTCTGTACTGATGTTAAGATGTTATTTTTACAAATAACTTCAAGTTCCCTTTCAAGTTAATGCCATATTCCAGGGCTTGAGCTAACATTTACAATAGGTAGCAGTTGCTCATGACTGATGGGGAGTTTTTTGAATTGTTCCGGTCTTTCTGGTTCTTTGTGAAGTTACCGTTTCCGTGAGATATATAACTATTCTGAATTTTAAAAAGCCCAAAAAATGAGACAATTGACTGTTGTGGAAATGAACTCACAATCAAATTAATATCAGAATTGTTATCCAAATAGTAAAAAAATTGTTTGTAAAGTTATTAAATGGCAAATATACTTCCTAAAGAATTGGTGAAAACATTGTATAAAAATATATTTCCATTCAACAAAAAGATGTGGGTATTGTTTATGGGCTTATTTCAATAAAGTGACATTGGAAATTTTTCAAGAATCAAACCAGAAACGATGTAATGTAAGTTCTTCATAAGTAAAGATTTAGCATGATGTGCAATGACACTTAAAATTCTGATGGTGACCTCACTGCATACAAAAAACCAAAACCAACAATCCTTAATTTCTTTGCTAGGAAACAACTTCTGCAGTTTGCAGGGAAGACTCTTGTATACAAATCTTGCTAGTACACTTCACAGTTTTGAAGATATTATTTTTAAAAAATGTATAATTAACTCTTCCTGTCAAACAATCAACAGAGTTCAGAGGGATCTGAGACAAAGAGTGGTATTACTGACCATGATGGACCTATTGGATAAACTTGTGTTTTAATATGTTTACACGCATTATTACTGCACACAAGTTATATATGTGAAAAATATAGTATAATATATTAATATAATATAAAAATATAGTACAAGCAAAGGATACAAACCATGAATGATAGAATTATTTGAAAACTGGTCCAAAAAGAAAATATTATTTTTGCAATTTTATGTATGTGTATAGATACTTTTTATATGTTGTATTTTTTCCTGAAAATGATATGGAAAGCTAAAACCAACTTTTTTTTTAAATTAAAAATCTGTATATAGGTAGGTATGACAAAGAAAGCAATTTTTATGTTCGTCTTGATACAAATTTCTCACACAGTTGAGTTAATTTTCTCAGTCAATTTGTTACACAGCTAAAGAGTTAATTTCATGAGCATCTGCAATAAAGACTTGGTAATGATTAAATAAGTATTCATTATTAAAGAAAAAATATGTTCTGTAACAAAAGTATTGCTGGGAATCTATCCTCCATATATTATTGTCACAGAATCACAGAATCACAGAATACGTTGAGTTGGAAGGGAACCACAAGGATCATTGAGTCCAGCTCCTGCTCCTGTAAAGGGCCATCCCCAAGAGTCACACCATGTGCCCAAGAGCATTGTCCAAATGCTTCTTGAACTCTGTCAGGTTTGCTGCTGTGACTACTTCCCTGGGGAGTCTGTTCCAGTGCCCAATCACCCTCTGGGTGAAGAACATTTTCCTGATACGCAACCTAAACTTCCCCTGACACAACTTCAGGCCATTCCCTCAGATCCTCTCACCAGTCACCACAGAGAAGAGATCAGTGCCTGCCCCTCCTTCTCCCCTCACAAGAAGTTGTAACTGGATTGAGATCTCCCCTCAGTCTCCTCTTCTCCAGGCTGAACAGATAAAGTGCCCTCAGCTGCTCCTCATTCGGCTTCCCCTCAAGGCCCTTCACCAACTTTGTTGCCCTCCTCTGGATGCTCTGTAATGGCTTCATACCTTTCTTACATTGTGGTGCCCAAAACTGCCACAATATTCAAGGTGAGGCTGCCCCAGTGCAGAGCAGAGCGGGACAATCCCCTCCCTCAACCGGCCAGCGATGCTTTGCCTGATGCCCCCCAGGACACAGTTGACCCTCCTGAGTGTGAGGGCACTGCTGACTCATATTCAACTTACCATCGACTAGGCTTATTAGCAAAAAGAATCTAAAATGGATAAAGTGTTTTGATTAAGTTCTTCCATTCATATAAATATTCTTCAGATTCAGCATAACTTGAGAAGCTTCCCGCTTCTTACCAGTGACATTAATCTACACAGCCCAAAAAGGTCTACACAAATAGTTTTTTGTCATGACAGCAAAATCATCATCATGAATTGGAAAAATAAGGGTTGGGTTTTTTTGGGAGTGGTTTTTGTTCTGATTTGATTTGTTTTTTTTGCAGCAGAGGACACCTGGCAATGAGCAGCAACATTTTCTATTCTAAAGCCTACTTTGAAAATTGTTCTTTTAGACAAGTAAAACTTTCTACATTGCACATAGGTTAGAATAATTTAAGCCTTCCCGTGTCTCTACTTATTATCATCAAACAGGGTACACCTGAAT
This sequence comes from Neopelma chrysocephalum, assembly GCF_003984885.1. Taxonomy (NCBI): domain Eukaryota; kingdom Metazoa; phylum Chordata; class Aves; order Passeriformes; family Pipridae; genus Neopelma; species Neopelma chrysocephalum. The sequence continues at coordinate 7,320,168 of NW_020897737.1, forward strand.
GTAAAATCCATAACACCAAATTTTATTAATATTTGAAAGAAAATGCTATTAAAACCAGGTCTATGATTCAATAGCCTGTCAAATGAACAGAAGTATAATCACACAAGCTCTGATGCTTATTTGATTCTGCTTTGTTTCCATAGTAACTATAAATAGCTAATTGTGGTACTCTCACAAATGTTTTTGCTTCTCTCTTTCCTGACAATGGATGCTGGTTGTTTTATGGAGGGCAAGATTCTGTACAGGAAATATCAACAAATTACTTTACATTGTTCAGAAGTCCAAGCTAATTTATTTATGTAATTTAGCTATATTATAACTTCATTTTTCCTAAGTTAATAATTAGAATAAATAATATTTATACTATTTATACTTATAGAAGTGTCAAGTGTCTTTCCACAGGAAAAAATTTTATTATCCCTCTTGATTAATATCTTAACTTTTGCTGTGGAAGCTGGAATGATTCTCACATGAATGGTTTTTACTGATAATACCTAAAATAGGAAAGAGAATTAATATGTGGTACCATTCCTACAAAGAAATAATAAAGTTTATATTGACATTTAATATTTATAAGCAGAGTAGAAATTCAGTCTAAAAAGATCAGCTTGGAAAAAAGTGAGAACAAATGCACTTCCACCAAAATAACACATTATCCATTAAAGACATGAAGCAAGGTCTAGCAACATTTTGAAATTTTTTCCAGAGACCATAATGATGGACAGCAGGTGAAGTCAATCTTCCATGGAATACAGGTGCTCAGAAGGCTTACAAAACTTTATTCTGAGCCTGACAGGAATTATTTATATCTCAGCATGGAGCAGTGCAGAACTTCCACTCAGTCTGCGATACTGCTCAGGGACAATGAAACAGATGAGCATCCTGTGATGTTTTGATAAGTAATCCTTACAAACAACAGCAAATATTTGCACTTGGAACCATTGTGTGGTTCTGCATGTTTCTTAACAGAAATGCTTTTGTTTTCTGTTACTATACCAAAGATCAAGATATCTTTCTAACAACAACATTGCTTATAACTACGATTTGTACCATTGACTGCAATTCATATATGCAAAATAAGCCCCACGGGGAGTACCTCAATACTCTTCAGTGTTGCAAATTCACCTTTTTCTATGAAAAGGGTTACCTGTTAGCACCATGCAAAACTTTAGGCCATGTGTAATTTTCCAGAGTTACAGGGATGCTGGAGGGCTGCACAGCCCCTAGGAATGCATCCGGATTTGACTCTGCTCTAAAAAGTGTCTGAGTTGTGTACTAAGATGCTATTTGCAATTCTGTGAGGCGTTCAGAGTTTCATATGCAAAGACAAGCAAAATTTGTCAATCTCGTTTAAGGTTTAGGATCTGATAGAATCTGGCTTCCACAGAAGTCCTCAACATGCACAAACAGAACACCAGTGAAAAAAGTAAAATAAAGAAAAACTGAATGCACTCATTCCAGCAACTGAGAAATTCAGTTTCACACAGCTCTGCTAACTGTTGAGAAAGCAGCTAAATTTTTTTCTAAATAATTGCCAAAAGTCATGGGGAAAGAAAGGAAAATAGCCCCAGTTTTGTGGCACTGAAGCAATTTCTAGTAATTTCTTTAGAAGCAGAATAGAAAAAATACAGCTCATCTACCAAATGTCGCTAGTCACTAGATGTGCAGCAGCTTCTCTTACCTGTGTGAAAATTACAGGTTATCTCAGAGTATCAAAATGTCAGCAGTTACACTGAAGAAATACTAGCTGCAGAATAACCATAATATTGCTTTCTATGGACTGGTCTGAACATGTGAAGGATGGATCTGCACAAGCCTGGATTTTTTAACCTGTAGGTTCTCCTTGGATGTCTACAATAACAGGAAAAACAGGAATAGAAAAGTAATAATGTTTTCCTAGTGACTCTTTTGTGGGGTGTGTGTTCATAAGGAATCTGAAGAAAGGGAGATGGCTCTCTTTCCAAGGTCTAGAAAAGCTCCAAGTCCCACAGAGGAAGAATTTGTAGACTACAAATCTGCAGCAGAAAACCCTCAAAAGACGTAGTGCTGCAGAGTGAGAAGGAATTAGGCAGAAGTATGATACAAAGCAAAATATGTTCCCTAGATTCTCACTCACAAGAAGGAAATCCTTAGTATGCTGAGAAAGGGATTAGTCTAGTCATCAGGAAAATGGACAATCATCACAGAAGAAGCCAAGAACCATGTTTCTTTATCACTAGACTTTGAACTATAAAATCAGGTTTAAAATTGTTTTCATTGGAACAAAACCAATTCAGCCACTGATTCAAACTTTAACTCATATTTAAGAAGTTGTCTTGTAGAATAAATCATCAACAATTCTGTGAAGACAGAAACTCTGCTCTAAAAAAACCCCTGCCATGAGTAACCACCGAACCATAGTAAAAAATATCTCTCTACTGCTTGGGGGACAAAAGCAGAGGTGGTAAAAATGTTATAAGAGGAAAGCTGAAAATATCTGCTTTCCTTTTGGCTTTCTTACTCACTTGGAGGAGAAGTAACGCTTCCTTTCAGTTTGAGTGTAAATGGAAAGGTTCTAGATGCAGAGAAAATATTTGATATCACAAACAGATTTCTTGGACTGGCATTTTGAGTTTAAAATTTCCTTTTGCCAGACCTATTCAGCATATTCAATGTCTAGCTTAGTAAGCATGGAGTTCTTTTTGCCTTTAATGGCTAAGAGCTAAACCCCTTGATTTTAGCTTTCACATTATCCAAGCGGAAACTGTTTCTATTAAGCAATGATTTATAATAATTTGATTTTTTTCTAGACAATTAAGCAATCATATTATAATCAATAAAAATATTAATATCTAGCACTAAATTGTTGCCTATTCAGCTCATGGATGGCTTTATTCTTGGGATAATACATGTATAAGAGCAGATGGCTTTTTCCATGTATGACTGTTATATATATACATACATATATATATATATATATAGGCATTGGTTAATCTGTCTGAAAGTTGTTTAGAAGTATTGCTTAAAGAAATCTCTATCTAAAATTAAAGATTTCAAAAGAACCTTTAACAGTTCCCATAGAGCAGTTGGAGGTCACAAGGCACAAACATCTGAACTTGAGGTTACAAAGTGATTTTGTGGCTCTGAAGCCATACATAGACTTTGTTTTAATAAAGGTGAGACTAACAAGCAGTTGTAAGGTGATTAGTGCTATCCATGATATTAAGAAGAACTTATTGAAATTCTTTGTGCAGTTCTCATTTAAAGAATATAAAATGGGTGTCAGCAGTTTGGAAATTATTTAGAAAAGAACTCAAAGAATAGTGTAAGGTTGAAAAACCTGTCTCAACTGTAAAAGACTAAAAAAAAAGTTAATCTTTTTAACTAAGCAAAAAGAAGGTTAAGAGGTGAATTGTTTGTAGTCTGCAGCTGCCCACATGAGGAAAGTTTTCCAGTGGTAGAAGACTTTTTAATGTTATAGATGAATGGAGAATGAGACCCAGTGGCTGGAATTAGAAGTTTAACAAATTCAAAGTCAAAATGAGGTAGACTTCTTTATCAAAAAAATGTAATTAAACTGTGCAACAATTTTCTGGGGGTTGTGGTGCATCTTCCACCATTTAAAGTCTTTAAATTAAGATTAGCTGTAATTTTAAAAGATATGCTCAAAGTCCACCAGAGTTGTGGGCTCAATGAAGGAATTAGTTGTCAACATCTTTGGGCTGTTTTGCTGGAAATGAAATTTGGATGATCATAATGGTTCCTTCTGGATAAACACCTGTAAAACTTCCGAGTTTCACATTCTGTTGTTGTTTCTCATAGTGAATGTTATTTTCCTTTGCAATTAACCTCTTTTGAAGAGGTTGGCACTGCAAGTCCAATGTGTGTAACAGAATCCAGTTCTCAGGAATACTATTTTGCAACCTCATTCTGTTTTAGCACTAGTAAGCAAATTAATGTCTGAATTTGTAAGACATATAGTTTTTACATATATTACGATTGTGACTGAAATAATTGTACAGACTTTAGTATTTATTATTTGCCCACCTGTATTCCTCTCTGGCACATCTATGTGCAGGGTAATGTTTGACCTCTGCTCGCTAAGAAAGCCCTGTGAGAATTTATAACCCTGATTACCCAGGGTTACTCAAGCCACTGTAGCACCCTGAGTGCCACTCAGTGAAGCCAGTGGAACATCCCTTTTACAGGGTAACCTTTCCTACACTCTGGGCTTTAGTGCTACAAGAGCTGGATAATGGCACTTTTTGTGATCCACTTACAGTGGACCCGAACATGACTGCCCAGAGTAATGATTCATCTCCTCCAGACAGGAATGCAGTATTTCTGCCTTGGTCTTATATACATAAATAGAACAGCACATATAGAATGAGCTTTCTCTGGGACATAAAGACCTAGTTCTTACGTACAAAGCGTGCATAAAATAAAGAGGGCCCCATAGTGAAGGGGGCTTTGACATATCTGGAGAGATTTGTAGATGTTGTTTACACTCAAAAGAGAGTGATCTTACCATGCTCATTAAGTTTGCCTTGGTGAATATATTGGATTAACTGCAAATGAAAAATTATTCATAATAATTAGTGTCATACAAGTACAGTATGTGGAACATATCTTAGACACATCATAGAGAAGTAAACACTCAAATGTACACCAACTGAAGAAATGGACAGACAGATCCCTGCTCAACCCCTCACCCAGACAAAACAACCCAAACTAGATGGAAGATGTGTTGGGTCTGAGGATAGTATTTCTCCTTTATGGGAGTCTATTTTTTTATGCTCTGGAATGTTCTCTTGTAACTGGCTAAAATACATCCAGTAGGCAGGGTTGATATTACAGTGTACAAAAATTTTTATGCAGTAACTTTACATGTGCAATAATGATAATTCTGCAGACAGGTCATTTTAATTAGTTAAACTGAAGCATACTCTGCAGTACAGTATTTAAAACAGACTTCTAACAGAGGTTAAATTGAATCTACAAACTTCACTTAATTGATTAAAATTTTCCATTGAGCAAATGTGGTATTCCCTATTTGCAATAAACAAGATGGCATTCCAAGTTCTTACCTTCCACTAAAATAAGAAAATTACATTGTAATTTAGAGTGCAGCTTGCAGTCATTTAATGGGACTACTTCCAGAAGGCATAACTAGCAAACTGCCAACATGGTTTGAAATAGCTCATACACTTTCTTCTAAAAGAATATACTGCACAAATGTTATTAACTTTCCTCTGTGTTTTATACTTGCATTATAATGCTGCTCTCTCTAAAGAATATAATGTGAAAAACAGCACATAACCCAAGTCCTGTACATACAATATATTCAGATATGCATATTATATCTTTTATCCTTAAGTTAAATTATTATTATTTAATTTTTATGTTAATTAAAGTTTTCTTATGTTATTTTCTTAATTTAAAAATCTACTTATTGCATAAATATCTGATCCTATTGAAAATTTGTTTTGCAATTCAACCGTAATTCCCCCAGATTTGGATATTATTACCTAATTATGTGAAATTATAGGAAGTCATGTTTGAATGTTCTGCACATAACTGCACATAACTACCCATCAAAATCTTGAATACATTCACACTAGAAATTTCCCTCCATAACATATGTTTGGATGTAAAATTTCTGCCTCTGTAACATATAACAGTGACTTGGAAAGACAATCCCATAACTCTGAATGCTCCCCTTCCTTCTTGTCTCCCCAGATTTTATTGCTGAGCCTGACCTCCATATGGTCTGGGATACCCCCTGTGTCAATTGGGGTCAGCTGTCTCAACTGTGTCCCCTCCCAACTTCTTGTGCACCCCCAGCCTGTTCACTGGTGGGGTGGTGCAAGAAACAGAGGAGGTCATGACACTGTGCAAGCGCTGCTCAGTAGTGACTAAAACGACCCTGTGTTATCAACACTGATTTCGGCACAAATCCAAACCACAGCAACTTATGCGTTGCTAAAAAGAAAGTCAACTCTATTCCAACCAAAACAATGAGAAAACATAGTTTTGCCTAACTTCATAATAATGGAATAATTAAGTTCAGTAATGCAATTTCCACAAATACAGTGTCAAACCAAATTTTTATAAACACTGTCCCTTTGGTGACAAATAAAAGTTTTTTTTTTTAAAAAAAGTTATTATGCCATCAAGCAATGAAAGGTATACCATTCCTGTCCATCAATGAAGACTAGCACATCAGGCATTCTTTACCTTTTTCACCTACTTTCAAAGCAGTTTAGATTTAATTTAATATGTGCTGGGAAGTTAGGTTGATCTACTTTGCATATAAATAAATTTCCAGTCCATATCCCACTATGGTAGCCAAACTCCTGACATGTTTCCTCAGTGGAGAGGTGGGGAGGTGTGCTGAATGCCTTACTCAGAAATGATTTACTCAGAAACCTCATCTGCATTATTCATATACACTCCCTTTTCCATTTTGTCACATTGTAGTACAAAATGTGGAACAGTACTAGATTTTGAAAGTTATTTTTTCTTGCAGTCAATTAACTCACAAGTGAAGTGGCTTCCAGGTTTTTCAGGCATGCAGAGTTTCCTCATTTTTTCACCATCTTCATATATTTATGTTTCTCAATATGTTTGCAGGGTTGCTTTAAATAAGATGCTATTTATTTCATGTGCTGCATGTGCTATTAACTGGAATGAATATTAATCTTTACTAGTTGAGTATTAGTGAAGGAAAAGAACACAAACATTAATGAGAAACCACCTTCTCTCTTCCATCCCATCTTCTGCTTCCCTGCTCTACCTCCCCAAACTCAACAGGATTCAGTTTCTTAGTTTTGTCTGTCTAAAAGTTTAGCATCTAGAAGTGCTATATATTTAGGGATAAGAGAGGGACATGTCCCAAGAAAGGTTTACACCATCTTAGACATGAACTTGAAAAGGCTGAATTTTCCCCAAGAAGCAGATAACAGAAGGAATGCAGTTTTTTTTTGAACACAAAAATCTTTAAATGTCTATTGTCAGGCACTATAAATAGCACACACAGAAAATCCTATACTCCTATGCTCTCTGTACTTGTTCCCAGTGCCCCATGGTGACATAAGCTGAAGGAAGGTCACCACAACTGCAGCACTGGAGTATCATGGGCTTGCAGCTGAATGAAATTCCTCTCAGCTAAGTGAACTCTTAGTGGAGTCGGCAGTATTTCTCGCTTATCCCAGCTATTTCAGATTAAATCCTGTTACTGTGTACATCCGTGTGATCTTTACATTTCCTATTGCTGGAATGTTGTGCTGATTGTTGTCACACCACAGTGCACACTCCACATCTTACCCCTCCAGCTTTTTTCAGTGGGATGTTGTACATTCATAGTCACTACTGTGTCCCGAGCGTAGTGAGAGTCTGTTTGCTGTTACTCGGATGCCAGTGTGGGGAGCAGTGCATTGTAAGGATCTGAAACAAAATAATATCTTAAAATTTGAAAAGAAAATATTTGTCTGAATTTGGGATAAGGAAGGCTGTTCTGTTTTGTAAAATTGTACATGATACTTGGATTGAAATGATTAAAGGTAGTGCTTTTTCAGCTTAGAGGCTTTCTCATTATCTTAGATTTCAAGTATGATAGTGGGATTTCCAGCAGAGAGAAGCAGTTGAGAAAAACATTCTTCTACAGTTAGTTAATTCTTCCCTACATGTGCTATATTTAATGTGTCTATTTTAAAGCCAAATGAGGCAGCTCTGTCTTCTTTAGAATATACAGCAAACTCTAGCTGTGCCAATTTTAGTGTGTGAGAATACAATTTTCTAATCTTTATTACATATTAAAATTAAAATAATAAAAAATAGAATTTTGCCTAATAGCGGGAAATACACATGTTGCTGAAAGATTTTAATAGTTCTTCAGCCTGGTTCTTAAAGTTAAGAAATATAGTTTTTAGAAGTATGTTAAGTAACAAAACCCATGCTTTAGAATAGTCTCAGAAGACAATGGGATGGAGAAAGGGCCAAATCATTAACCTCTGAGTACTTTGCCTGCAATATATTGACACATTGCCAAATATAATTCTCTCTTGTAGTGACCATTTGTGACACCAGACTGAAAAGAAGATGTAATAGACAACAAAAAAAACCCAAATTAAAAAAAAACAAAACCTAATAAAACCTAATTCTGCCTGCTACAGTAGAATCTGGTACAAGAATTTAGGCACTGAAAAGTGTAGGGGATCTTCAGGCCTTCTATAGAAACAATTGTAGTCTTTGAAATAGTGCTTAATTGCTACCTCTACAAGGAATGCCTCAGCTTTATTTGAGAGCAGTTAGTTGGTTTTGTTACCAGCCTCATCTGTGACTATACATCTGTGCCCAGAACAGACTCTACAATACAGTGAAGTCAAGTTCTTATAGGATCCAAAAAAGGGGTGAAAGTCATCTGAACAAATTAAGGAATCTGAAATGTAGGTAGTTTCTTCTGATCGATTGATCTGGATATCCTTTGGAGTAAACACAAGTGATGTCCAAAACACATCAGATTAGTTGCATCTTACTAGTGCTTATTTAATTCCATTGACCAGGTCAATTAGCTTCAAGGTAGACTGTGTAAATGTAGACTTTAAAAAAACTAAAAAAGTGAGGTCCAATGTTAATTATTTCTTTGCTATGAAAAGAATTGAAATTCCCTGGCTCCGGACAGTGTTTTACGTTAAGGGATCACAAGCGTGATTAACTTAAACTCAGAAGCCTCTCTCTCCTCTCCTTCATGAGTAAATGCTTTAGGCCTCTTAAAGAATAATTGTCAAAGGTATTGGTCAAAGAAGGTCTTGCTATAAATTCGTGAAAGTACTGCTTTAACATTCTATGGCAAGGTTCACTCTATTACTTATTACATTATGAAACATACAAAGGAAAATGGAAATCAAGTTACAAGCAATTTAGAATGATTTACCTGGAAAGCAGGATTGCAAAAGGCTAAGGGTGCAAAAGGGTTTAACAGCAGCTAATCGTTAATCATTGACTAATTTAACATTTATGAAGTGATTTGATTGAGTTTACTACAATTGCAACAGTGACTTAATTATAGATCTGAGTGGAAACATTCATACTATACTTGCTAGAGGGTATTTAAATCAATCCGCAATCACACATGGATGCAGAGATGTGTACATCTAAATGTATAAAGAAATAAGTGTTAAAAATTCCCCTTGAGTTCCGTAAAATACATCAAATTCAGTGCCATTTCTCCATGGGTGAGGACTAAGCCTTGAGTAGTGGGGTTATCAGCCCAGGTCCCATTGCCAGCTTTCGATGATGGCCCTCTGATTATCACAAACTTGAGAGTTTGTGAGCTCTGAGAGACATCCCTCTCAGAGGGAGATATTGGCAGAGGGGTCTGTGATCCAGGAGAGTTCAAAGGGCTTCACTTAGGACCACCGTTTATAGGGTGGTGAAATGATTTGCTTTAGTCATCCCTGGATTTCCATCCTTATCATAATCAGGATGGTAACTACTGAAGGTTTTTGTTCCAATGGGGGTAGGCAGTAAATCTTTATATGATGTGCAGCTAGATTGTAACAATTTGTAGGTTGTGACAGGAGCTGAATAGTTAAAGTTGCATGCCACAATTTTGGTAAAATTACGGATATTTGAGAGATTGCTTGTCTCTACAGTGGTGTTGTCTATAAGTATAGCATTACAAATAGTTCTCATACAAACACATCTATTTCCAACATATACAACTACAATTTCAGGAGTTTCATCAGGTTGTATTTCAAAATGACAAACATTTTGTTCGGTGTCAAAGATGAATGTCTTGGGCCTTGATGGTATTACTTTCACAAATAAATCCTTGCTTTTCCCATACAACACATGCATCAATATCGACAATTTAACATTTGTTCCCATTTTGTTGGGCTTGTGCTCTGTGTTCTATTGGCTATGGTTCGATTGTGTTTTAATCCCAGTGCAATGGTTGGGTATATGGTGTATACTGAAGCATTGCATATTGTCAAAACAGAAGCTGTGCTTTTACTCTCAGTAGGGTCATTTGTGAAATTAATTAGGTGCCACCAGCATTGGAATTCCCTTTCAAATTTAGTTGCATTATCCCAGATTACAGTTTGAATTTCAATAGTTAAGATGCTCTCATTGCTTATAATTGCTTTTACAGTAGATTGTATCCACAACAGGGAAGCATTTATGGTACAGAATATGCTGTAGTTACCATATTTATTAGCATAAATAAAAGCAGTGAGGATCTTTACCCTGTGGATCAAGCTTGTTGATGAGTGAACCAATTTTGTTCATGCTGGCAGTGATTGTTCCTCAAAGAAGGATAAGCAATTCCTCAATGGATTAACCCAATCTCTAGTAGAGGTGTGCGGGCATCATTCCCAGTATAATTTCTGGAATGGGAAAACAGTGCAAGACTCAATGGGTTTTGTCCAGACAGGTTACCTCTCAGTGGCTCAATTGTTTCACTGTTCAGATTAAGTCTCTTTTTCCACTGTTAATGTCTCTGATTTGTGACTTTAAATGCAGTCAGGCTGAACAATGAAGATCTCTTTGGTCCATCAGGGCCAGTTTGAAATAGATCACAGTAACTACCATGTTCAGCAAACCCTATTATGCCGTAAAAGGGTCACAGGGATGTACTGGCTCCAGTGTCTAAGAGTTTTTCAATTCCTGTTTTAGGGTTTTGACTGCATCTTCGAGTTCTGAGTCCCTATTCAGTGCTTTTCCGTTTTGTAAAAGTGAACACAGTGGGTGAGCAGTGGTAGAAAATCCAGACCCGTGTTTTCTTCAATATCCTAAAGTTCCCATTAACTATTGTAATTCTTTCTACATCAGGGCATCTGCAGTTTCAATTTTTTCTGAAGGTTCCTGGAAGAATCACTGTGCTACCTGCACTATCCACCAAGTACTTTACTTCTCTACCCTGACACTTCTCAGGTGAAATCTCGACTTCTGCTTTATGTAGCACTTGTCATGCTGCTGTTGGTTCTTCCCCTACCTTTTCAGGGGAATCTCCTCCATTTAGAATATCATCTATGTATTTGTATAATTTCACATCTTGAGGGAGTGAAACTGTAAAAGTTCAGCAAGCACAGCAAGAGCAATTACAGGTGAATGTCTATAACCCGAGGGAGTCTGTTAAAGGTATATTGTATACTTTCCCAAGTATAAGCAAAGTTCATTTTATCCTCCTCTTGTAAGGGGACCAGAAAGAACATTCGAACCATAATTTTATTTTTTTTCTTGCACCTGGAGATTCTTTCAAGACCAAAAACCAGTTGTGGTTTAGCCTACATATCAAGGAGACAAAAAGAGAGACAAAAGAAGTGATTTGGAAGTGAGTGGATTGAACCATTTAACTTGTAAATAATTTATACTGTCATAGTTTTCAAGAAGAAAAGAAATTGGCAGGGGTGTGTGGGGGTGTGTGAAAGTGTTGTTGTGTTTTGGTTTTAAGTTGTTGGTTTAGTTTTTTTTAACCGGTTTTTGGTTACTGGGAGAGAACAAATCACAGTACATAGTTAATATCTGAATGCTGCTGGATACTATAATGTGCTTCTGTACCCAGAATTTCCTCTTGACCTCCTGTCAACACCGGTAAGATCAGTGTGTTGGGATGTGACTGAGAGCAAAAACACAAACTGTTTCAAGAAAGGAGAAGTAAATTAATGGAAGCGCTCCTCACCAGATGCAAGGGCTATTTCACTGGTGAGACTTATAAACTGGAATTATAGTTGGGGAGTAGTGCTCTACATATTACTTATTCTTACTCAAGGTTGGGTCTGATCCAGAGCAGTAGTTCTCATATACAATATGATTTTAGACTGCTTTTTAAATATCCTTTGAGTGTCTAGGGTCAAAAAGTGATGGTGACAGGGCTCCACTGCAGGGCTTTGCTCAATTCTCATATGTGGGGGGTGTGAAGGGGAGATTTGCCCACAGAGATAAAAAAGAACAAGAAATGGTGGAGATTCAAGAAATTATGAGTTCAGTACTGGTACATGAGATTAGGTAAGACTTATGTATATGCAAAAGGTTTACACTACAGTTTTAGAATCATAGAATCATAGAATGTTAAGGGGTTGAAATAGACTTACAGACAATCTAGTCCCAACCCTCTCTGCCATGGGCAGGGACATCTCCCACTAGACCAGCATGCTCAAAACCTTATCCAACCTGGCTTTGAACACTGCCGGGGTTGGGGCATCCACAACCTCCCTGGGCTATTTGTTTCAGTGTCTAACCACCCTCATAGTGAAAAATTTCTTCCTAATATCTAATCTAAATTTCCCCTCTTTCAACTTGTGCCCATTACTCCTTGTCCTATCACTACACTTCCTGACAAAGGGTCCCTCCCTGGCTTCCCTGTAGGCTCTCTTCAGATACTGGTAGGTTTCTGTGAGGTCTCCACACAACCTCCTCTTTTTCAGGTTGAACAACCCCGATTTTTTCTGCCTGTCTTTGAAGGGGAGGTGATCCAGTCCTCTTTTCTATTTTGTGGCCCTCCTCTGGACTTGCTTCAACAGTTCTATGTCCTTCTTATGCTGGAGAGAGCAGAACTGTATGCAATATTCCAGATGGGGTCTCACAAGAGCAGAGTAGAGAGGTGGAGAATCACCTCCTTTGACCTGTTGGCCATGCTCCTTTTGATGCAGTTCCTGATTCAATTGGCTTTCTGGGTTGTTAGCACTCTGAGATAGAAATTGTTGTTGCATATGGTTTATTTTGATATAGGATCAGCCAGCATTTGGACAGCAGCCTGGAAGACCTCCTGTCACTAGCATTTTTGCAGGCCATTTGCTACTGTCACTTTTCCAAATTCATCTGCTTTAGAGTCTGACGCTCCTGGGAAACCTGCTGCAAATAATAATGATTACTTCTGTTGTCTGAGCTGGTTTTTGCTCTAGGACTTGCACGAGTTTTTCTCCCTGTTCCTGTATTTTCTTGTTCTTTTGTGTTGACTTCTCCAAGTGGCAGTTTTACTGAGACTGAAAGCAATCAGAAGCAATGAGAAGCCACTACTAATTTAATATTTTATCTTTTGATTTTTTTGTTTTTATGATCTGAAATTTTGAATATGTTTATCCCTGTTACTTGGGATTAGAAGTGGCCTATTATTTTTCCCTTCTCTCCCCACTTGGGAGACTGGAAGTACTTGAGAAAAAAACAAAAAGAAACAGAAGGACATTTGGTTTCATAGAATTAGTTCAGTAAGTTTAGAGCTATCATCCCTATTCACTCTCATGCTTCAGTGTTCATGTAGATTATGGCCTGGATGTTCAAAAGCAACTACTTATGTGCTCTTTGTCTACACTGAGGAGTTCCTAAGATAACTTAAGGGAACAGTAGGGCTGCTTATAGAAAGTCTTGACAAGGTGCACTTTAGAAAAAGTGATAGCAAGGTGAATATGCAAATGTGTTGGTACTCAAACTATCTGGTGCTTTTAAATATCATTTTTTCTGATAATAGATCTGCCTCAACCCATATACATTCAGTACTTTCTTTTGTATCAAAGAGAAGAAGCCTAAAAATATCAAGGAGACAATGTACAGGGTTTCCTAACTAAAAGTGACTTAATCCTTAGTCATTTCTCTGAGAGCAATTGTTGTAAACCCACTCTCATCTCATGCATTAGACTGTCACAGACAAATCAGCAATACAGTCTAATTTAAATCTCCTGAATGCCAAACTGTTCTTTGCCCATATTTAGCTCATACTAATTATAAAAGAAATATAAAAGACAACTTTTGTCTCTAGTATTTTTTCCCCAGAACTATAGGTTTTATTATGTCGTCTTTAACACTGCAATCCAAAAGAATGCATCAAATAATATTTGCAGAATAAAACACTCATATTAGTGTCATTGACGAATTATTTTACATAGCTGAAAAGTAGCTGTTATTCCTCTCTAGCAATGTATAATTTCAGAAGTATTATATGACATCTTTGTCCCCTGACTTAGCTGGAGAATATCCAACACACTTGAAATATATAATCTTTATGAGATTCATTCATCTTAGGTCTTTTTTTTTGTATACTTATATTATAAACTCCATTAGGCCTATCAAGAATCAAGTGTACTCCTTAAGTGTAACTTGCTTTAGAAAAGAGAAGTTTCTTAGCTAAGAATAGTTGCCAGTTCATGTATGATCCCTTTAGACATTGCAATACTACCTCTCAAACTCGTCTGTGCAGAAGTATGCTACGGATTATCTGTGGAAATTTGGTGTGCTGTAGGAATGTCTTGGAAGTGTATCTCATGAGCTTATGTTACCCATATATTCTGAAATCTTTCTAAATGAAAGTCATGCCATTAGAACAACAAATTAATTTACAAAACAAAAAAAAAGAGCAATGAAAGTTATAAACACAGCCAAAGTTACAAAGACAGAAGTGGCCAAAAAGAAAATATTTGGATTCTTTCAAAATCAAATCTTTGTAAATCTAGGTGGGGATCTCCCTAAGGCTAGTACCAAATTGCAGACACATACTTATCCTGCATTTGTGCCTCCTGCCAGCTATAAGTCTTCAGACTACTTTCATAAAAAAGATCTTTTGGACAGAACAAAATGCTAACTTGCATGCTTATGCCATTTCCTATGTTTTTATTTAACTTCAAAATCTCTTCTTGTTCTTGAAAATAATGACAGACATTTTATCATGAAGAAGTTTCTTTCCTGGATTGCCAGTTGCTCTTACTTCTTCTGAAATGTTAACGTCCTTTGGACAGAATTGGTACAGATATTTCCTCTCTCTTTCTTAAACAATTAGCAAGGCATTAACCTATGAGTAAAATGTTCTTTCTTACAGCAAAATGTTCTTTCTATTACAGCAATGCAGATATTTCAATTTGAGTTTATTTCCATTTGTCATACTTTACACTTTACCAAAAGATATAAAACAACAGCTATGATTTTTACAAACTTCATTTATACAAATAAAGGAGGTTAATACTTCTTTTCATTATGGGCTCATAACTGAGACAAGATGTGATTGCAGATTAGTCTCTCTGAAATTATGGCCACATATGACAATCAACTCCAACTTTTGCCTTTGATGAACCTTACAATGCTTTCTTTTTTTCAAGTACAGAATTAGAACCAGTCTAAAACATACAGTGAAAGGAAAAGGAGATAAAAAAATAATGAGTTCTTCTGAGAAAAGAAAGTCTGAAAAATGTCTCTAAACTTTAATATGTTCAGGTTAGAGATAAAAAAATATCACTGGCGATATTACACAATTAATCTTAAATTGCAAAATTTTAACAGAAAGATGAATTGCTTCTGAACATTTTCTCCAGAGCACAAACAAAATAAGCAAATTGCTTTACATTGGTACCATTTAAGTCAACTTGAATGCTGCCAAGAAAGCTGCTGTTCATTTTTTCAGTTTTACTAACATTCTCTGTTTCTCCATTACTAGTGGAATTTGAGACTGAGGACTGCAATATCCTGTTTTTTGTTTCTTCGTGCTGCTATTTTAGGTTCAAAAGCTACTGTATAACTGCCACTACTTGTGACCTTTTGCACTGTCACCTTTATGTAGATACTTTTTTCCTCCTGGCATGTGAAGATTCTCTTGCAATGTCTCTTGCTTTATTGCCCTGAGAAGTAGCACCAACCAAAACAATGGGAATGCAAATGTCCTCATGCTATCAGAGAGTATCCACCGGACATTGATATTCTATGTTAAACTGCATATAACTGTTCCAATTGCAGTTCCTCCAACATCTGTATGGATTCCTTTCACAAGATACCATATGCCTTTTCCTGAAATAAATTACTTTAGGTTTAAGAAAGCTTAATTAATTTTAAAAAGGAGAACGTGCTATAGCTGTTACTGCAACACACTATGCCACTCAGAAAGCTGGTAACCGATGTATCCATAACGTCCTAGTCATAAAACAATTGTAAGTATTAAAGAATTAAAAAAAAAAAGAATAAATGCCTCCTGTAATCCACCATTCTCGTCAATGTTTTTGGATCGTCTCTAAAGATCTGAAATCTGGTATACTTTTAAGTTACTACATTTTCCATACTTTCCCCATGGAGGAATATTTCGCATTCCAGAAGAAATGCTAATTTCTTTTTTCTCTCAGAACTTCATAGATGTTCAAATGTAACCTTTTAAATTGCTGGCTTTCTTGCTTTTCTCAAGTGTCTTTGTGTCTCCTACGTGTCAATTTTACCTTTAACCAGTTTTCATCAGAGATTTTATATCTGCAGTTAATGTTCTGTTCAAGTACAAATTTACTAGCCTCCATACAATTATACTGTGTTTTGTTCTCAAATCTAAGCTGAATAATGGAGAGTGAATTCAACAATCTGAAAGGGGATTGGGAAGGACTTGAACATACAACTTGCCATCAAGAGTCCCATTTATCTTCTTTGGCTTTTGGTCTTAAATAAAAAGTTGTATTTGTACCCCTGAATGGTTTAATAATAATACTGACAGTTGAAAGATAGATACAACATACACAATCCTAATGTTTTCCTTCCAGTGTGGGGAATTCTGAGATTTAAGAAGCCGAAAATCACTTTCATACTGGAGCTTATAAACTGAAATCAGAAGCTTGGAGGCAGTGAGTATCTCTACCTTAACAAACCATTTGGTGCAATATCAGCAGTCAAATAGACTGAGCTGGTTTGCGTCGAGGCCTGAATTTTGTGTGTTTACATTTTGGAGTTTTACTTAGGAATAGATTTAGACTCATCCCTGTGACTGCATGGCCTCAGCATGTATGTGGCTCAGAGCTGCACAGAGGGAGCAGATTTGGTGCACAAATGGGGTTCTCTTTAAAAGGACTTTAATTCACATAGAGACTTCTCTGCAAACTTTGTCTGTACATGGTAAATACAGCAGACGACAGCACTGCACTGTAGAACCACACTGCAGCTCTGAACAGCTTGGTCAAATCCATAGGAAGAACTTTTTGAACGGGCTATAGATTCATGATTTATTAATATGGTCCTTCTTGTATTTATTCACCTTATAGAAAATAGCAGAGGATGAGCAGATTTAAACACTAAGGGAAGAGGAGACTTTCACAAGTTTAACAGAAAGCAGGGTCAATCAAGCACCTGCCTGCCCT
Source organism: Neopelma chrysocephalum (assembly GCF_003984885.1). Lineage (NCBI taxonomy): Eukaryota > Metazoa > Chordata > Aves > Passeriformes > Pipridae > Neopelma > Neopelma chrysocephalum. Next base: position 7,337,240 of record NW_020897737.1, read on the forward strand.
AACATGCACTGCAGTATCTTCTCAGTTGTAGAAGAAGCAGAGTTTCTGCTTCAGTTTTGACCTGTGTACCTCACTATTTGCCCCCCAGGAAGCCTTGGTACTGGGGTAGAGGGAACTTTGATCTGACCTAGTATGAGCAGTCTCAGCCCTAGTCAATCATGGTAAACTTTAAAACAGATGTTTTAAAAATGTTTGTGGAGAGCGCCAGTTACCACTGAAAGACTCACTAGTATTGCATTTTCTGTCAATCTGGAATTTCATCAGAAGTGCCAAAGTTTTCCAGAGTATATATTTGTATATATGTGTATGTGTGTATATATATATATAATTTGTGTCCTGAGCTCTTTACTGACTGTGTAGTCCTTTACTGTGAAGGCAGTGATACTGTTTTCATAGTGCTTACATTGTGACTAAAGTTCCAGAAGGGACTGATGTCTTTTCCAGCATATTCTAGTTCATGTATCTCAGAAAAACAACACAAACAAAAAAACCCCCAAACTACCTCTCTAATTTCAATCTTCTGCTTGGAGAGATAAGTGGTGGTGAGTTTTTAAGTCTCTCTAAAAAAGGATTTAAACAAGTCATATTTTTGTAAGTAGGAAAATATTACTGCAATTTAAACAGAAGAATCAGCTTAAAGTTCAGACTCTTGACTAAGGGGAAATTGTGAATGGTGAATGGATCTTTCAGATAGGTAGGGAAGGATTCATTGACCTTTATGACCATTCCTTCTGCAATTGCAAGGACACAGGTCCCCCAAACCCATAAAGCATCTTGTGTAAGTGCATCTGAAATGGCACTTGATGAATATGGTTTGCTGTCTGAACAAGAGCCGTAAGCACCATCTCCTGCCATAGTGAAATGGTCAAATGCTGAAAAGAACCAAGTACTAACTGTTGTATGCAGATACTTTCATCAACATGTGTTACCCAGATCCTTCTCCTATCTACTCTACAGTCAGGCAGCAAATGAACTAAGTGCTGATCATGTAGTAGAAATATGAGTAGAAAAATGAGTAAAACATGAATGGGAAAAAAAGCAAACTGTCACTTAAGTCAGTGAAGTGACTTAAGTGAAGTGACTGAAGCTAGTGCTCATTTAAATATGCACAAAGTGAAGCTTAGTGCTCTCAATTCTTTCTAAGCCTGAACCGTATGAACACGACAACAAAAAGAGTATTGCAATAATCACTTATGTTAAGATATATTTTAACTTCAATATTTTTATACTAAAAATTTTGCATGTAGAAGTTAAAGTGAATAAAATGCATCAAAGAAACCCAATCAAAGATTTCTGTTTTGGAAACTTTATTTATATTCAGTTACTTAAAGTCATCATCACTTGGCTACCATTGTTTCTGTGTTAGCATGGTGCCATTCAGTAAAAGATACAACTACATATAAAGAAAAGTGCCTTCTTTAATCCAACAGTCTTCATAAGGATGACACCATTATAAAAGCCACTTGCAAAGAAAAGGGGAAGGTAGAATGAGAACATGACTGTGTTATGTCATGCAAAGTTAAACTTAGTCACCTGCAGAAAGAATTGACCAACCCCAATGTTCACAGGGCTGTGAACAGGATGTTGGAAATGTGTGATTTACAAGACATTTTTTGTTCAATCACCTTTTTTGCAGACTAGATTTCTATCTCAGGGCAAGTCTTTGATGATATAGCCACAGGGAGCTGATAGGGTAAACTGGGTTCTAAAAATCTCAAATGGAAAACAAAAGCCACTTTGGCCTTGATCCATAGTACTTCACTCCAATTCCTTTTAATTGATCCCAATTAGAAATAGAATTTACATTTTAGGATTTGTTTGTATAGACACCTTTGTGACTGGTCTTGGATTGGAACAGTAGAACCACGGGTCTGAAGTTTGAAATGTAACCAATAAAATGGATCATCCAAGACTTTTAGTAAGATTGGAGAAGATTAATCTGAAGCAAATAGAAAAGCTGAACTGTTAAGTCCAGAAGCAACATTCCCATTTGTGATGCTAGGGAACACTAGTAAAACTGCCCTTGGAGCAGTAGGAGATAAAAAGAAGAAAAACCTCAAATAAATGTTGCAAAATGTTTCCTTTATCCAGACTGTCACAATGAAATCTGAAAAAGAGAAAAAGGAAAAGCAAGGCACTTAGAAGAACTGCGATTACTATGATTTCAGATGTAATAGAGATCAAATAACATGGGATCACTCCTAATAGGTGTGTTCATAAGTCTAAAATTCATGTGAGGAGATCTATGTACACGTACTTCAACATTCCCTTTCAGATATCCAAAATACACATAAATGCCTACTGGACTATACAGGATAGTGACCTGTATAGTTTCTTTACACTCCAAAACAAGCATTTTATCCACCTACAAGCATCTTTGGAAAAAACACAGAAACTTACAGATTGAAGTATGTCAAGACACTCCCTGTTAGCAACAATATTGTGCCAATGGAGGAGAGGTTGTGCCCTATCTCCTCTTTCTTGAAGACAGATGAAGATGTGGCTTTCCTGCTCTTCTGTGTATATGAAAGAAGGCACAGCTATAAGGGATACATTCCAATTTTTAAAGCATGTTCTTGCTGGTTTAGCTGTTCTTCATCTAAGGCTTATTTGAGATAGAGATTACCAAGGAAAAGATCTGCCTGAGCATCACTATGACAGGCTATTAGTGAAAGAAATTGTATTCCATTAGTGCTTATCATGACATTAATAATGTTCTGAGTTAACGAAATGCAAAAATCAACCAATTAACAGGAATCTAATCCACAGAAAAGTAATTTAACAGCACTGACAAAGTATGCCTAATACAAAACATAGAAGATGACCTTTCCTTTGCTTCTTCATTGGTGGAACTGAGGCAGTAACTCATGCAGAGACTTCAGTAAGTGTGTTTCTTGAGAAAACCAGTTTGAATTGTTAAGAACATTGTTCTAATAAGGTTATTTACTTCTAATTAAAAAGGAAAACATATTCAGGATAATTTCTGTAAACCTCTAGTTTCTCTTTTCTCTTGCATTATACCATTCTTCACAGACTTAAATATAGGGGGATGGGTTCTTTTTTGTCACAATTACTTCACATGTAGTTTGTTTTCAATAGTGATATTTTTATTTTTTATCTGATAATGAGAAACACCTTAGTTACAACTTTGAATTGTGTTTTCTTTTGTTTACATGGAGATCTCAAAATATATGTCTGAATAAGTGTATTAACTTACAATTCAGCTTCATAAAGCAGTGGGTTATTGATACAGTATCTGCAGCTAGCTCTCCTTTACAGGTAGTGTCATCTGAAAGTGTTGGGTGCAACATCTCATTTGTCTTTAATGCATAGTTCTTTGTTATGGAAATAAATCACAGATGTTCCCAAATTATACTTGTGATAATATCTTTTGCTCATTTGACCCTTCATTTGTGGCAAAATATCATCTATGAAAAAAGGGAATGAATCTTTTATTGAGGCATTTCTTCTTTGAGGTAAGTTCATACATTTTATATTCTTATACACATTTTATGTTTTATACACAGTTTTGTGTGCTTTTCTATTTAATTTCCTCTGTATGAACTTTAACTTGATTAAAAATGCATTTTTAATTACGTACCTCAGTGACAAACATTAGATTTAAATTCACTGTGCATGGAAGACATGCACTTTTATTTTTGTGTCTCTATACACAACTCCATCTGTACCAAAAAATTATGCAATGCATGAGTGTAGCCATTTTGGCAGACCAATTTCTTTTTGTAGCATCATAGAATCACAGCATACTTTGGGTTTTAGGGGGCCTTTAAAGGTCACCTAGTCCAACCTCCCTGCAATGAGCAAGGACATCCCCAACTAGATCAGGTTGCTCAGAGCTCTGTCCAGCCTGACCTTCAGTGTTTCCAGGGATGGAGCACCTACCACTTCTCTGGATAATATGTTCCAGTGTTTCATCACTGTCATTGTAAAAAATTTCTTCCTGATATCTTGGGACCATGTACTCTGCTGTCCTAGCAGCTGGTTTGATTGAACTATTGATTTTCTCTCTGTGAAGGAACAATAACTTGCTAAAGAATCATCACAGTTATTCCTTTACACTGCATTCAGTCACTGACAGAGAAACATAGGCAGAACAACAGTATTTTCCTGTCCATTTCTGAACAGTTTTTCTTTGCTCTGTTCTATTTAGCAAACTGGGGAAAAGTGATACAGAGGTGTAACAGCCCTGAACTTTGACCAAGTGCATTATAACAGCTCCTCAGCTGTGATTTGGTTATAATGAAATGTATAGAAATATACACATAATAGGGAAAGAAACAACCCAAATGGACCTCTTTTTACATTCACATACACTTATGCAGATTAAAATGGATTTAACAGAAGTAAACAACATATACCCCTATGAAGATAATGTAAATGAGAGCAGAAACAGCCCCAATTTTCTACTGTTGAGTGTCATCAGTTCACCATAATATGTTACATTTAGGAAGTTTTTGAGACATACAAGTTCAAACTTAAATATCTCCAAATATGTGCCTTTCTTCTTTTACAAAATCTGTCCAAGCTGAAGATCTGTCAACTCCATTTTTAGAACTTATTTCCTGACTGAATCAGTACTTCAGTAAAATAAAAATAAAAACAAAATTTTTATTTAATGAATGTTGAACACTACTAAAGCATCAAGTAGGCTCAACAAAATTTTTCATTTCCTTTCTTTTTTTTTTAACAAATGAGACATTGTCCATACTCATTGTTTAAAACTCATTAAAAGAAAATGTCTTTTTCTTATGAGAACTCACAAAATTAAGTGGAATCCTAACACTAAAGAGAGATGTTCAAAATTGTTTTAATCTTTGAACTCTAAGAAAATTAAAAACTAAAATGAAGGTTCATTAGGAAAAATGTCTAAGGAAACAGTTAAACTATATTTGAACACTCATTTTGAAAAGAAATTACATGTTCCAGGGCCTGACACAGTTTAGTTATCATTGAGTACTTTGGATATTCTGCCTCATTATAGTTCGCTATGGAGGTACGCTCACTGGTTTCATTACTCGGGCAATTAATGACACTGACTACAAATTACTCAACAAACACTAATAAAATGGAAAAATTTTGAATCAATATGTGCTACAGTTAATATGCAGACCTAAAAAATAGTAACAGGACTTGAAATTCCCTTCTTCATATTTCATTCTGTCAACTTCATTATCTTGAGGTGATAAAGAATGACATTTTGAGAATAATGTAAGTCATTTTATATGCAGGCTGAAGTGAAATTTTGAGTTCTCTTAGGACACTCTTTCATTGCATAATACATTGATATGAGGAAAAAAAAAGCTAACAAATTGATTGAATTCAATTTTTCCCAAACACCTTTCTTTTATCATTCAAGGAAAAAAAAAGAAAAAGAAAAAGAAAAAGAAAAAGGAAAAAAAAGGCTCCATCTCATGTTGCATTACAAAGACATCAGAAATGCTGTTTTTAACTGCTAAGCCTCATGTAGAATATGACAAGGTTAAAGTCTAACTCTCGACATGTTCATCATTAACATTTTGACATTCACTTAGCCTGTCTGTTCAGAGAAAGATGAATTCATTAGAGATAGGTAAATAAAAAAAAAAATTATTTCCCTTCTAAATTTATATAATGACACACTTTCATGATGAATTTTCTAAATCATTTTCAGCTTATACTTTCCTTTCTATGTGTTCAATTATCTCTGTCATAAAAAAGAGTTTTTTTCATAGACAACCTTTAGCCATCTTTCATGGCCCAATTTAACTATAAAGCTGTTAACATCACATTTTAATGATGATGATAGATTGCCTTTTCACCTATCAGAAATTTTCAGATTAGATATTACAATATTCATAGATATAACCTTAGAAATTAGGAAGAAAAACTCTGAAAACATAAATATGGCTTTGACCTTGAAACCTGACTGGGTTTCAGATACAGCAGAAGCTGTCATGTCATACCAGTGTTTTGTCACAGCAAGTTCTGTGATTTCTTGAATTGACTGAGAAAACATATGGTGGCCGGATTCTTCTGATACTTTAGTTTGATGCTTTTCTTGTAGCTTATTTTACTGCTAGTTACTTTAGATGTTTCGAATCGTTTTTTCCCATATTTATTTTTACACTAAAATGATTCCTTCCATATGTTTCAAAAAGGGGATGGAATTTAGTTGCTTTATTACCTTGCTGTTGCACTTTGCTAATTTTGCTCTCAAAAATTAGAGTCTATTTAACAAAATCAATAATAACATACTTGCATGGTTCACTGAATTTTTTTTTTGAGTACTTGAATAATAAAATTCATCATAGGGGTATCTGAGGTATTTCTGCGGTAGAAAAGATTCTCTGAATGTAAACCATATTGCTAAGTTACGTGTTAGAATTTCACAGAGAAGCCTTCTATAAACACCAAAAGAGTTAAAAGAGCCAACTCACCGGAGCAAAATGGTTTCAATTAGCCTAAGTTTCCCAGACGTGTTGGCTGGATTATAACTATCCCTGCCACTGCCAGGAAGGCTGTACACCAGCATTAACAGTCAGGTCTTTTTCCAGGTTATTCATGCTCGTGACCCAATGACAATCTTCCTTTCACCTGTGGACCATATCCTCAGAGTACAGGAAAGAATGTTTTAAAAAGTGACAACAAAGGAAAGAAGCAACTTTTTACTCAACTATACTTGAGCTAAGACTTTTGGTAGTTAAAAATGCATTTTATGATTTAGCAAGGAAAGCATGATCACTGTGCCAAAGTCCATCCTACTTGCCTCATTATGTTGGCTTTCATTATGGCACTTACTTCACTGCGCAGGGACAGAAGTCTTTGCCTAATTAACCTCTTTCCCCTGATGCCTTTTTCCTTTGTGGAAAATCTCATTGTAGTACCAATACAAGGCTGCAGGTGTCTGGAGTGTAAAGACTAGTGGCTGTTACCTGGAACTCACTCAGCTGGCAATCAGCTGAGCATAAAGCAGCAGCAGCAGCATCACCACCTCCTGCAGATAAGAGCTACGATTCTCCTAGAGCTTGCCTAATTCAGTCTTAATTAACAGATAGAAAAATGAGGTACTGGGCCACCAAACATAGTGTAGCTTCCTTGTTGAATAGCAGGACTCATGAGGGCTTTGGCCACGTTCCCCTGACCTCATGGTAAAGACACTCAGCACCAGCCAAAACAGCCTGTTGTGACCTATGGTACTGTCAGCAGGCTGCCAACTACCTTCTTCCGTCTTCCTTCCATGACTGAGAAATATCATTACAGCGATGGACAGTATTATATGTGATTAAGAGTCTAAGTTAAATCCATTAAGGTAATGAGGGCTAGAGTTCAAAATGACAAACTGAAGTATGTCCTTGATTCACGATTCTTGGAAGAAATTTAATTTTACACTGTAAATGTGTCTTCCAGGGAAGTACAGAACCTCTTGTGGTATGTTTTTACTGTTTTTTTAAAGCACAAATATACTCAGACACTTAGAAGATGCAATTTTTTTTCATGTAACATCTCTGGGAGCCACTGGTTCCACAATACTACATTTCTGAAATCCATGCGTTTATGAGCTGAACATAGATGGATTTGATTTTCTGCAATTATGTACCCCCACTGCCTGCTACTCTTTTCCATTCTAATTTGAGTACCCTTGACAAAGGAATCTCCTTCTCCTATCTCTTGCTCTGATCATGTCACTCTTATTTCTGAATCCCTCTATTGACTGTTTTTCTCCTTCCCATCATGGTAAAGCTATTAATCCTTGATGACAAAACTCTTTGCAATCTCACTGATATCTCTGTTTCTAATTTCTTTTCATCTGCATATTCCTTACTGCTGCTTCTCCCTTTGTTTCTTCTTCTCTTAACTTTCTCTCATCCCCCAGCTAAATCAGCCCCCCTCTTCCACCTGTTCTTTTTCAGCATTCAGAGATCACTCCCCTCCAGCCAGTCATTCCTTGTTGCCATGAAAAACCATTCCATCCAGTATTGCCTAGTGTCAAGGGCTGACTGTCGCTTCAAGCTCTTTAATAAAGTCCCTTGTAATATATTTGTACAATGTTGTATAAACACCAAGAAGAGCATATAGGTATTGCAACTTACTCAGAATAAGTGCATGCAAGCAGCTTGGTCCACAGTGAATATCATCAGGTGAACAAGAAAACAAATTGCAGTCATTCTCCATTATGCTTCTATTGCATGTTTTCATCTGATTACACTCCCAGAATTCACATTTGAAAATTTTTGACATGGCTTTTTAGCAGACCACACCATCTGACATCTCGAAAAGCAGGGAAAGGCAGTCTCTAGCCTACAAATCCCTGTAGAACAAATTAAGTCTATTTAAGCACCTACACATGTAGCCTAAATACAAAAGCACCCATATATATGAACATCTAAAGCTGGACACACAGACATCACTAGGTATTTATCTTGTCCTGAACAGGAGAGTGCTCAGCACTTTAGAAAATCAATGCCCTAAGTAGTTCATAGTTAGGATTTAGGAATTGTCTGTAAGGTACCATTTTTATGCTCTTAACTACCAGGCTTAAAGCAGACCTTTAATGGAAAGTTGCACCTATTTTTCTCAGCTCAACGCTCTGAAAGCTGACAAGGTGAGACATGCTTGTGTCCCTGAAAAAATTGCAGCATGTTTATATTTGGGGAGCTTTAGCTGCAACTTGTCAATTTTATCCTCTCCTGAAGTGTGGTGTCATTTGTGAGGAGTGTCATATGAGGGTGAAAAATAAGGATTTTTGTGGCCTGCCTAAATATGGACTTAAGAAAGAGAAAAAAAATATTTAAAACCTAAATCTTTAAAAATGGTCTTTTATGCCTCTTTCAGTAACTACTGAAATAGAACTGAAATGTGTTTACAGATTCCTGCATTGAACTCTCACACCACCACTGCCACAAATCACATTGCTTTTAAACAATGGGTCATTTCTAGCACTCAAGAATAGAAAGTTGTTTGAAATGAAATATTGCTGTGAATTCACAGCAATGTATTTGTTGCCCTTAATATGCTCTTAGGTGACATCTCTCTTTTTGGGATTTTACTGTCTTGCTTATTTTTATTTGTAGTATTACAGGAAAAGGGAAATATAACTTTTTCCAAAGATTTATTTTAAAAATATAGAGAGTTTGAACTAAAAATTCATCGATGCACATGCTTTTGGAGTATCTGTGCATTATATATTTGGAATCTGCAGAACTTATTTATTTATTAAATGCAAAATGTGGGATGATATCATTACTATTTCAAGTGGACACTTATAAAGATGGAGGAAGGGGAGGGGTATGGACCGCAGCTCAGCTCTTGACATAGAACATTCTTTGTCCCTAGATTCAGTCAGTTCAAGATAGTGCCTGTCTGATTTGATTGTTGTGCACTTAAATATCAATATATTGCTAAAATGAAGAACTTCTTAAAAAATATGTGTGTATTTTACTCTTTTGGTCATAGTAGCTATAAATCCAAGGTTCTACTTTTCAAATAAATTTAAATAATTTCAGCTGGCTAAGAATTCTTTCATTTATTCTCTTTTAAAATATTGGTCCAGCTGAGGGTTTTACATATCACTGAAGCAAAGATCTCTGTCCCACCTAAACTTTACAAACTTTCAATATTTTCTACTTCTTCCTGCTGCCAGACTTTAATCTCAGCTACAATTTTCTTTTTAAATTATAACGTTGATTTATACCCCGTGGAATATGAAAGAAAGACCTTGAGTGTGGTGAAGGAAATATCAGAAACCTTCATTGAATGAGTTCAGAAGAAGAAAGACTCAACAAGAGAATTCAAATTAAAAGATATGTGTTTGTTGCCCATGCTGCAATTTGAAAGGAATCTAAGAAGAAAAAGGGTTACAGACAAATTATAAAATGCCCTTGGCTGATGGCTATAATGAGCCAGCATTTCTCAGTGTTACTGGCTTACTAAAAAAGAAGTAATCAGAACCAAAAACTAATAAGTTTATGAAGTTCTTCAATTCCTTTACCAAAAGTGAAGTTGAAATACCCACTTGGAGAATGTGGCCATGCCCCAAATCCTAATTTTCTCAGAATTTAGGCTATTTCAGCATCAGGATCTCTGTTCACAGTCAGTTCTATTTTGAAGCTTTGCTAGGACAGATGGGTCATGGAAATGTGGGGATGGAAGATTTGGCATGGGACATAGGGAAACATTACACATCCTATACATTGTAGGGCCAGATGTCCTGTGGACCAAGTTTTAATTAGAGACTAATGTTCACAGAAATAATGCTTGTGTATCTACTTTAACATCATGCTGCTGCAAAATGTTAAAAGCCATTAAAAAATTAAGCTATCATCTTCATCTTTGTACAGAGAAAAATATAAATTTACTGTAATTTAAATGTAGCTAAAAATTTGTTGTTTGTTATCTGCCCGTTAGCCCTCCATCTTTCATTCATTTTTTTAGAAAATATAGTTCAAAATATGAAGTCGATGAGAGCTCTATGGATATTTTTTGGCTAATTAGTTACATTAATTAATATGATTGCAGTGGGATATATTTTGATTTTAAATATAAGATGGAGCTTGACAGAATGAAGGATTTTTTCAGTTCACTGTGACACCAACCAGTGAAAATATTAACTTTGTAGTATGAAGATTAAGGAGTATAAAGCATTGTATTGGGTCTGGCTGAGATGGAGTTAATTTTTCCCTCAGCAGCCCTTGTAGTTCTGTACTTTGTATTGGTAACTAGAAAAGTGTTGACAACACACCAGTGTTTTGGCTACTGCTGAGCAGCACTGTAGATGCGGAAGCCCTGATTCCCAGGAAGTGGCTGGGCATCATGTGCTGATGGGAAGTTGAGAAAAGAATCTTCTGTTTTCCTTTGCTTCCGTGTGTGGCTTTGGTTTTGCTTTTTTAACCTGCCTTTGTCTTGGCACACAAGTGTTTTCTGTCTTATTTTCTTACACCACTGTCCAGCTGAGGAGGGGAGTGATTGAGCAGCTTGGTGGGCACCTGGTGTTTACCCAAGGTTAACCCACCACAGTCCCTTTTGGTGCCCAACATGGGGCATGAGGAATTCGAGATAAGGATAGTAATTGGGAGAGGTAACAGGCAAAACATGGCATGAGCAGAATGATTGTGGGGAACTTTGTTTTTTGTAATTGTGGTGAAGGGACCGGAGGTGAATTATGTGCAAATTGTTCACTTTCCTTCAGCATTTTGATCAGATTTTGATTTTAGTGTAGGGAATTGTATTTTTGGTTGATGTGAGTCTGTGAAGATTTGTAATGAATGTGGATTTTAATGACCATTCTTAAATATGTGATTCACAAAGGTGAGGATTAGAATCTGTTGTGCTTGTGTGGCAAGGTTTCGGTAGCAGGGTGCTGCAGGGATGGCCTCTGTGAGAAGCTTCCACGGAGAGAGGAGCCCACACTGGAGGAGCAGGTTTCCTGGCAACAACTGTGACCCCATGGGGGACCCACCCTGTATCTGAATGTTCCTAAAGGATTGCATCCCATGGGAGGGACCCACACTGGAGCAGTTCGTGAAGAACTGCATCCTGTAGGAAGGATTCACACTGGAGAAGTTCGTGGAGAACTGTCCCCTGTGGGAGGGACCCCACCCTGGAGCAGGGGAAGAGAGCGAGGAATCCTCCCCCTGAGGAGCAAGGATTGGTAGAAACAACATGTGATGAATTAACTGCAACACCCATTCCCTGTCCCCATGAGCCACTTCGGGGGAGGAGGTAGAGAAATCTGGAGTGAAGTTGAGCCTGGGAAGAAGGGAAGGGTAGAGGGAGTGTGTTTTAAAGTTTGGGTTTATTTCTTATTACTGTACTCTGATGTTATTGGTGAAAAGTTAATTCCCCCAAATTGGGTCTGTTTTTCCTGTGATGGTAACTGTGAGAGATCTCTCCCTGTCCTTATCTTGACCTATGAGCCTTTTGGTGTATTTTCTCTTCCCTGTCCAGTTGAGGAGGGGAGTAACAGAGAGGATTTGGTGAATACCTGGCATCCAGCCAGAGTCAACCCACCACAATCAGTCAAAAGTTCAGACATGTCACTTGTGGTACTATCACTTCTCGCTCAGGCAAATAACCTTGGCTGGAAGAAAGGTCACATCTCTGAGCAAATCTGCACCCAGTGTTACAACATCTGCATCAACAGACCTAGACTAGCCCAGGAGCTGGCATCAGCATTAGTAGCTGCATTCAGGGTGGAAAACTTCATGTACAAACTGCTAGCATGCCTATAAGAACTGCCATCCCTTGCATAGCTGAGCCATATTGAGAAATCCTCCTGTTCAGAAGTAACAATATATTCCTGCATTGCATGGTGCAGACATATCTGGTGCTGTAGGAATAGGGGAAGACTTCCCTCAGGCAGTCTGTCCTCCTTATTTTATGTAACAGAATGGTCTAAAATAAGTTCATTTTGACTCCTAATAAAGATCCTTTATTAGGTCTCACTGGTAAATATATTGAGAAATGGGAATACATTCAGTTTCCATAACAAATCAAATCCAATAATGAAGTGATACATAAACATTTTGCAAAAAATAAGTATATGCCAAATGACAGAAGTCTCAGATAGACAGAGAAAGAAGGAAGAGTATTTCATAGAAGGGTGGCCTCAACACAACCATATTTTTATCAGGGAACAAGTTGAAAGAGACCAAATATCTCAAAGGGGTAAAGCAGCTTTGTTTGAAGTATAAACGGTATTTATGACCCTTATAAGTTAAATAAAGTTCAAGGAAAATGAACCATAAATAAAATAAATTACTTTTTTTTTGTTCTTAAATGATAGGCATATCTGCTCACACAAATGCTGTTACAAGACTGGGACAATTTTGTTGGGGCTTTTAATCTTCAAAAGGAGGTTGTGCCCTCATCTGTGCGCTGTTTGTAGAGCCAGTTCTGTGGCAGAGAGAGGCTGATGGTCATTTCATGAAAGCAAATTTCCATTTCTCTAATAAGTAAATTTTTAACAGAATCTGAGAGCAAGCATTTCATAAATAAGAACATGTGAATTAATTCACTTATTCACTTATCTCTCTGATTCCCTTCTAAAATATTTATTGCCTGAATGAGGTGCCAGGGAGAGCTGCATGTCAAAGTTATGGGGCATTACAGGTCTCATAACATCTTCCTGCCTTTGATAGCTCAACAGCTGCCTCTGCAGGGCAAGATCTGAGCTGAAAAATAATACAGAAAAGATGCTGACTCACTGCACCTCAATTAATAATTAATGATGATGGTATATGATCACGCCAACAGCACATTGAAATGAGGTAGGCTGGGGTAAAGAAAATACATCCCTCTGTGAGCCATGTAGGAAACAAGTTAGGTCTGAAATACATTGCAGCAGGTGAGAGTTTTCCTTCCTGAAGACAGGAGGCAAAGGAAAGCTTTAGAGGTCTAAGCTTTGCCAAAGAATCTCTTACCTAAGATTTGAAATTCCTTTGAAATGAGAAGCTTCTGGATCTGATTCCCACTTAGTGACTTGTGACTTTTGATGTTGAGGGATAGGGAATATGCTGTCCCAGTGCTTATGCACTGCCAACAGAAATGTGGCAGTCATCCTGCCTAGCTACCACAGTCAAAATAATGATAAAATTGGTACTATACTGTTTTCCCTTGTTATGGTGGGAAAAACAAGAAAAAACATATTTTTTTTTACATATATATAAATGGCTGTGTTCCTGTCTGGCATATTTGATGACTAAGAAAAATAACAGATTTAGGGTTTCAAGCAAACACCAGAAAATGCCTGAGGCAGATTGAAATCCTCACTGTTAAGGTATTCCTTATTTGGTTAATGTGAACTATTTCTAGCTTGCCTAGCAGGTGACAGTGTTGTATCTTCATATAAAAATGGATGATAACATTTATCGGCTTGTGTCTGCAATGACTGGAACAGTTTTATAAATTTGTTAACTTATTCCTAAGATTATTTCCTATCCACTGTAATTGTAATGGAAGTGAGAAGAGAGGAGAAGGTGCTTTGGAAATTTGGCTTTCTAAATGTCTTATGGAAATCTTACTTTCTGAAGGAGGGATATAACATTTGCAAGGGTCATTAATCATCTATTGAGACAAAACAAATTTTTTACTATGACTGGAAACATTTCTGACTCTTAGTTAAAAGTTACTGTTCATTCTTGAGTCTTTGTTGTTTGACAAAACTTTTAATCTAAACAAAAAGGTATAGGTGTTGCACATCCTAAGGAAAGAGTGCTGAATTTTGGCTACTGGCTCTATTTGCTGACAAGATGAGAGAATTAAATTTGGTGACCTAAGACATTCTTTCTGTTCTGTTCATGAATTACTCCTAATCAAAATCTTAAGCAGAGATTTCTCTAAAGCACTTTCATTCCTAAAGTTGTCACTGTTGTATCTAGAATCTATAAAGATCTTGAAGAACAGACATGTAATCCATTCTTTGTGCAAAATATTTTATAAGATATATCATATGCTGTGACCTTATGTTTCAGAGGATTCTATTTAATTCAATGCATTCACATGTAATGTGCTTCTTCTTGTCATCTTAATTTGGATCCTTGTATTTTTAAGATTTTATTATCCTTCCTGATGACTAGGATAATGTTATCTCCACCATCTTCTGAAAGTAACACGATATAAATGCTAATGAAAAAGTTACTTTTACCTTCAAAAATATTAGTAGTCAGGTTATATAAAACCTTCATAATTTGAAAGCGCAATCTAATAAAGACCAAAGAGGAGACTATGGAGGTAGGAGGGGATGACAAACAAAACTATCTACAGCATCCCTTATTCATGTTGAGAAATTCCCTATTCTGAGCATTTGCTCACTTGAAACATCTCAAGTCTAGAAAAGCAAATAAACAACTACGTGAAACAAAATTTTATATGTGAAAACCTTTAAGAAATATCTTCTGTATGAGATACACGCACACACACACACACAAAATTAAACCAAACTGAAAAAAACCCTTGGTAATCTCACACAATCAAAATAAAAGGCATAACTATCCCAGAATCAAGGAGAGAGGGGATGTGTGTGTGTGTGTGTATTGATTTTCCCTTTCCTCATCTCTACAGCTGATTTTGGCAATTTTTTTTCATATTGACCCGAAACTAACAAAAGTAAAACCGAAGAGATAAATGAGACAATTTTTATCTATGTCTATTTGTATAATGTGGACAGTAAGAAATGTACTGCAATTTATAGACAGTACATTGGAGAGACATTTGTGTCTTTGGTGGATTTGTGTTGGTGTTTTTTTCAGTGGAGGAGACAGAGGAAATCAAAGCACATATAATTTTCTTCTTGGAGACAAGAGTATGGCGATGTACAGTCAGTGATACATAAGCAAACAACTGGGCATCATAGATTTTTCTTATTTGTGGAAGGATTACAATAGTTTGAAATGAGTGTTATTTGTTGTTTATAGTTAGATTAACGGTAATGGTACTGAAGATTTCAGTTCTACTTTATGCATGCATTTGTTAAAACTTAGTAAACTGCACATAATCAAATTGTTTGTCAACATCCTAAGAATTGGTCTTATATTTGTATGGTCTTACATCTTTCTCTTAGATGTCACTCTCTCTAGGGCAACACACAACACAAAAGGAAAAACGACATGGTTTCAAATCATAATATTTGTCTCATTCATTCATATCTGCCATTAATAAAAAGAAATTGTATTCATGCCTGAAAAAGAAAATATCTATCATCTTTAAAGATTTGCAGTTATTAGCTTTATGGCAACTCCATCTCATTAACAGCTTGCTTAGCTCCAGCAATTCTAATTCATAACTGCAAAAAATAAAATTGCTGACTAAGACTTCTGAAGTATGTTTAGACACATACAAGAATTAATGAAGGTTTATAAAGTAAAGGTCATAGCAATAAACATTTTCCTACTTCGAGTAGACCAAATATTGCATTTTGAGCTGGGCTTGTGTTGTGGTTGATTCCTCAGTTTGATTTTTCACCATTTCATCTAGGCTGAATTCCTCTCTCCCATCTCCCAGGAGAAAGAGTAATACTGCAAAGACTGTATCAGAGAATATGAGAGTGGCAACATAGAAGATGGAGGTCAAACACTGAGGAATTATTAGTTCAGCTAATTAATCAGATGCAATTCCATTTAATTATCCAGTATAAGCAATGTAAAGAATAACCTGTCTGTAAATACCCAAGCAAGATAGTGAGGAAGAAAGCTAATTTTTTGTAGGAACAGAATCTGATTTTATAAAAACAGTGGTGATTAAAATATTACTTCTTGAGATTTTTAGTCTTTTGTGGCTAACAGTGTTGATATGTGTTTTGTTTTAAGTGACTCTACCTTGAAGATGCTCACACTGTGGAGCAGAGCTCGGGTCCTGAGGGTATGAGAATTTTGCTTCAAGTGCTACATTTGGTGGTCATGGTGGTGTATCACCAAAATTAATAATGCAGTTTATATCCATTGTCTCATTTGCATTATATTTTATAAACTTATATTTGAAAATACCTTAAAGTTTTAAGGTCAGTATTTATTTCTGGGAACTTACTTATTCATTTCCTTTCTTCATTTCTTCATTGGTCTTGGGAAAATATGTAAGCATCTGTAAGAGATTAAACTGTGCTGTTTAGTGCACGCTAAAGCCACACTTTAGTTTCTTGCAACCATTTTATATTCTTTTTGCCTTGAAAGTGGTAGTAAGACATTGTTAACAATGTGAAAGACAGCAGATATAACTGCATATCATATCATAAGAAGAGACAATTATAAAATGGATATGAGATGAAGTACCTGCTTAGAAAGCTATAATTTTAACTGGTAATTAAACTCAAGTGTTTCATTTTCCCAGTCAGCTCATCAGTGACTCTAGAAAATAAATGATCTGAAAGTGAAATCCTTTGGGGGAAACAATAGTAATTAATTATAGTTCTCAAGGGACAGTATATTCCCAAAGCCTGTTTCTGGGCAAACTCATGAGCAACAGATATTACAATGTACAGGTGGCAAAGTAAGGACAATAAGGGGAAAAAAAGATAATTTAATTTCAATATTCATGAAGTTTCCAGCCTGGCTTACAGTCTACTGTCATTTTTTTAAAAATCACAGAATCAGTATATATTTCCTATACCATGTCACAGTTAATAGTTACCACCTTTTCCCATA
The DNA here is from genome assembly GCF_003984885.1 of Neopelma chrysocephalum. Lineage (NCBI taxonomy): Eukaryota > Metazoa > Chordata > Aves > Passeriformes > Pipridae > Neopelma > Neopelma chrysocephalum. Next base: position 7,354,372 of record NW_020897737.1, read on the forward strand.
TGAAAATAAGGAGACAGTATTCTACAGGATTTTCTGCAGTATTTTCACTGGCACTCTTCCAAAAGTTAATTACATGTACAGAAAAATTGGTCGTAAAAAGGAATCAGAGTCTAGTCTAGCAGTCTAGTAGGTCAGAATGTAATATCTCTTTATAATGAGGGAATTCTCCCAAGAGAACATCCTATTATGTTTTTCCTCTATATTGGGTTTAAGGCTTAAAGTGTTGGGAATTCCCTTTTTGTTCTGGGAAATTAATCGATTCTACTTTTCCTGATTTTTTTTCTGACTAATTTTTCTTCTGATTAATTTCCTTCAGTTGCCTCAAGTTATTGTGTTTACTCCCTACATGACTATCAATCCCTTCTTAGTTTTTGTTTAGCTACTCTACACATATTAAAATTTTAATCTATTCTTGTATGTCAATCCCTTTAGACCTCTTACATGTAACAGTATTTTTCTCCATAATCCTTCTGTTCTGCATACTCATTTTAGTTATCAATCATCCACAGCAAGAGTTGAATTTAAAGCAAATATTACCAAAACCAGAGATTTTATAGAGCAAGGTAAAGACATCTTCCAAAAGAGAACTAGCAGTTCTGAAACTGTTGAGGTGAAATACCAATCTGTTCTTTCCTCCCTGCGGAAAAGGTGTAAAACTGCATCCTTAATGACCACCTCAAGTTGTTTGTGTGTCATTATAACAACCTTAAAAGATGAACTCAAGATGAAGCTTTTCATGATGAGACAGTTGGAAAGCAGACAAAAGATGTTTCACAGTCGATATGGAAGATAAACAATCATGCTGTCAACAGCACCTCCCGGGACAGGCAGCAGAAGCAGTCATGATGAGAATTACAGATTTTTAGCTTCAACAAAGCTCCACAATAATTTCAATTCATCTGTCCTGAAACATGGATATGTTTCTTACCTGTGGCAGTGTTAGCTCTACCTACCTGTATCAAGTGGGTTACCACAGTTCCCTAGCTGTTCAGGGAAAGCCAGGAAGAAGTTTTCTGCTTAGGTGAGAGGAGTACAATATAATCCTTCTTCACAAGCCCACTACTCCAGCCCCAAAGTAGCTTTTTTGCTATTTTTGCCAGCATGCGGAATCCTTCAGAATACAGGACCTCCTGTAACAGTGTTCACAGTGCCCTGAGCAAGCACCAAACAAGATTGGGGGTAATAAGAAATATGTCTTTTTAAATTATTGAAACTAACAACGACACAAAACCCTCACGATAAAAGTTAGAGAATCCTAGGAATTATTCACAAAACATCAGCATTTTCTTTATTAACACAATTTTTTTCTACCCTTGCCATTGAATGGACAAGAATATGTCAGGAGGACATATTTCCAGATCTTGTCCCATCTTCATCATGTAGTCCCTCCCATAAAGAGCAGACAGCTTGGTGCATCAATACATGAATCCAGCAACAGCTTTATGCAGGAGAGCAATAAACGTTTGTCAAAGAAATATCTGCATTAGCAGTCTATACTTCCCTGAAACTTCTTTGCTTGTTACAGACAAAAGCTTATGCAACACTCCCACAATCAAGAATAACATGGTTCCAATTTTCAGGTCCTTGAAACCAAAAATTTTAGCAGCATAATCATAAAATAACAGATTCATTTAGGTTGGAAAATGAAAGAAATCAAGGTGATGTTAAGGCTATTCCTAGGATCCTTTTACCTTAAATTACCTCCTAAAATTTTGAGCATTTAGAGAAAAAAATAGTTTAATTCCACCACTTTTATAGCTAAAAACCAGTGCTAGAACATCATTCATGCTTAAAGTAGCCAAAGTTATGAAATAGCTTGTAAGAAGTCCCTAGTGTTTCATGCAGATAAGTGTCATAAAATAATGAACGGTGAAAAAGCAAAGAGTTTATGTGAAACCTGTTTGAAATCAGCAGCCTGTGCATAGAATCCAGCTGTTATGAGACAGATTTTCAACACAGGGGTCCTAAAAATTTGGTGAGTCCAATGCACCAAGATGACACAGTTTATGTGGAACTCAGTGACTGGAAATAATCATGCTGACACATGGAGAAGAAGTTTTCCCATACTCATAAGCTGTCTGAAAAGCAAAGAGAGGATGATATAAGCAACAAGAATCTAACTCAAGAATAATAAATCATATTTATAAATAATTCAATCACAAGAATATTTGTCTGATTTTCTAAGGCAAAACTTTAGCAACACATTATTAATCCCAATTGCCTACAAGATTTCAAAAAAAATGAGGCATATCAAAACATCTGAACAGAGTTGCAATATTGGATTTGTTGTTTATTTATTTATGTGTTTCTTTGTACTGTGTTAGTGCCCTGGGACAATTGTACTAAACAGGCAAGTACATTATAGAGATATTACCATTCCCCAGGAAAGCTTAGATTGAGGTATAAGACAACAAGCAGATACAGGGAGCTTTGTGACTGAGCTGCCTCTTTCCAACTGTAATTCTCAGAATACATCACAGATCTGTGAGTAAAAACAGAAAAAAAGGAACAAAAGAAGCACAGAAAGTACAAGGATGTGTGACTGTAGCAATACATGAAGAGCTTGGATGAAGAAAACACTTAAACATGTACCTAGCCTTTAACATATGAGTGGATATGTTGTGGCTTTTGTGACTAATATTGTTTTATGGAACTGGGTATAAAAATCACAAGAGCATAAGACTTTAAAGTAAAAAATACAAAATCCCCTAAAGCATTTATTAATCTAAGTTCATCGATCTTTTATTTTTTCCAACTATTACCTAATCAATATCTATATTTACATGAAAATATTACTTAAAATGTTCTTCTAAGGATCTGGCATGTCACTGTGCAAAGTCAGTGTCTCATTCCTCCTTCATTCTTGAAAGCTGGAAACTGCTTAAATGACAAAATATTTGCCAATATTCTTTAGTTATCCCTTTATATATGTTAATACCATGTTACTACAGCCATAGGAATTTCAGATGCCATCTAGCAGAGCACCTCAATATGTGTTCAACTGCTTATGTTTAAGAATGCACATGATCTATAGTGTTCTTCTTTCACACCTCACACAATACAAAATGATGTATTCCTCACGAGTAAAGCTCTTCTTGTTCAAAGGAACCTCCCTTGGCAAAGAAGAAGAAATCAATTACATTAGGTATATAATTATTTTGAAAAATTATGGAGTAATATCACTAAAATGACAGAAAGTGAACCAACTGTGTATGTGACTGTGTAATTATATAGTCACAACTATGTATTGAAGTTTCCTCTTAATCAAATAATAATAATTTGGACATCAAAACTGACAGCTTCACTCACAATCTTCACTCAAAATCATTTATAAACTTATTATGGGAAGTAAATTGGTAAAATCATATAAATTCCTATTTTAAAATTGCCATATGATCAAAATCCAGACACACAGAAAACTGACATAAGTACATATTAGTAGCGAATCCCAATCATTTACTATGGTCATTTGAAAATTTTTTAACCATATGTCATTTGCAGACTTTATTAGCCTCAGGTGAAATATAGAAGACAAATCTTCACCTGACTTTGATATTTTTGGCGAATAATTAATTTTCCATTTTTAGTCTCTTCAAACTAATTAGTTATCCAGAAATAGCAGATTTTAAAAATCAAATGGAATTGGAGGATATTCTTTTGGCAAATACTGCAGTTGAGGGAGTTGTGATCAGAGGAAATAAAATAATCTTTCTATTTCTACCTGATGAAGAGAAGATCATCTCTTCTTAGCTTCTTCTGTGATTTTTTTGGGGGCATCTAGGCAGTGCTTTAGAACAGATTCACTTAGAATCTGGAACAGGGTCAAAGCTTCAAGTATAGGTAACTGAAGTAAAAGCATTTTTGTTTGGATTTTCTGAGACTAACAAGTATCACTGAAACTAAAATAAAAAAAAAAGGAAACTAAAATTTTGTCCCTATTTTTATAGTTTGGGATTTTTATTAAAGCAATTGTCCATGTATTTGTTGAAGAGTAAAAATCCTTCAGCTAGCACCCTAGCTGCAAAAAAGGGCTGAGAGGAAAGTGTGCTTGAATCTTTGTTGCTTATAGATTGCTTACTGAGCAGCATAGGAATTAACTCCTACCAAAATGAAACAGAATCATTAAGCTCATTTTGTACAGAGTTTAATGGCCACAGATAATAAAGAATGAAGACCAAAGTAAGATCACATATACATAACTAATTTTGTTTGCTAAAATAGCTATTTGTTCATGTATGTAACAGCCTAATACTGGTTTAGCCTAAATTAACCTGCAAAATTTGCAAGGCTTTTTTCTATGTTTGCAAAATTACAAGACTGGATAGGAAAAACTGAAATCAGTCATAATGAAAAATTGTAAACCACAAAAGCAAAGGTAGTTTTACTCCTTCAAATCAGAGGAGGTTTTTTTGAGGGAAATTTATACTAATTGATTTAAATGTTTCTGAGAAGGCTTTGTTGCTCATATAAAATAGAACAGAAAATCTTGTACAGTCCATCTTAAAGCTAACTATGACTTTAACAGAGAATTCTTGCACTATTCATTTTGTCATTATTTTTTCTGCTGAAATATTGTTAATTCTATCATGGTTGAATTGTTTATAATAATGTTTTCATATTTTTCAATTTTGGTTATAAAATTTTCTTTTTGAAGCTTTCTGTGTTAAACAAGTATTTTGCAACATACTCTTTTATTTTATTTTTATTTTTATTTTAAAGGACGTATTGTTCTGTAATGTTACACCCTGTGATAGATTCTCTCTTCAACAATTCAGTGGCCTGTGTTGTTGTGGTGTAGTCACATCCTCCAGCTCTTGCTGTTTCTTTTGGAATGTTCTAAGTCTGTGTTCCCAGCCCAAGAACTGCTAAGGAGTCTGAACACTGTTTGTCATTTATTGTGATGATCCATCTTTGGGAAGCACTCACATCCAGCTCCGCATGCTGTAGAATATAAAACAATGCATAGATCTTGCCCTAAAAATTCACAGACAAAGTAGATGGGCAAGGACTGGACAGACAGGTTAGACACAAAAATTATAGCAATTCATCTTTCCTAATGCTCTTAAAGAGGTTCATATCCAGAGGACTATGCTAGTCTAGCACTTTTACATTCCTGTCAGTTCCTTAGTAATGCCGTTAAACCACCTGGCTGGAGTCTGTGGATCATCCTAAGGAAGGTTGTTGAGGAGGAATTTGAAAGTAAAGGGAAAGATGGGGCACATGTTGCATTAGCAACTGTGTGAAAAAATAATGAACTGAAAGAGAAATTTGGACAGGCAAAATGAAAGATTAAATTTGAGATGTAATTGGAAAAAAGCCAAACATATAATGTACCCTCAATGGAATATTAGGGTGGCACAAGGAATGCGACTGCAGTACGTTTTTGAAAAACTTTCAGGATGGTATATAGAGGAGGCTAGAGAACGTCAGACACTCCTGGGATGCAGATATCACTTTCTAGAGATATTGCTAGACAGGAAAAGGAGTTTTGATTTAGCATCTAATAGTGCAGCTAATGGCAGCGTGTAAGGAGGATAACAATCTGACCTTTGCAGTTGCCATGACTTTTCAGGGCAGGAAGAACAGAGCAGGGACTGTCACAATTCCTGCTCCTCCTAGGTTGTTGACTCAGTCAAAAGGCTCAAACTAGCTATTAAGAATAAATGGGCAGGAAAATGCATGAATACAGTGGTAATATATTGCTGGAGTTTCTATCTGTTTTTCTTAGTTTTGAACTTTACATCTACTGAAAATTCTAATAAGTCTTTAAAGGCAGTGGTCTTTACAAATGGCATACTAACAGAAACTTGCTTTAAATTACTTTCTCCCTTGCTTTACAACAAAGATGAAAAAGCTATTCCTGTAATTTTCTCTCTTTTGTTTTACACTATCATCACTCAGTATATAAGATACTTTGTTCTGACTCTTTTTAAATGTGGTTCTGACTCTTTTTTATGTTATTTGTTGTTTTATAGCATATGCTTCACGCTCACTCAAATACCCTTTTTTAATATATCAGAACACAAAACCCAACATGACATAAAACGTAATCGACAAATTGCAAAAATAAAATGACTGCAAAAAGGCAACACTGTGGGTTGAACCTTTGAGGGACTGAGACATCTGACAAATGTTAGATTCCTCACTCCAAAGAACATTACCAGACTGCTTTCCAAATTCATATTGTTTAAAATAGAAATTCAAATAGACCAGCCTACATATTGAAGGCATGTTGTGAAATCAATAGAATTTAGCCTCAGTAGCAGCTGTAGGATTTGGCCTCTGGATAGTGTAAAAGAACAAGAAAAAAATTATTCAGGAAGAGCATATATTTTATGAGTAGAAACAGCAATGCTAATTGAATTCTACAAAGAGACTATCATTGAAATGTGAAGAGCCTTTGAGCAAATTTATGGCCACATTATGCCTTCTTTTTGCATCCCATTGTGCTCATCTGGCTCATAACTTGGCTCCAAGAGCCAGATCCTCAGCTGCTATAAATTGATGTCATTCCACCGAAGACAGAGAAGCTGCACTGATTTATACCAGCTGTGGAACAAGCATGTTTATTCCTTCTATTTTTTCCTATTATTTGAATGAAGGTGTAGCCAGAAAAGCTACTACGGCCTAAACAGCAGACGAATAAACATAGTTTGAAGCATATCCAGCATGGCTATAGCATTTCTATTATTTGAATAAAAAGATAAGACCCACACTACAACTGGAAGTCAGTTAATTGGAGATTCAGAGATCTACCTCACATTATGTGTCATTAATATTCTACCAAATAAACAGGCACATTCAACTCAGAATAATTTAAAACTTCATTTTATTTGTAGAAAACCAACTGAAAATGGGAATTTGTTCTGAGTAAATTTATTTCTTGTGTGTTTGGTTTCGCATTTTTGGGTTTGTTTTTTTTTTTCCCCCCTAAATCAATGAGTCATCCTATTGAAATTATGGTCTTTCAATAGAAATAAATTGTATTAGTCATATTAAAATGTGAATAGCATGCACTCATGAGTACAGTCTAAATTTGACCAATACACAGTGGTTTCTGAAATCAGAGTTCCCAGTTTTATTACATTCACTATCCTTTCGTTTTTATCTTGTTTTATATGAATTTAGTGAGCAGAAGTATCTTGAACTAAAAAATGGAAATGAATATCAATATTATTTTTCCTTAAAAAACCCTCAGTTTTATTTTTCCTTAGTAAAGTCTTCATGATGAAGGCTCCTGGACTTACTTAGGCATTTTATAGCATCTTCATCATTGGAGTTAATTAAGCAGAAAAAATTAAGGATACAGGTCTGTTTGTGGCAGGCTGGTACTGACCCAAACAAAAGGATCCAAGGACATACCGTTGGGAGCAGGGGTTGCCCCTTTAAAAGTAAGAAAATAAATATTAAAGCAATTTTGAAAAATATGAAAATCATCCCTTTGTGAAGATCATCGCTTTTAGGTAATTAATAATAACAGATTACAAACTATTAGTTGGTTCATACTGATCAGTTAATGACTAATTAATACTTAGGTGGATGTGATTAATTGTTAAATAATAATTAGTAATTGACTAATGATTAATAATGATTATTAATTATTATTGATTATAATTATAAATTTCATTTATAGTTTATCTGCAGTAAAACTATTTATCCCTTTCCACTAAGTATCCATCCTTTTGAATCTAAAATACATATCAATCAATTTACAGGAAAATAAGTCTCTTGTTCTCTTTAATAATGTATCTAGGTGACTTTACAATTGTTAGGTAAATGGATGGAGCCTTTGGTTTGTCTGTAATATCCGTTTGTATTTAGTCTCTGTAATTTCTGTTGGAATTTTTTAGCAACTGTAAGGAAACAGGACATGATTCTGCTGTTGAAGTAATGTGCTTGTAATAATCTAAAATGCTATTTTATAATAGAAGTGTGGAAAGGTCCATTACATTATGCATTTAGTTTCCCATTCGGGGGGGAAAAAAAAGCAGTTCAACACAACATGAAATGACAGCTCTTAAGAGCATGACAGATGAGATATATAAATTAACTTTGTAGCAAAATTTTCTGAAAAATTCCACAGTCTGAATGGTTCATTGAAAAACTCAGAGCTGAAGTAATAAGGTGTAACCTTAATGTTTTGAAATCAACCGCTGCTACGTAAGGACAATGTGCAATTTGAGAAAGGAAAAAAGTCCATTTTAGGAATTTGGATCAGATCCTTTGAAATAAGCCCATAAACTAGATGTTTTAGAGTCAATATGGCTGGATCCCAAGAAAATATATATATGGCAAGAGAGCCTTCAACAGCAAGCGATGAAGCTAAATTAGATCTCTGAGCACTACATAGTGGCATCAAATTTGGATCTGGTAAAACACTGACTACACTGAAATTTTTTAATTTTTGCTGTTTACCGCTCTATCAGGCTCCAGAAACCCAAAGCCTCTAAACCTCTCAATTTCTGTGTGATTCGTGATCTGTGCAGTACCTCCAGGCAAATAAAGAGGTGCTGGCCTCTTGCACAGAACCCAATTTTACCCCTCTCTCTATTCGGTCACTGGTCTCAAAGGTATTACCTCCTTAGAGACTTAAATGCTAACAACAGACTTTGCTATCTACAGCTACAAAACACTTTACAGCTAGCGAGAGAGACTTTGGCCTATACTGGAGTTCTGCCACGGGAATTGGGAATTTAAACCTGGCAAAATCTTGGCCTATCACTCAAACCAGGTCTGAGTGCATTTGCTCGGTGTTCCTTGGTCATCAGTGTCTCTGGTACAGCTGAGTGAAGTTTCATCTTATTTCTTGTGCAGGGCCAATGAGGGACAGAAATGTTCACATAGGTGTAAGCAACATGGCAGCAAGCACTGGAGATCTAAACTCCAACCTGTGGGGGAGGCTCCACACTGGATTCCTGTCCCCTCGGGTGAGGTCAAAGGCTGATGGCTGAAGCTCCCGGGTGTTTCTCCCTGTGCTATTAAAAACACTGCATCAAGCTGCCAATATAGAACTATTCAGTGTGTATGGACTGTGTTCACCCATTCCCATTCTGAGGATGTGCCAGTTCCTTGGTGTATGAAATGGAAAGTGACTGTGGGTTATAAAATTGTGATGGATGATTTAGGCGGCTGTATTCAGCTGTAAGCAATAAATGCTGAGCTCGGCAGAAACTACTAAAGGCAAAACTGCAAGTGATTTACTAGCAATTTAAAGCACATGAGATTTGTAATGCATGAGGCCCTCAGGCCCATCACTTCTCTTCAGTAATGGGAAACAATATTTTGGTGAAAAATGGCACGTTTAATTTCAACCCTGTGCTGTAAAATATACAGGCAGCCTAGTTCTCTTCATTTCTCAGGGTGTAGCTACTTACATCTTATTCAAACTGGAAGGTGATCTTCAGAAAAAGTTGGCAATATTAGTATTCCTTGAGTGAGTTTTGATATAAAGAAAAAACAGTATTTCAGGATAACTAAAACAGTGCAGTTTTAAAACTACTGGTCTAAATGATTCAAATTTTATCTTATGTATGATAAACTTGTGTGAGATTAACTCCATAGTGAGCAAATACAGCTGCACTTTGAAGGAAAAAAATAAAAATGTCATCTATTTCTACACATGTACCAATACAGCTAAGTAGTTGAAATGCTAATTTTCATTTTATTTTTCCAAGTATGTGTGACCTAAACAATGGAAGGCACAATAAGCCTGTAAGATTAAGATTTCACATTCTGAAAAAAAAAAAAAGGCATTTCCACTCAGCAAAGCTAATGAGGTTATGCCACTTTTCCTTGGGTTATTTCCAACACGGTCACAATAGCTTAATTCCTGAGTTATCACCTCTTCTCTGAAGTCAAAGGCTCAGATGGTAGGTGAGTTCTGCAAACAATCAGATGATGATTTAATAACTGCAAATCTTTCCCTAGCTAGCAAAGATCTGGTGTCTGGTTTCTCCTGTGGTATCAAGAGCTGAGCAACAATTTACTGATAATCCAAGATGGAGGTGGATGATTAGTTTTGATGGAGGTGGATGATTAGTTTTGGTTGACTTTCTGTGTACAGTCCTAAATACCCCACCTCTTTCACATCTCTGGTCTGTGCAGTACACTGCCCTTCTGCCTCCTCCTGTGCCTCCATGGTGCCAGCTCTGCCCACCGTACATGTTGTGTGCACCTTTGCAGAAAGGATTATTTTTGTTTTAAAATAGGTGCTGTAAACATCCCAACTTCCACAGGTGGTAAAAATGTCCTGAAATACTTCTTCTGGATAGATAACTGAATAGATGAAAATTGTACTGATCCATCCATTTGCTAATGAACATTAAAGCCCAGTAGTAAGCAATGAAGAAATAATGCTTCTAATTCACGTTTTTCTTTCAAGTCTCTAGTTAAGACTTTCCCTTACTGAAAACTTGGAACTTTTAAAACTTTATTTATCACAGCTAAACTCTGAAAAAGTTTTTAACAAGAAACACAAGTTACTTGATACTACAAATCCTTAGACTAGCAGCATGAGACAGGAGGAAGGAAGTTAAAGCCATGAACTAGATATTTGTGCTTTTATCCTGAATCTATTGAAACCATGCTAATATATCAACCATTTCTGTTCTGCCAGTGAAATGCCTCCTAACCTGGTCAATAGAAAGGATTAAGATGAAAGGAAAGTAGTAAAACATTTTCTGTCAAGTGGCAGTGTACCTATCCACTTAAAATCAAGTATCTATACAAGGAACCATAATTACTAAGAGACAGTTTTCATGTTCTACAATTACTTTCCCCCTCAAATTATTCAATTGGAATAAAAAAAATTAAAATCACAAAAGCTTTTAAGAACTAAAACCACAAGATAAATCAGATCAGTCAAAACTTTTCACCATAATTTTTGAGTGGATATTTTTAAAATTTTGTTTCCATTTTTAAGCAAAGCTTCCATTTGTTTTTCCAGCAAAAGATTTACGTTTTAAAAGGTCGTGTTGGACTTTATTGTTTGGAGTAATTTAGGAGTGGCAAACTGCTTAGACAATTAAAAACAAAAAAAAAACAAAACAAAAAAACCAACCAAACAAAAATGAATCAAACAAAAAACCCCCCCCAAAAAACCCAAAAAAACCCCAAAACCAAACCCAACCAACCAACCAAACAAAAAAAACTGAGAACAACGAATAAGGAGAGAATAAAAGTGATTTTGGATAGCCTTGCAGGTGGGGCCATGAAGGAATTTTGATAGTCAAAACTCCTTTCAAACAAGCTGACCTTAGTAATCAGGTTTTATGACAATGCGTGAGTTTTACAGGACTGTTGGAGAGAAAGCTGGCATAGAAAATAAAAGAGATGTAGTGGATCTTCAGAGGTTGGAGATGTTTGGAAAGGGTAGATATCGCAAATGTCATAGAAGAAGAAAACAAGATTTAGGCCCATTATACATTCAGGGCAAGAATGTAAGAGAAAGAACAAGATCTGGATATGTTCTCAGTTTTTTTCCTTCTGTCACACACAAGTAATTGCCATCAGTCAAAGGGCATATTATTTTTTCTTTTCCCATGGATGGGTACAGAAAGCAAATGGTATTTTCACCCAATTCTTCCACTTCTGACTTCCCCATTATTAGAAATGTCTAAACATCCAAAACTTTGAAAGCGTTAAGCAATTTCCTTTTGACTTCTTTAATGTAATTTTCCCCTTTTGCTCTACCCCTCCTCTACACTCTGGAGTCTTTTTTTTTTTTTTTATTTTTTTATAAGCAGCGTGTTTACAACATTTTAATTCGAAGACATCAGATCCTGGGATACTAGAGGTCACTGTTCTTCCTAAATCCTACTTCAAAGGAAGTCTAGAAATAGGAAAGGATTTGCAATTTATGTTCAATATTTGGAGCGAAGCACCTGCTAAGGTAGAATATTAGATTGCCTCATATAGTGACAAATTATGAGACAGTGAAGTCCAATGACTCTTGTAATGTAAATTGATTTCAGATTATTATTGATTCTCTCTTTAGTTGACTGTGATTTCACAGACATCTGTGGAAAAGGGTTACAGTGCTCTAAATCCGTGGGTTTTGACTCTATGTGTTTGGGGTTTTAGGTAGCACGTGGGTTTTTTTAAGTAGCCTGTTGAAACTGTGACTGCACAGAATTTACTTCGAATAAAAATATTTTCCATACTACAAGATTTTTTTTTTGTTGCTTTTCATGAGCTATATGGCCACTGTCACTACATACTCTAGAGCCTGCTAAAAGAGAGCAGTCACATTTTTCTTGCCTCTTTCTCTGGGCTGCTGCCTGAAGTCTTTCTTCCTTGGAACACTCTATTACAAAGTTGCTCAGAAACAACAGGCAAGGAGAAAAAAGCTGCAGTACCCAAAGAGCAGGGACCAGTGAGTGTGTGCCTGCTTAACTCTACCTGGCATTTGGAGGAAATTATGGCATGCATTGGCAACAGAAACATTTCTGCAAGTGTTTAGACACAGGAAGATTGTGGCAGCATTTGCCATACCATGTTAATCTATTTCGGATTTCCTGTTACAACAATGTAAATCCAACATTATATCCATACTGTGATTATAAAGAATCTTTTTTAGGAGGACACCAACAAAGATAATAACTTCCAAGCAGTGGAGAATTTTCAGATCTATTTTCCTGAAATTCCCTTTTTGCAGAATTTTCTGCTTTGAATTTTATTAATGACAGTATATGTCAAGACTAATGTTGCCTGTTTTCAAGAATAGTGTCCTATGAGAATAGCATTTTAACAGACTTTTACCTTTCAAGATGTGATGGAAAGATAAAGAAGAATTAAAGAGCTTTTTATAACATTTTTGTCACTCATTTGAAATGTTTCACACTTTAATAAAGGGCACATTAAATGCAGACATACTAATAATCTGAAGATATAACCTTTAGTCACTGAAAGCCAGAACTGTGAAAACTAAATATTTCAGAGTAATCTGCATGTGAGTAGATTATGTCTTCACCTTTACACCTACAATTTGAAAACAAGGGGTACCGTGTAGGCACAGCTAAGCCTAATATTTTAAGTTTCTACCTTTAGAGTCTTACTGTAACACGATTTATTCTTTTGCTGATAATTATTCTTCAATCAAGAAAAAAGAATATTAATAGTCTATAGATTTGGAGAGACTTTGTGATTAGCAAGGACAGTCTCCTGTTATTATGAAGATCTGTATTAAATAAGCCAATGTTTAGAACATTAAACTGTACTTCTCTTTATTTTCTTGACATGTACTACTAAAATATGCTTCATGAAAGAACAGTGTAGTCTACTGTAGACTACATATTTAATTCTATATATTTTGATTATCTGAAATTACTTTAGTTAATCTGAGCATGATTAAAAATGTAACTTTTACCAATTATTTATCATTCACCTTTTGGAAAGATTGCACTACTTTGCTATGCTCAGATATATGGCATGTCAAACACAGTAAATTAGGCTTTAAAATTGTTTTGCATGGTTATGTTCCCACTATATGAATTCAAACTACAATGAAAAATGTTGAAATGCTCATAAATAAAAAGTTTTGAGTCGGATTTAAAATAGTATTTTTTTCTCACAGTGCTGGAAATAGCATATAATTATTTTTGTCAAGTATAATATTCTATTGGATTAACTTTTTTGTCTTCACGTATAAAATTAATTTATTTTTAATTAGGCAACGGTAATGGTCATGAGTAAAACTGAGACCACTCTTGGAAGGTTTCAGAAACAAATGAAAGGAATTTTCCAGAATTAAGAACAACTAAGAACAATTGAAATTGATAAATCTGATGAAGTTTAAATTATGGAGAATCTCTACTGGGAAAATTCAATACTGTGAGCTACTTGTGCAAAAAACCAAAACTTTCTTCAACCTTAGTTCTACAATTACACTGATAACTTCTTTGTAAACAGGTTTTGTGGTTAAGAGTTTTCTGATGAACCATTCAGAAATCCCAGCATTCCCCTCCAGATGCCTGGGATATTTCTACAACCCAGCTTCTGTAATATGACCTCCAGAGTACTCTGAACACTAAATAAAAATCCCTAAGCAAAACTTCATGTAAAATATTGTTCTATCTAGCTCATATAGTGCAGGTATATAGGGTGTAAACAGAGAGAGTGATCCACATGGCAGGCATTAGTCATTCATCAAAGTTAATACACTATTTGAGATTATTACAACTGAATGACGGAGGTGTATGGAATATAGCAGAAAAGATTTTTTTATTTGAAATTCAAGTCAAACTAAATACAAAGCATTGTCTCTGTGGTTCTGGAAATTTTAACACCTCTTGTATATTCTTGTGACATTCACAAGCAATTCTCCTGGCTATATATAGAACAGAAGTGTTAAAACAAAGGTCAAAATGTCCTGAACTTAAGATGTTGAAAGCACAATAACCTGTATAGAAAATATTCTGGGATGGCATATTTTGTTCCAGGTCTAAGGATTCATAGTCCATTTCAATTTTGATACACCACCAAAACACTTTTTTCTCAAGTATTTTGTGTTATAGATAGTAACAGATAAACTTCTATTAGTTAAAATACTGTAAAATTTGTTTTGTTTCTGGAGATATTATGCCCAGAAAAAAAAGCAGAAAGGATCTACAGAAAATTTCTTGACATATGGTCTTCCCAAGTTCTTGGGTTCACTGTGTTGTTTTTAGAATACTGAGAAGTCAAGTAAAATCCATGTAAGTTCCTCCATGATTTTCTAGGCTCTCTGTAATTTAATGTCCATATGCTGCTTTTCGTCCCTGCAAGATGACACCGATCATGCAACCATGGAATCTGCTACAGATCACTCACATGGCATATTTTAAAGGAAATTAAAACTCACAGGAGATAGTATAACCTAAGTCTGAGGGGCTTGAAGGAATGTAGAATGTTGGGTGGTGCATCTCACCCCTTGACAGAACTCAAATATCTAGATATGCTTACTCTAAAAAATACCATTTTCCTGAAAGGGTAGGATATGGTGAAAGGGTAATTTAGATACAGGAACTCAATACATTAAAGAAGTCTGTTATCACAATAATGAGCACAGTTCAGCACTCAAGATTTGAATCTGTCAAGGATCAATACTTGGCTAAGAAATGAGTGCAATTTTTAGGGTTGAAGTTAAATAATTTTTCTAGGAATATTTTAGTGCAACAATGATGTCATGCAGTGTCTCACTTTGGAGTAGTCAACACTTTCATTCAGCACAAAATAATAAGTTGCATTTCCTTTCCAGTTTTTTAATCCCCTTTGAAAAGTCTTTCCTTTGTCAGGGTAGGTAATTTCTCAAAATAAAATAAATTAGAATAAGAAATATTGACAAAGTTTATTTGAAAATGTCAGAAAAACTCTCTTGATATTTTCTACCTTACTTTAGTCTGTCAGCTAAAATCCATCTGAATTTGCAAATGATTTTGTATCTGTCTTCCTCTGTTTTCTAAAATTAGATATTCACTGAAAAAAACATTGCCTTTGTCAAGGCAAAGTGAATTGTATAAAAGCTTTGTGTACATCTGAGGAAGCAGGCATAGTCATGATCTATATGGTGTTTCACTGGGAATTCTCTTCTTTGCCGTATTCTGGGTAACTGGAACTGTCACAATTCTGAATGAGAGCTAATGTAACCTGCTTAGAATGTTTCTGTTTACAAATGAGCCTGTAGTAGATATTTCTACCTTCTACCCACTCCAGTTTCTTCCATTTGTAAAGAAGTTCTCCTCTCTACCAACATGATTACAAATTTCACCTTAATTTTATCATCATCCTTGGATAACTCCAAGCAATTTATATACATGAATCTTCTAATTGACTTAAGATGCCTTTCTTGGGAGGATAAGAATTAGTTAGGAAGCATTACTAAATAGGTCGATTCCCATGATGTTATGGTCTCTGGATAGTCCTCCATTTTATGCATAAAAAGCAAAGGATTTTCTGACTGTATCTTTAATGGCAGAAACCTTATGCTCTCTGTGAATTTAGAAGAGGAAGAAAGAATTAGTATTTAAAGTGAATGATTACCCATACCCACCACAAGAAGACATAGATCGAATCCAAACAAGTCACAGAGATTACTGGAAAGCTGGCAAAGGAACCATTACCACAACTGTTTTATCAGGCAGCTGGGAAGAGAATAAGTATTTACTTCATGAGGAGAAATATTCCCTCCAATACTCTCCCAAAAGGAATATATTTCAATCTACCAATGAAGTGGATACATTCTAGAGAATTTTAAAGCATTGTAGTGAATAAAAACTGAATATATAGTATTTAATCTAAAAGCATTTGTCTTGGCTTCTGTCCAAATCTCTTGCATAATTATGCAACTTTCTTGCTGGTCTTTTGGCTAAGCTCCAGTGAAACATCAGCTTACTATCTACTAAGTATGTTAGAAGTATGAAAACTATATCCTGCATGAAGGATGTGGACTCAGTGGTCTGAAAGGTCTCTGCTTCAGCCACCATGTTTCCATAACAGTATATTAACAGTAAGTGTCCATCCCCTAACACTAGAAATAAAATCCTCTCTTGCAAGGTTTGGGTTCATTTTGTGTTTCTCTCCTCACAGTTAGCCACTTTCTCCATTTAACCATTCATCTTGGCTCTCAAAGGAGTTACTCCCATATTTCTTTTCCCAGTTCACCACACTTTTTTTCACGTGGTCATCACAGTAGCATTTGGTGGTGGAAGACAGGCAGCATTGGACAGGGCTCTACTTGGTTATGTGAGCCAGAAATACAAGCAGCACACGACTAATTTTTGTGAGCAGTGAAAATTGTTCAGTGACCCATGGAGGAATGACTGACTAAAGCCCCTTATTTTTAGTCCATGTAAACACCCAGATTCCATTTCACCCATAAGAAAAGATTCCAAAGTGATGCACCTTTATGTAGAACGAGTAATAGGGACTGTCCTCATGCATTTATCTCACAGCAATAGGAGCCTTAAATGGTTTTATATTTCATTACACTACTACAGCTGTTGAGCTGGGCAGTGGTAATGTTGAGGGTTATTTTGCCAGCCGTAAACAGATGGCATATTACTGTGCAAAACGCTGCGATGCTGTGAAGACAGTGGGTGAAATCCCAGACTAGGATGGCAGTTCTGATGTCAGCCTGGATAGTACTTTAACAACTGGTTTCTCATAATGCTAGCAATCATAAAAAAAGGTGTTAATTATTAATTGTGTTCTACTGGACAGAAAACATGAAGCCAGACATTTGTATCAGAAAAATTGCTGTGCTATTTAAGAGCACTGTAGAATACGTTAGCTGGTCTATATGAATGCAATACAGAAACACAAAATGCTACCCATAAAAGAACATGTGAAACTAATAATTTTGTAAAAATAAACGGGTCAAAGTTTATGTAATTTCGAGACACAGGTATTTCCAGTAGATTGCAGAAACAGGAAAAACCAGTGAAACCAGGAAAAAAATAGGAGACTAGATGGTCTTGGGAGGTCTCTTCCAAAACAAACTATTCTATGATTCCATGGATTAATATATGGGGAACACACTGGTTATATAACATGGAAATGAGAATGATTAGAGGTAAACAGGGCAAGCACTTGTAACTTTGCAACAAATGTTTCAACTTCTTCATATCTTTATCTTCTAGCAAATATTGCCTCCAAACCCTTTCAGATTATGCTGTTAGAGTCTGAATTCGTCCCTATTACAGTAGCTCTCACAGCAATAATTATGCTTACAGGGCGTATTTTACAAGACTTATTAAAATAATGGTACCTGAGGTATTAAACATTGACATCCATGTAAGAACATATACCTATTTCTATATCATATGCAGCTAGATTTTTCATCTTGATAGTAGGGTAATGATATGGACTATCAATTTAAGACTGACAGAGTAGTAACCAGCACCCATTTTTCTTCCACATATATTTCTTTCTCTAGTACAATTAATTAAATTACAAAGTGGTTTCCCTGATTTGCATTTTCACTACTTAGCCTTTTTTCATTTTGCCTGTGCCTTTCCAGTACAAAAGCATCCTAAAAGCACTATGTTGGCCATAATTCGGTAGTGAAAAGAAAAATAAGTAAAAAGATATCTGGAATGTTATAACAGATATTGCAAAGAAAAAAATTTCTACTAGAAGCAGGAAGATTTCTAGAAAAAGAATGATGTTTTAGGTAAATAATGAGCATGAGAGAAATTATTCTTTTTCCCCATGAAGCTTATGATGCAACGCCTCCAGCCTATAAACAGTTATGTAAATGCTTAATTTGAAGCATACGAGTCACCTTGTAGCTTACAGAGTGTTAAGCAGTTTCCTCATTGCACAAGTGTAGCTTAGACCAGAGTGATAACAAGGGTGCTTTCTGCTAAGGTTTCACCAGCAATTTGTTTAGAGCCCTTTCCAATGTCTAGCCATTTTATTTGTTCTTTTCCTAATAAGTTGAAAGTATATTGCCCTACAGACTATACTGAATTCAACTTGACACCCCCTATATAAATGCATTGATAAATATTCCCTTTTCTTCACACTTCTTCAAGTAGCCTGCCAAAACAAGTAACCTCTTTGAGGAACAGATGAAGATATAGTGAATAAAGAAATGAGCAATCACAAATGTAACTAGCAGTGCTTGTTATCACAGTGACATTTACTGGTCTCCACCAGAAGGAAGATCCATTGCAATTTTAATTTTATTTTTACAGAAGAAACAGTATTGATAGAGCTACAGTAAGCAACACATCCTACAGTTATAACACTGATGGGGTTCAGAACAAATGAGTCTGGGTACAGAAGCAGTACAGATGATCCAATACAGCGTTTTACAGCTATCCTGCTTTCAGGATTGTAGCTATTACATCTGCATATTGGTTTATTGTGTGACATATCCAGGCATACTCAGTCATTCAGCTGATGCTCTATTGTGGAATCTCTTTGACTTGCTGTCATTGTAGTTTAATTATACAAAACAGAGGACTAGAGGACAAGTTTCTCTGAGACCTGGTGGCAGGTAAATTAGAACAGAAGATGTCAGTAAGTATCCCAAAGTCCCACAGAACACGTAGCAGAGCTGGAACTAGACCTACACGCTGAGGTCAGGAATTTTAGGGAAAACATAGTCTCACCCAGAACAAATGGGCTTCACAACATTTTGGAAAATTAAACATCTCTAGGTTTACAGCAAGTCAGTGGAGATCCCCAAGCTTACAATGCCCTAGTCCTGAATACTGACGGTCATGAGGGATATTTTGTACCTGATCAGTAAAGCTGCAAGTCTGAATTTCCCGTGGGCTAAGGTTGTCATCTTGGAAGTAGCTTTACTGTCTGACATGACAGGTATGCAAATCTTCCTGCATCCTGGGTCTTGAGATGGTCAACAGGGAGGCAGTCTACAAGCTACAGCTTTGAGAAGCTCAAGATGGACTTTCAGGGTTGATGTATCCAGGAAGAAAGACATATAAGAGTTTCCAAGATCATTGATATGAAGCTTGCTAGTGGAAAAGTCTTGGGATGCCCAGCGCCAACTAGATTACTATCCTAGTTTTAAAACTGTGAGAACATAGGTGGGTCAAGATCCAATGGGGTTGCCAAACTTCTTCCTGCATCATTTGAATTCAGATCCTACAAGTCCTGGGAGAGATATCAGCATTTTATCTAACGGGCCAGCCTTGCTTTTGTGACTATCCTGGGCTAACTGCTCTGAGATGCTAATCTATTCAAATTAAATAAACTAGCAGACAGAAAAAAAAGTCAATAAAAAATAGAAAGTCTTTTTTATCAGAAATCCTGTCTCCTGAACTTTTTTTCATCCCACTATCTAAGCCACAGAAAATTAATTCTATTGAAGCCAGTGTGTCCAGTCCATGAATTATTCATTTACAATCAGTTGATAAATAAAACTGTAAAAATTCTATGTGAGATATGTTTTTATCCCTTTCTATTCAATCTAACAATTTGCCTTTGTAATTTTGAATAATCAATTGGAGCTTCTCTTGTTCCCACTTAGTGAAAGTAGCTAGTAGCTTTGCATTTTTTGTCTTAGTGAAAATCTGGGGGTTTACAGCTCTTTACACAAACAAGACCTCAACTGCAATAACTCCCATGTCACCAAGGTAAGTTTTTATTCATAAAAGTGACATTTGAGTAACTAAAAGATTTTTAATAGAGATACCTCTAAAATGAATATAAGAAGAAGATTTTTTTTTCCTTCAGAGTCTTCATTTATGCAGAAAATGTCATGTCAACCTTTTTCTTCTGCCTTTTCAACAAATGCTCTTTTCAAACTTAAATTTCAGTTTCATTCTAATATGCAACATGTGCTAATCATATTAGGAATGATTCATTTTATTCAGAATGGCAAACTGCTGCTCTTAGCTAGTTCTTATTTGTAATGCCACTCTTAAATGTACAGCAGAAAAATCTTTCTCAAGGATGAAGTGGCTGTTCTCAACCAGTTCTCTCATATATCTAGCAGTGCTTTACTTCATTTTGTTGACTTTTTAATTTTTCCTGATCAGTCCCCAGACAAAGTAATTTCATAGTATTTGATGATCTCTTATGTTAGGGGCCTGGTATATTTCAGCTTTCTTAAATTTATGTATGAAGACAGAGGTGTAAAATGAATCTCCATGTTAACAAGGTTCAGGCTGCCTCTCACCTACCTGGGTACTGGAGATTTAGGCCTACAGTTTTTTTCAGTAGGGGAGGTACTGGCAATTGCAAGGGGCCTTTAGGATGGAGAGAGGAGGGATAGGATAAGACAGGGTGGATGTGGAAACATGGGCAACAGGAATGTTGGGGACTTTTGAGGAGAAACAGCAATATCCGCCTCTCTCAGCTCAGCCGTTTCCTGGAATATGCTTTTAATATGTTGCAGTGTCACCAGGTAGGTGCCGGTAGCCCATCTCTGAAAGGATATCTTCTCATTAACATCATCCAGTTCTCCATGTACACACTCCTGAAGAGCTCAGGTCCTAACCTCAACAGCAATCTTTTTCTGCTTACCAGCTACTCCCTCCACACAATACTGACCTAAACATTCAGAATGGAAAAAACTTTTACAAGAATTACTTATTGCAGCATAAGGAGAAAAAAATGAGCAGGACATTGAAGAGTTACCAGTGTTCCTATTGAATTAGCTTTTCTCTCACATTCATAAGGGCAGGTATTAGTTTTAGAGACTGACTCAAAGGAAATAGAAAAGATACAGGACCAACCACCCCTTGTCATCCTATTACCTGCCTTTGACACCAAAGAAGTGCTGCCTGCCATCACAGTCTTGAAAAAAACCCTCACTTCACCTTTAAGGGACCACCTAGAATAGGAACAATTTTGCCTCTTTCCTTCTGCCTTTTGTTATTTTCCTCTGTTTTTTCATGCTTCTTAAATTACCTTATTAATTAACAATTAAACTTTATCATCTCAACCTATGAAGTGTTTTAGGACAATAATTTATGTAAAGTATAGTTTAAGGTACTTATTATCCAAAATCTAATACATTTTAAAAAAACCCTAAACATCTCTTTCCAAACTTGAGTTACAGCTATCTCTGATTACCCTGAAAACTGGAGAAAATAAACGATAAAAAGTTGCAGATGAAGCACTCAATTGGATAAGATCGCTTAGTTGTTTCTTATCATACCAATAAATTTACATCTTTTAACTTCTCATGTAAATGTATGTTTTCTGTAAAAAACGCATTGCTGAACTTCTCTCAGAAGGCTTTTTTTTTTCTTTTTGAATCCTAGTCCTAATGAAGCTGATTCCTTGTCCTTTTTTATATGCACATCCTGTTAGAACAGACAAATGGCTTACAGAGGACAGCAATATGACCTTGCCTTTTATTATTGGAATTGCTGTAGTGTAAAGTCTGTCAAAATTTTCATCATAAAATTAAGGTTGGACTCAATGATCCTTGTGGGTCTCTTCCAACTCAGCATATTCTGTGATTCTGTGATTCAGGGACTATGACTCTCTTATCTAGATGTTTGCCCTCATGCTATGGAATTGTACAGGTTCAGGATGCTGAAATAATAGATCTTTACTCTGATTCAATATGGATGACTGTTTTCTTTCCCATTTTGTGTGCTTGAAGATCAATGATCCTAAATTAACATTAAAGTGTTTTAAAGTGGTTCCTTTCTCCTGGCTATTCTCATCTCAGATAATCCATATGACAACATTTAAGATACATATGGATTTAAACTCCTTTGAGAGTGTACATTATGCATATAGGAAACTGTCTGGATATGTAATCATGCAATACTTAATGCCTAAGGCCATTAATTTTGGACTGTTTTATAAATAATACTCATTTTTTTAATTTTGGACTGTTTTATAAATAATACTCATTTTCCTATGTCTGTAATTATGACACATTTTTAAATGAGTGGATGCCATTTAGATGGCAAAGGACTGAAAGCAAACACTATACTAAGTACTTTCTAAAAATCCACCCTTGTTTTACTCTCCAAGTGTTGTTTGTAACAACACTTATAAATTATTGCCTCAATAAAAATCAAAGCCTACAGCTGCAGTGGTATTCTTTAGACCAGGTGATGGGCTGTGTAGTGCAAGGGTTAACACACCCTCTTCTTCTTCCACAGACCTGGACTACAATTTTAGCTCCAAGTCACAAGTGCAAATGGGTTTTGCAAACTTACCCTGGTCCCTTGTGGACAGGTGTCCACATTATAAAGCCATCATGCAGCTTGGGATGACTGGCAGCCTCAGCTTTGGTGGGGCAGAGGACCGGTTGAGTGGTGGCACCCGCACCTCTGCGGAGAGCTGTGCTGTCAGAGACACCAGCCTGCCACCTCTCTCCTTGCACAGTTTGTATCATAAATATTGCATAATGAATATTTGTCTCTGTTCCTGTAACCAGCAGCTGTCGTACCTTATATTTCTATTGTCACTCAAACCCTGCTTTTAGTCCTTACTTTGAAACCTGAAAATCTGTTAAAAGCACAAACAACATTCTAGACAATGTTCTGTATTCCCGAGGCTTGAATGGGACAAGGTGAAATTTTCCTTCTACTTTTTAGAAATGCCACAGCTCCCATGTCTCTCAAAAAACACAGAAAATTAAAAAAACCCCAAACAAACAAAACAAAACCAAAAATCACAACAACGACAAATCCTTTACTGCACTTGTATACCCACAGCACAGAAAACAGGGTCTGACATGAAGATTTCAAGCTTATTCCCTTTTCTGAACTAATTTCCTTTAAAGTCAGGTAGCACATATGCAGTGCTAGCTGGATTCTTTTTATTCCTTTGATGGCACTTGGAGAGCTGCCTTCACTAAGTGTTGTCTATCAATATGCAATTATATTGAGGTATAATCTAAAAATGCCTGTCTGCCTTTCACGTAGAAAGGAAGCTGATCAATAGCAGTAGATTCCAGCATGTGTATGATCCAAGAGTATAAAATATTCGTCATGGAGAAGCAACTGAGTTTCTCTATTTGCATCTTTGTGAACTAGAGGATGTGTGTTTTTTTAATGGATTTTGTTTCAGTGTTTTCTTAAGAAAACAGGACTAACTGACACATGCAAGAGAAATGGAAAGACTACATGATGTAATGACTACTGTGTAAAAGGAGAAAGCCTGGTGCTGTTACAAACAGCATACATTCCTATTTTTATGCAATAAAAATATTTGATGTGTTAGGATTTTTTAAATTATATAAACAGATATTAATCTATGTGGTACGTAATTTAATTGCAAACAATTTCTAAGGATATGCTAAGCGTTAGTATTTTCTCTGTGTGTTGCAATTATCTTCATTATATAACGTGGGAACACCGAGATTTAAAGCAGAAGCACATTTAAACTCTATATGTATTTACTCTTTTTCATTCTTTTGTTCACATAGAAAAACCAGTATGAATAAATATGAAATACCTCTCTACCATCAGAGGCTTTACCACAGTAAAATGTTGATGCTGATTTTATTTATCTATTTTATTGATAATCAACAGGTTCAGTTTATCAGGGCTCAAATTTTCAGTGGTTCTTAATGGCTTTCCTGGAGCAAATTAGAGCAGACAAGTTGTGTCATGTGTTTTTGAACCAAACTGAAGTATTTAGATTCACATAATAGATGTGGTGTATTTCAGTTGTATTTATCGTGTTGTGCCACATTGCTTCATGGGAACAGCAGTTTTCCCCATTCAAATGTTTGCCATACTAGTCTGGGTCTTTTTCAAATGACATTTTCAATCATATGGTCTGATCTGATGGAACAGATTACTTAATGAAAATCTTAGAACTACTATGTTTCCAGTGTGTGTTGAAGAGAAAGATCACTAGAGAAAGATAGAGTGTTTAATTATTTGTTGTTTGTTATTTGAGTCTCAGTTTCCTTAATACACTTAGCAGGTGTAGGTGACACTGTGCATGCTACTTCCAAAAACTCTACTTTTAAAAAAAAATCTTCCATATGCAGCCAATTTCTACAGAATTTTTTAGAATACTTCCTTGTCCAAATAATTTCCTGTAGCCTACTCAATCCATGGTAGACTTGCTTATGAAGAAAGAGCAAGGAGAAGAGTAGTCAGGCTGACCAATGGAAAGTAAAACCCCAGTTTATTATTTAATATATATGTGTGACTCCAAAGCTGAGAATTTTCTGTATGCACTCAAATTACCTAATGATGGTAAAACACTACAATCCCTCTTTTCAAAACAGTTGAAAAGCAGCTTTTATGAGACATACTAGTAAAACACGTTTTCTAATGCTGTTTGTTAAATTCTATGCCCTAAGAAATCAACTGGATGAACAGTTAGGGGCTGAAATAGCCACAAGAAGTTGAATTTGAATGTAAACTGAATTGCCAAGTCTGTTTCTTAAGATTATTGGCATTTGCATTTAAGTGTGACCTGACACAGTAAGTTGTTTGCTAGAGCTCCCAAGAGTTAGCCTATTTTGGAAAAAAACCCACAAAAATTATGTTATTTATCATTATCTAGAATCCAGAACAATGTCTGCTATTTTTTGTACAGAAAAGGTAGTGCAGTGCACCTGAGAGGGAGGCTGGGAGAAAGTACTGAGGCTGCAGTTGGTTTCCATGATTTATGAGCGGGGTTTTTTGACATGGACTAGCACCCACAAGAGACCAAAGCAAACCCACTGTATTCCGTTAAGAAAGAACAGCAAAACCTCTACAGCAAGACGTTTGAATGCTTTTGTCTGCTGGAACAACACTCTTCAGGTTAAAAATAAAAAAGTCTATTATATCTACAATTTTCACAGGTAAAAGAAAGTAAGGTGGAAAGGGAGCTGTGCTATTGCAAGTGTGTTGTTCAAGAAGCTCCTCAGCAAAACAAGTCTAGCAACAGCTGTGTTCTAACCAAGAGAGACATCAAAGTCCTGCTTTGAATCTGATGCTGCTTTGCCTCTGGATTCTGTTTGGGAAGGAGGAATATGTAGTGAGTGCTGTAATGGCTTGAAACTAGTACAGAAAGTATTCCAGCTGTGTAGTTTCTTGAGGCCCATAGTCACCTACAGGTCTTATGGTATTTCTTATCAATAAGTATTCTTTACCAGAGGCACACATATTGAATAATTGTCTTTTTTTTTTCTTTTGTCTCCTAATGTAAACTCTCTGAAATGTGAAAAGATAAACAGGAAACCTCTCTGCTTTTCTAGGAGTTTCCCAAAATATGACCCAGAGTAGGACTTCACAAAGCTAAAGACACACAAGACCTTTCTGGTTGTCAGTGACTGCTGAGAGTCAGTGGCTTCCCCAGGGTGTTACCTACTGACTCTCTTTCGAGGCACAGGAAGAGACTATACGGTCCCCTATGGAAGTCCTTTATGCAATGGGAGCTTTGGGTTGCTAGCCCAAAGGTTATTTTCTTACTATATAGCATTACTAAAATGCAAAAACCACAGCACCGTAATCAAAGGCAGCATGGTTGAAAGAGAATCCAGAAAGAAACCACTGAACAATACTAAACTGTGCACAGAGTGAACAGATTTAAGGCTCTCAAGCCATAAGCCTGTAAGAGCTAAGAAACGTGAAGTTTGACATTTAGAGCTACCTCCTTTTTTTTTTTTCCTCTTCTTTTTTTTTCCCCAATTGGAAATATTTTGTTACCTAATATATTTTCATGGAACTTATATCTAAAAACAGCTAAGCTTTGAAACAGAAATTATTTTTTGATCTCATAGAGAGGACACAGTAAAAAAGAGTTTGTAAATGCATCTGTTTAAAAAAAAAAAAGAGAAAATATCAGCTTCTAGAGTAAAAGTTAAGTCAAGCTTTTAAAATAATTGCAGTGGTTTTCCTTTTCTTTAGCAATGCTTGCTTTATACTTGGGATGGTTGTTTCCCACTCCTGCCTCTACTTCTGAAGAGGAAGGAGTGAAAAATACGTGCTGAACAGCTAATTTATCAGCCTGACATTACCATCCATCAAGAGGAGAGGCCTGCTGTTAGGAAAATCAAGATTATTGGTTCACGGGTTTTGTTACCTCTTGTGAAATGAGGGCAAGTTTAACAATCTATGTATCTGAGAGATGTTCTGGGCATTTCGATCCCCAAGACCCATACATCACTTCTTTTTCTGCAGTCTGCTGTGGTGGTTGCTGTCTTCATTGACTCTCTCTCTGACAGTTCTGCTGCTACAGAACCTTTTCAAAGCATAAAGGACTTGGTTTCTTTTCCTTCACAAGCTATGAAGCAGTCCAGTACAAGTTTTGAATACTCTCAGGTTAATCTTAGATTTTACCATGTATTTTGTCAGTATAGCACTTTATAAAGTGTAGCAGACTCCAGTAGCTCAGGGCTGATGGCAGGGAACATGTCAGCAGCAACTTACAGACACCTCCATGAAGTGTCCTGCTGTTGAACCGTAGCTCAAGGGAGGGAAGCTGTGGAAGCCAAAAGGCTTTTCATACGACAGTGGGTAACTAAGAGTAGGTGAGCAAGTTTAGCCCTATGGTGATTGAGGACTATTTTCTTAGTAAAAATAACAAAGAAAACTCTAATGAACAAAAATTAGACTTTTTTTTCCTTTCCATTAAAAAAAAAAGAAATCAGAAATTGAAGGGATTTTTTAAAATCCAGTACATAGTAATAGCTACAAATTCAATAAAAGTTCAAAAGCTACAATCTCTCTCCGATCTGGTTGAAAATCTTCCACTGGTGTTTTTTTATGGCAAAGGAATGGTTGTGTGTATTCTAAGTTTACACAATTATGGCCTGAAGGAGTTATCCAAAATGTAATTCAGATTCCCATGTAATCAACATTCAGCTCTGCAGCACAACAAAATATGGACAGGCCTATTAATGAAGAAATATAGCTGTGTAATCACATTCGGGACTTTGTATGATGCTTGCATGATAATACTTAGTGGAATGATTATACCCAGCCCTTTCAAACCTACGTCTACTGAATTCAAAACAGAGGAAATTTGCAGATTGTATCTTTACAATCGTATGGATACCAGACCTGATTGCTTGCCAAAGACTTCAAAACCTACCACTTGGTGATGAGACTTAATTTTACCAGAAATTAGCTCTCAGGTTGCAGTTATATTTCAGAAAACAGCATTTTGTTTCGCTTTGTTTTGTTTTGTTTTTTAATTTGTCCTGACCTACTGTATGAAACGCAGCGAGACAGTTACATTATGGGAAGAGAGTACACAATATCAAGATGCAAAAATATGTATGTAAACTGGAGGATGGCATAGCAGTAGGTGATGCTTTTTGTAGGCAAGGAAGGAATCAAGAGGAATCTCTACAGTTCAGCCTGCTCTGAGAGAGTACTTACAGATCTTTAGTATATGATCATATGATCATTTTCCTTTGTTATTTTCTTTTTCTTAATCACATTTGCATGAAAGCTATCAACAACTATTGAACTGTTTTAGGACACAAGACTTCTCTGAAAACCAGAGCAGCTTCTACTTACCTGCCTTCTGGGCTTGGCAGCAACATTGGCAAAGCAAGTGGGTCATTGACTTTGTGAGGAATAGGTGCTGATCTGTCACACATAGGAAGTTAACAGCTTTCAAAACCCTCCACTTGAAAGACTGATATTTTGTCAGTATTTTTTTCTCAAATGTGAATGGAAAGAATAGTATTTAATTCCTGTGTGATTTTGATTGTGTCTGTCTTGGCCTTTTATAATCTTTAGATGGTAACATTCCAAATAAATGGTATAGGTATTTCATATACATAAGTTTTATAAATGGCTTACTGTGCACAGTAAAATAAAGTCCCACATTTCAGTGCACTTTACAATTCCACTCTTTTGGCCCTCAGTATTTCTAGATGTTGAGCATGGTTCTAAAACACTTCCATAATATGTCTTGGAGGATTTTTCTGAAATAAGGTTGTAGAATATGTCTGATTATTGCCATTGCTTCCAATAAAAATGGTTATACTTCGCTGAAGAATCTGTCAAATCAAAGCTAGAAGGGGTGCTATCATTTTGTATGTTAACTTGTATGACTAATGTTGCAAGTGTAATTTAGATGACATTTTACTAACCACAAAACACTCACTGTTTGCTAATTACAACTAGCAGGTTCTGAGCAGGCTGATATTTTTAATTAGAACTTATACAGTAGGATTTGACTTAGTTTTGGTTTTTTTAAAACAATGTTTGGAAGTTGGACAGTGCCCTCTGCTGGACTTAGGCTCCCATAGCAGTAGTTTGCAAAGTGCCCCAAATGTTGTCAATTAGTGAAAATGAACACAGTGTTGCTCTGCAGAAGGGATTTACTGGTTTCGAGGAAGTATACTTTGATTTAGTCCCTTTTTGCATTCTGCTGTACGTGGAAGCATACTGTGCAACAAAAATTGGTCTCATTTTAGATGGCAAAGAGCTTTTGACTAATTTAGTTTGAACCCTGTTGGCTAGGACTGACAGTGAGACTTTATCACAGCGAGCAGCAGGAACATGTAGTGCTATGTATTCCAATTTTTGCAAAAATAAACTCAACATAGTAAGAGCATATTCATCTTCAGAAATAAGGGTGATGAAGAAATATGCAGTTGAACTTACTTTTTGTGTCTTTAAGACTTACATGTCTTTATTGCATTATTTCTCAGTTTAAGAAGTTATACTGAGAAGTCAAAAATGTAATTTTTCTTTTTATCCCTTCTTTAAGGTATTTGGATTTTTTGTTTGTTTTTTTTTTTTTTTTTGAGGGGAGTGGTTATAAAAATAGCAACACTACCAGTTTCACTTAATAATTCTAATCTCATGCCTTTGGACTTTCCCAGAGTCCATTAAACAAAAAACAAACAAACAGAAATCCCCTAAAACAAAAATAAAAACAAACAAAACCACAAAAAAAACCCAGACAAAACAAAAACAAAATCCAACCCAAAAACCAAACAAAAAACCCCACGACAAACAAACAAAAAACCCACAAACAAACAAAACCAAAACAAAGCCATTTATCCAGAATGTAACTTTAATTTACAATATCTCATAGCAAAGGAGACAGAGAGAGATGAATTTCCCTAGTAATTTAATTGAAAACGTTTGGTGAATTTACAACATGAATTTAAAATCCTTCAAAGATAGACTATAAAACTGTAATAATTCAGCATTTACAGGAAAATTGAAATTAGTAGCATAGAAAGCATTACATATCCATTCATGAAACTTTCATGGTTTTTAAATCACTTCTCTAGTTTTTCTCAGCACAGAAGACATATGGAGGGAAATAGCTGTATAGGGTTAGCTGTGAGTGATTTCTATTAATTGACTGGCAAGTTGTTTTATACATTAGCCTAAAGATGACACAAAGCAGCTCTTTTGTTTATTATGTGTTGCATGTTTTCTAAAAGTCTGCAGACTTCTTAAAAAGCAGATTGCCCGTGCAGAGCAGCTGCTCTGTGTCAAAATATGCATCCTCTCTCTGCTCACTTCAGAGGTGCACTTCTTGGGAAAAATGCAGCCCATCCCCCAGCACACACTCACTCACTCACTCACTCTCATGACGGCAGCTCTGGAGCAGAGATGAAGATGTGCTCCCAGAATACTCTGTCCACTCATAATATTGCACTTCAGTCAGCCTTTATTTACATATGCCTGCAGCTGTGAACCTCTTTGCTTCACCAAGTGAGGTCTGTGCCCTCTGCAAGGAGCTGTGAGCTCTGAAGTGACAGACCTCCACATTAATGGTCACAGTTGGTCATTAGCTTTTCATTGAATCTTTCTTGATGTCCTGTTAATGAACTCCCCACTGGCTTGTTGTGAAGATTGGTCAAGGTAGACAGTACTGGTAATTTATAGCTGAACCCCCAGCAGGCAAATGGCCTCCACTGAGTAACTGCAATCAACATAGTACTACTAAGTGGCAGCACGTTCTTCCTAATTTATTTCTCAGTTGTAGCTACTTCATGTTGAAAGGAAGCTTTGGATTCTATGTTGAAAAATATGTTTACATATTTTATTTGGGGGTGGGAGGAATTTCTTTAAGAATTGAATAAGGAAAACAGCCTTAATTTTACAAACTCTTTTTTTTTCCGACATATTTTTGCCCTTCACAGAGCATGTTTTCTTAAAAAAAACATTTCTATGCACATGAATATTCACCTCTAAAAGGCTCAGAAGCCCTCTCAGTGCAAAAATTAGCTCTCAGGTGGTCCCTGTTAGATGCGGGAGCCTGGAGAGCTTTGATGGTTCAGCACCTGTGGTGTCTAATCTCTGTGAATCATGGATAAATTGGCCAGAAGGTACAGTCCCTCTAGCTGTGATCTTGCTAGCTCTTAAAAGTTATAAAGTTTCAGCCGGGCCCTGGCTTGATACGAAAGCTCTGGAAAAAGCCCAAGAAGTGGCAGTGATGCATTAGGTAGCACTCTTCCCTTTAAGACTGGTAGACAGTGTCATAGGGGTTATCCAATTATCACAGGATCCTGCCTTGGCTTTAGATGGGCAGGTACCTTTCCCCATTTCAAGAGTGAACAGATTCCACAGTGGCCAAGACATTCATAATCCTTTAAGGTTTTATATTTTCATTTTCACTAGTTCAAGTACCATAATTTTGATGCAAAACCAAAAAAAAAAAAAAAGGTGGTATATATCTGCAATGAAACTGCCGTAAGAAACTGGGTTTGCATGTCCTGGGCAAGGAAATTTATCATGTTCTATTACAGGTTTTCATGCACTTGATGCAGATTAAGTGGTATCCCGATGCTCATCTCATTTCCTGCAAATGGCTTCAAGATTGTAAAAACCTTTCCCCCCAATGCTTCCAAATGGCACTTCTTGAGCTGTGTAGAGATTAAGGAGTTGAGTTTCCAGGAAGGTGTCCTGACCATTGCTCCCTGAGGTGTAGAAATAGGAGCTATGGTTGTCTTTAGAAAGACAGTTTTTGCCCTCTCATTGAAGATACTCACCTTACATTTGGAACTTTGCTTTAAGTTATATGAGATTATAAAAATTTCTCATTAGTCAGAGATTCTATTTCATACTCTTTGATTACAAATGAGACCCTTCTCTCCATCCTGGTTTCAAGTACTGGGATACTCCTGTTTCCTTAGCAGGTGCTGCTGACAAAGCATGTGGCTCCAACCAAAACTTTGTGAAATGACTAAAAGCAACTGAGTTCCTAAACAGCTTGTGAAAGCAGCACAGATGGTACTTGCTTGATGTTGCCCATCTTGAACACAAACATTTAATTCTGCACCTTTTATGGTGTGGATGTGAGAGTTCGAGACAGAGGAGTCATATGCTTTTACAGAAAACCATAAATCATTTCATATAAATAAAACATGTATTTAATAATTGCTCATCTTGTTATGTAGCATCCTGCATTTGTTTCCATGCTAAAAAGTAAATAAGATGTTCAAATATTAATGTCAGATGTTTGAGAAGGACCAGGTCCTGACCCAAAACAGTGTATTTTTTAAGAAAATTCATTGAACCCAGATGGACTTATGGCATCTTGATACAGAATGAAGTAGTGCTAACAATGTTTTATTCTTGTATTTTGTCCAGGAGCTATGGACAGTGAGCTTTAAAATCCTAAAATCAAAAACTGAAAGTGCAAATAAAATATAAATTTGGTCTCAGCAGTAATACAAACTCCATGAAAATACTCTTGGGGGGTGGGTGGGGTGGAAAACACTCCTTAAATCACAACACTTCCTTAAATGACTGTGTATTATCCACTAAAGAAATGCACATAGCAGTTTAGAAGAGATGATGCATGTTGAGACAAATATCTTTACAGCACTGAATGGGAAATCTTTAACTATGTGTCTGTCCTCCCGTTTTATCCAATCTTAATGACACACAAAATGTGTGCTAAGTACTGTTTCGATCCCTGTATGTGCTCTGGATGAACCCTGAAGCCAAGTGGTGCAAACATAATGCAAGACGCAATGAAAATAAACCAAAGTGAAGGCATATTACATTTTTAAATTTTCACTATAATGATTAAATCAGTAACACTGTACATATATAGAACTTCTGCTCCTTGCTGCATGTACCCGATGGTTATCTCCATTCTTAATGCGAGACATCCCACAATGTACAGAATGAGTTTATGTGTGCATTTTTTCAAGTGTCAGTGTTTAATAGCTTC
Organism: Neopelma chrysocephalum; assembly: GCF_003984885.1. NCBI lineage: Eukaryota > Metazoa > Chordata > Aves > Passeriformes > Pipridae > Neopelma > Neopelma chrysocephalum. The sequence goes on from NW_020897737.1 coordinate 7,386,898, forward strand.
CTGCTAAGATAGCTTAGCAGTGAGCACACATCTTTCTGCTGGATGTCCCTCGGGAATGGTAGTCTACAGGAATATACCAGCCTCTCTGCAGAAACCATTGCAAAGCTGAACTAACACAATATGATTGCAGGTCTATTTTATCTAACCTTTATCTTTTTCAGAGCCAACATTGAAATGTTTTGTTAAGTTAAGACTTAACAAACATAACTTTTGTTAAGCTAAAACATGGTTAAGCTAGGTCCTTTTGGAAAAACATAATCTTTGATTTCCTTACCGAAAAAGAAAACTTAGTGAAAGAATAATAAAAAAAATCCTGTTCTTATGTATAATTTCATTTTTATTATATTTATTTTCAGAAAATGTATTGAACCTAGCATCAAGACAAGTAGATACTTTTGAAAATTTTCTACTAATATATTTTTTTAATCAATTAAAGTAACTGACTCAAAAATGAAACTTTTTTTTACAGATTTTGAAATAACATATTTTCTTACATTCTTTGTAACAGGTGGTTCTGCTAATCTAACCTGCCGAGCTTTCTTTGGATATAGTGGAGATGTCAGTCCTTTGATCTACTGGATGAAAGGGGAGAAGTTTATTGAAGATTTAGATGATAGTCGAGTCTGGGAAAGTGACATTAGGTAAAAGAAAAAGCTTTTTTTTTTCTTTTTTACTCTATATTTTTGTGATACTTAATGTTAATACTTTTTATCACAGACTAACTCAGGAGCACTTTGGGTCTGATCCCTTTTTGCAACATCCATACTTTATCTTTTTGTCTCCACAAGTAGAGAACAGAAAAATGCACTACTCAGCCAGATCGGATGTTAGAGAGCTGCAAAAGCAGAATAGCTGCCCAAAAAGTGTTGTGGTGTTGACCAACTGGAATTTACATAGTGACTTTTTCAAACTGTGACAGTCTACAATAACAATTGTCAAGACACTTAGTAAGATGAAATAAAGAAAAATAAATACATCAAGAAAAACAGCTCAAAAAAGCATTTTCAAACATAAAGTCTTAAATAAATGTCGAAGTCTGACTTCCTTTTTGGGATATTTTGATTTATTTTCTTCAGGAAAAAAACCTGATTTTTCAGGGATGTTATGTGGCCTGTGAGAGCCAAGGATCCTGTTATGTGGGCTGCTTATATCTGCTGAAATACTGGCATTTGTGTCTTGTACTTCTACTGCTCCTAGAAGTGCTGTCTCCTTTGGAAATTAAGGAAAAAAGTGGATTTGTGTTGAGAATTGCATGCTTGACATGGCATACCAACTCCTATCCAATATGAAGCATCTGCTCAGATATGAAGGGATTCCTTTTTCATTTATAATTCTGTATGTGTATATATCACTGAGTTTATCATGGATAAACCCAGAAATAAAGGCACATCTAAATATGCACGTCATAGTCTAACCTTAGACAGCAACTAAGCACCACACAGTGGCTCACTCACTCCTCTGTTATTCCCCTCGGGTGGGGAGAAGAATCAGAATAAAAGTAAAACTTGTGGGTTGAGATAAGAACAGTTTAAAAACTGAGACAAAATAAAGGATTATAATAATATCAATAATATTAATTATAATAATAAACATATATTACTAATAATAATTGTAATGAAAATGAGAGATAGAGGAATAAAACCCAAGAAAGACAATATAATTGCTTACCACCCACTGATCAATGCCCAGCCTGTCCCCAAGCAGTGATCCACAGCTCCTAGTCAACTACTCCCAGTTCATATATTGGGCATGGCATCCTATTGTATGGAATAACCCTTTTCCCAATTCTGCTCACTTATCCTGGCTATGTTCCCTCAAAACTTTTTGTGCATCTGCTCACTAGCAGAGTGTGATACACTGAAAAGTCCTTGACTTAGAGTAAGCACTGCTCAGCAAGAACTAAAACATTGGTGTGTAATCAACATTATTCTCATACTGAATTCAAAACAATATGCTGTACCAGCTACTGAGAAAAAAGCTAACTCTGTCCCAGAAAAGTGAGACAGTGCATTACAAAGGAAACTAAGAAATCATAGATGTGTTATCTATAGTGATTGTCTATAAGAGAACAAAATTAGCCTATTTTACTTCACTTCTTACATGGATATTTACAGTGTCAGCAAAAGACATGAAGTCAGGCTCATTTTCAGCTAAATATTGGACTTCTTCAGTGTAATCAAAGTAACAGAAACATTCCCTTTAACAAAATCAAGAAGACCACCTAGATACTCAAGGTCATCATTGCCAGATATAGGCAAAGTGGAAACGTATTTCACCCCTGTGTATTTCGAGGTCAAGACCAATACACTAATTGGCACATGACACTCAGATCAGTTATATTTTGCATCTAAAGCTTTTCCCAAGCCCTTCTACCAGTGACTTGGCTTTCTGTTGACTAACAAAAAGGTGAAAAGAACTCTGTTACAACTTTCTTGTTTTGTGGAGGGAGGAGCAGAAAGGCTGGTTTCCACTTCTTACATCAGGTGTGACATGAGGGAGCAGCCTGGAATAATTTGTCATTTGCTTTCCTGGGTTCCTAAAACCACTGATGGTCTTGCTAAGAAGGAAAGAAAATAATGTGAAGACAGGTGGAGTCTTACACAGGAAGTCTTTGGTATGAACTAGAGGCATCTGGCATACCAGCTCTTTCTACTTTTATATAATACATAATCAAAACTTATACTGCATTCTAGAAATAATCTCTCAGACCATGGCATGAACATATTGTTTCTGAGCGGCATATTGAAAAGCCTCAGAAAAAGCACAAATACTGTCTTTGGCCCAGACTCCTAGTGTGACTAAACCCCAAAACAAGAGTTTTCCCTTTTCTCTCTTCTAACGTTCCAAGACTTCATGGATCAGGGTCTCCATCAGAGTGTGCAATGACATATAATCAGTGTGCATATCATTCTGCTTAAAGAAGACAATGAACTGAAGCTCTCATTAACATTTACAGAACCAATACTCCTCATTAGAAGTGAGGAAGGAAAGGGTATGACATAATTTGATTAAGATTGCATCAAATCATGGCCAAGTTTGAAGCCAGAGAGTTGTAAGTTGTAAGTAGCATTATTATGTCATGATTATCCAGTGCTCCACTATGACACAAGCAGAATAGCAGTGATGGTTGGTTTTTTTTCCTCAGGGTTCTCAAGGAACATCTCGGGGAGCAGGAGGTTTCCATCTCATTGATTCTTGACTCTGTCGAAGAGGCAGACCTGGGGAATTATTCATGCTACGTTGAGAATGGAAATGGGCGCCGGCATGCCAGTATTCTTCTACACAAAAGGGGTAAATATGCAGCTTTTCTCCATGAAATGGTAAAATGTAGGGGAGATCCATTTTTTATAGAGCTTCTTTCTGATGCAAGCATGAATTTTGGCTTCCTAAGAACTAATAGTCAATTATTATTTTCCCCTAGGAATTTGTACAACTTGAAAAATAAAACAGAAAGGATGTTGTTAATTATGGCTGCCACTGGAAAAAATACAGTAACACCTTTTAATTATATGTCTATAAAAGATGCATTTAATAATTCCTTAGTTTTGAACTTAATAAAGGCTCAGTAGAGAAAAATATTAGGAAACAACAGCTAATACAACTGCAATAATTTTCTGTAAGAAACAAAATCAATTATTTGAAAAACCAACAAAAATACATTCCACTTCTATCAGAAATGCCACCTAAACCCCATGCCAGGAGAGTTCCTTCATTGCCTAACTGTGGACATTTTCCTTCTAACACTTTTGTTTAACATCAACATTTCTGAAGTGAGACATCATGACAGAAACTTCTAAGGACCTTCCTGTTTCTCCTCACCAGTCACATCCCATGATTCCACCCTGTCTAATAGCCACAGCCATCTCCCACAGAGATGATTACAGAGAGACGGAGAATCTCTTGCAAATCAAGGCTCCCAGACCCATTTTGTCCACTTTACCTCTCAGAGGGTGCTCCACATGCCAGGGATTGACACTCGCCACCCTCAAGCAGCATCCCGCTGGCCTAAGAGAGCAAAGAATGAGCAGGAGCAGTGTGTGCACTTTGCTGTCATTACTGTGCTTTTTTTAGACTGTTTGTAAAGGTGAGCAAACCAGGTTCTTATTGTGGTGCTGAAGTACTTTTGGCATCTCAGTTTATATCAGAGCAGTGATGTCTTTCCTAAATTTACTTTTGTAGCATGCAAAGTCTGTCTAAGTTTAGAAGGAAACCATAAATCAAGATAGTGTGACCAAATTATTTAAACATATTATGTACCTCCAATTAATTGAATAGAACTAATTTGTAGCCATTTTTCTGAACTCGTCATTGCTTCTTAAAAGATGCAGATGTGAATAACCAGGTGTGCTGCTTAGCCTGGCATTTGCCACATTTTCTTGAATTCACTGAGATAAGAAACTAAGGTATTAAGTAATTGAACCTCAACGATATACCGGTTAGTAGTCATATACTCCTCGTTCAGAGATATTTGAACCTGAAGCAAGATCTTAACCCAAAACACCACTGAAAACCTATGGCTTGTCCTTAATAATTAAATTAGTTGATGAGACACCAAAAATAAAGATTTTTTAAGGCTTAATTACTTTAAAGGCTTTTTAAGGTTTTAAATTACTCTAAAACCAATACTTGACATGATGAGTCCTTATTTTCTCTTCCATACAAGCAGTAGCTGCAACACTGACAACACATACTTCTTTTCTGTTCTGTGACCACCAGATTTTTAATCTAACAGTGTAGGCATGAATTTTGAAAGAGTCTGCTTTCCTTGCTTCCTTTTTTGTAGAACTCAGTAAGTCAAACACACCCTAGTATGTGGCCTCATGATGACATACTTCAGAGGAAATAATCTCAATATTTAATTGCCCTTATGAATAGTAAAATGATAAAAACAACAAAAAACACCCCAAAATATTTTTTCCTCTTTAAGTAAAGCTGAATCTGAAATTGATTTGAAAGCACAGTCTGTTGTGCCCTCAAAAACCAAAATGTACCTGATACAAGCCTTCTACACACTTTGCATGTTGACAACTGTTTCAGTGAAATGATAAATTAAGCATGACAGATAAAAATTTGAGCTAGTCTCTGATGTCTCCTAGGAAGAGAAGCTTTACACTACTTGCTTAGTCTTCTGTATATCACCATGACAACCTTTCGGTTTAGGTTTCCTTGTTTAGATCCACATTTAGTTTCTGCTAGGAATGAGTTAGCTGTTTATTAATTTCTGGTTATTTGGCTGACTTAGAACAATTGGGACCTAACAATTAGGAAAATTTGCTTCCTGAACACTAAGACATTTGCAGAGGTATTAGTTTTGGCTGGTTTTCTAGTTAGTGATCTTTTTTTTCCAGCACTATAAGTCAACAAAGATGCTGAATCTGGAATGTTCACTTCATACCTGAAAAAGAAATTATAATCCTTTTTAATCTTCCTCTGTGGAACATTATCACCAGGATCAGAAGGGACAGCAAAGCAGAAAGCTCTGCTACTGAACAAAGAGCGTTCCTGGGAAAAGAGGTATTTAGGGCTAAACGCTGCAGTGGGAATTCAGGTACAAAGTTTAAGCCTTTCAAACATCCTTGCAACTGCTGCTTCAACCTGGTCAGTATAGTCTCTGTAAACTTAAAAAGTCCAGGGGGAGATTTTAGAAATACCTACAATTAACAGCCCCTGAAAGGGCAAGAAGTCCAAAGTCTAACTCACTAGCAAAACCCTGGATGCATCTTCCTTAACCTTCCCACTGGTCAGCCCAGCAGGAACACACTCTCCTCACAGAAACCACAAGCAGGATCCATCAGATGGTGGTCCCTATCACAAACCACTGCCTGGCACATTCAGACAGGAAGAGGGGGCTTCTGCTCTTTCCCTGACATGGCACTGGAAGGGATAGCCAGAGCTTCTCGTTTCCTGAAATCAATTAATTTCAGGAAGGGAGCAGAACATAGTGCCCCCAACTCCAACACCACTTGTGCAGGAAAAGTGAACCTCGTTTCAGCATCCGGCACCGGCAGAAGGCTGAGGCGCCTCGTACCTCCCTCTAGTGTGGACACCGGTGCTCTGCATCTCGGGGAGCTGAGCCCTTATTTTCTCCTGAGCTTCTTTTGTTTTCTGATGCAAGTAGAGAAAACCTATGATCTATGTTTTTCTGCTGCCAGCTAACCATTTTTAGACTCCTAAATTTCCTCAGATGCTGTGCATAGGGAGCATTTAACTCGAAGCTAAAGGCAGTAGAGCGTTTTAAGCATGACAATGACAATACTGTTTCCTTTTCTTGTTCATTCCTACAAAATTTATCCAAGATAATCAGAAAGAGAGGGATAAGAACTCAGGAGATTTAACTCTCATTCCTTTCCTCCAGCTTTTGACCAAATCCGTTTCACCTTTACAATAATCAAGTTATTTTCTCTTTTGTCTAAGAAAAAAAAATCTACTTGTTATAATCTAAGGCTGATTTTGTTACGTACTGGTGATAGTTACCATCGATCATCTGTAGCAGTTACAGGCTAATCTTCATCCAGGTAGGGGAACCTTCTAGGATTAATTTTTAGAGTGATACTGACAGTAGCTAAGCACAAATTTATTAATAACAGACCACATATTGAAAATGAGATGAGGTGGATCACACACTATAATTCTATTTTTTTCATTTTTTTTCAATTAAAGAAGAAAAGCCCATAGTCTATCAATGTAGTAGATAAAAATGTAATGCATAAGGAAAAAGTATTTCTCTTCTATATTTTTATGTATTGACAAGTATGTCTTCCATGCTGGATCACCGTCCTCATAGTCTCATTTAATCATAGAGTGTGTTGTAAATACAGACTATTATCTAATTATGTGATTATTTTCTGGAAATTCTTCTCTGCATATCTGCAAGTAGAACTCTAAAGCAAAATAATGTCAAATATTATTTTGTCATTATTCTTGAAATGGTATTGATATTAAAAGCTTAGTAATATACCTGTATTTTTCCTGGGACAGACACCAGAACTAAGAGCAGGTGACATACTTTTATGCATTTTTTCAAAGAATCTACTACTATTTCTTCCCATTTTCACAGTATTATCTGATTTCCTGTCCTGGGCTTCTTTTATATTTTTGATTGGTTTTCCTCTGTCATAGGTGTTCTCAATGGACATATAGGGATTTTGCTGACTATGAGTTAATGAGGAATAGTTAAAATCAGGGTTTTTTTCAGGACAAAAACCCCCATATTTTCACTGATATATATTGTTTAGATAAAGAAATTTAGTCTGTTTGAAATTGCCCATGAGAATATATGTTTGAAAAATATAGAAGTTAATATTTCCTAGATGGAATGCATATTGAGGAAACAAGTAGGTAGGTATACTTTAAACTCACCACTTATTAGTGTATAGACATCATATTAATACTTCCTGTACAGTATAATGGCAAATTCTGAACAGAAAATAATTCTGAGTTCTCTGGTTATTAATGATACTGAATTACTGACAAGTACCTTAAATTACAGTGTCATTCACATAATAGTGTAAATCTGGTTTATTACTTAAAGACTTGAATGTCTTAAGTTTTTGATCTCATGAGCATTTTCAGTCACCAGGACATGATTTCTCACAGTGATGAGTGACAATTAAGACTTAAAAGAGAAAAGAAACTGGTTCTTTTCTAACCTTTACAAAGAAACTGCAGGTGTTATTTCTCCCTTTAGTGCAAAGCTTTACAATGCTTCTGAAATTTATGCATAGAAACTCAATACGTGAAATATGAGAACAATGAGTTTTATATTTCAGCCTCTGTTACTTGGTCCTAATTACTTGACCATTGCAGTAAATCTCAATGGAAGCAAAACTGTTGTAGAGCTCTGATCCACTTGGTCAGTTAAACCTTACACATGTATATCTTCCAGTGTATAAAGCATTCAGTTTTCATTCTACACTGCAGGAAAAGCTTTTCTGAGATCCTCAATGGCTTTTAGAATTGGAATTGAAATTGGGTTGGACTTGATGGAAATTGATTTTTCATCCACCTGTGTCCATTGAAGAAGTCTTAGGGTTGTCACTGTGCTCAGCAGTGCAAAGGTTTGTTCACTCAAGAGGTCCATGACATAGGGCCAAAAGCCAAATATCAGCTCCCTTCTGTCCCAAACCTAACCAAAAGTGACTGCTCTTTTTACACTCAATCTCATTTAAAATCAGTCAAGGAAGTACAATACTAGAGACCTCTGTCTGACAGAAACTCTTCATAAGACCATTGTCTTAGTAAGGTTTTTCTCATCCCATAGAAAATTGTACTAAGACAACTCCAGTAAGAAGGTTAGTAAGATTACTCAGCACGTTCCTGAATCTAACTTTCCTCTGACAAATCTTACTTCTGACAATCTGTCAAACGAGTTGGTTTGTTTAACAGATTCCTTTTTAAAACAACTTCTGTACCACTTTTATCACAGTTTTTCTCTTTATGTAACGTCTAAGTGCAATTCCAACCTTGATTGGCAAGGACGAAAATATTTTAGAATAAAATGTCACAAATTGTTCCCATAACCCATGCAGAGCTAAATTATTCATTAATGCTATCCTCAGAAAAAAATGTAAACAGTATGTTTTACGATCTTACATCCTTGGAACTCGGTAGTCAATTTTTTCCCCATATTTTTAGCACCTCCAAGTGCTTTTTACATTAATTTCTTTCAGAAGATCTAAAAAAAGTAATTGTGTGGGCTCTCTGATTTCTGTAGCGCAATAAGCAAATAGAAGCTCTTCTAATCAGGAAGATTTTAAGTCATACACAATTCATTAATTTTGGGAGGCTAACCAGAGATTACTGCAGTTCCACACCGTGACACTTCTTTCCTTCAACCTACATTATAAACTGCCTTTAAAATGCAGTGTTATGTATTTAAATGCAGTAAACTTCGTTTTACTTTCAGCTGTATTTTTCCAACCTTATCCTCTTTTGAGCTAACATACTGTTGGAGATAATCAGTGTAATTATTCTCCTGCTGGGAACAGGTATCCCGCACTTCTCAGAAGAAATAAAAATGTCATTGGTAAGAATATACTTCTATTATAACAATTTACTGACTCTCTTCTAATAACACTGGAAATCCAACAGCAGCAAGGCTCAGATATCCTGCCTGCCATACTAATGAATAGCTTAATAAGACCCCTGTCTTGCATTTGCACACATATATGCATATGTATATATAATTCCAAACCTGACCAGCTCTTTTTCATACACAAATCAGGAATATATATTATTTCTTGACATAAAAAAATAATACAAGGTAACTAGGTCTCAATAGCTCTAATAAATAAAATGAAACTACTGCATTGAAAACCATATTGAAAACCACAACTAAATTTAGCTAGCTTCAGTGAACTCTGCAGACATCTACAGGCACATATAGCCTATACTGGCAGAAGGCATATACTTTGTGCTAAGAAATTATTTCATAATTAAGCTAATGAATAGCCCAATTCTGTTTCTACTGTTATCAGGAATATTATTGTCCTACAATATCCATCTGTAACTATTCACAACAGTACCCATAAGGCCATCCAGGTACCTGAAGCACAAACAGATTTTGTTTGGCAATTTGAAACAAACAAAAATCCTAAAAAGTACTGACTAGATTTTATATATGTGCAGTGTGCATATTGGATATGCATACGCTGTATAAAGCTGTGTTTCCATATGCTCAACTTTGGGAAGGTAATTTGTTTTACAGCAATGCCATAACAAATGCTGTACTAAAAAGGAGGGGGAAAAAAACAGAAAAGAAAAAATGCACATACTTCTCCATTTTCAAGCTGTATTTGTTTCTTTGTTCCTAACCTAAATTCTGCCTACTCTTTACTGCTAATGTCTGAAATGACACTCAGTTGAGTATTCCTGTGTTAGCCACCTTCCTTCTTTAGTAGAGACACACCCATTCATAACCAAAGTTGTATGTAACGACACATCAGTCCCTGCTCCCCTTCCAAATTATCTCTACATTTCCTTTAATAATTGAAGTCTATGAAAGTATACCTAAACAAACTGAAAATTGCCTCTAACCAAATCATATCTCTCTGAGTTAAATCATCAAAGACAAGCAGAGAATGGAAATCAGTTTAGGCCACAAAGTTGCAAAGATTTATTTATGTGCTAACCTGAAACTCTGTTAATAGTCCTGTTGACTTCAGAGGGATTACTTATAGTCCATGAAGTTGAGCAATCTGCGTAAGTGATTGCAGAATTGAAACCTTAGATAGACTGTAATTGGATTTTGAAAAAGGCTCAGAAACTGAATGCACAGCTATAAATCACATGTCCTTGAAGAGTTATATATCACAAAAAAAAGAAAAAGAATGTTTGAAATATAATTATTTTTCTTAGTAGTTCAGCTGTGAGGACTAATTAATGAATAAAATTAATTTCAAATTATCACAGATCATTTAATGTAAAGTCCCTGAAGCATGTCATATAAGTCAAAAGATATGAATCTTTGACAGAACACTTTTATTTACTTTCTTGTTACAACTCCAGCTACGAAAAGTGAATTACCTGCATGACCCAGTGAAAGGAAGTTTATCAAATATTAGAGCCAGATGAAGATCAAAGATATATATTACAAATGTGCCCAATAATTATAAAAGTATAAAATGAGTGCATTTATTTATTACCAGTCATATCATGCTAGATATTTGGAGAGGACACGTGCTTTGTTTTAATTAGCTGTCTTTTTCACTGGGTTCCTTGGGCGAAGCCTCCTGCTAAGGTTAAATAATGTAGCCATTGGTCAAAATGCTTGTAACAAATCTTGTTTTAAATTGAAGCTATTTATTCAGAAAACAATCTACTACTACTGCAGTAATCAATGTGTTTTCCCCTGGAGTAGAACTGCTCCTGTGCTACTGGAGGACTGTTGTTAATTGCCTGTAACTAAATGATTGCTGTGCTTCTGGATGTAACTTTCTGGCAACTCGTTTTTTGTGTTTAACAGAATGTCTGTCCCCCTAAAGGTTAGCCAAGTAATTTTCCTCTACTATTTTCTACGTTCAGTCTCACCTACTTAAGGAGGGCCAGGTCTGTAATTTGAGCAACACAACACAGAGGCTAAATTTGCATTTTTTGTCTCTCCCTTCTGATGTGGAATTGTGCTGAAATTGAATCTTTTTAGTATGTAGTCACTACAGCAAACTTGAATTTCAGCAGGAAAAACAGATCACACTTAATAGGGAGTATAATGCCTGCTGCAGCAACTGAGTGCTCAAATCACTATGAAAAAGGCAGAATAAAGCAGCAGAAAAAAATGTGCTTGTAAAGGTAACCATACACTCTAACCTTGCTGCTACACTTAATTCAGCTTTAAGAGTCACTACATCACTGTTGAAATTGTTGACATACACATCACCAACACCCCTGGCATTCACAGAGCACCTTTCAGGAATAACCTCTCCTAGGAAGGATCCAGAGCACCTTCCCCAATTCACATTGGTAAAACAGAGGCAAAGAAATGTGAAATGGCTTCAGTCACCTGAGGGGCCAACAACAGAGGCAAGACTGAGCATTCTGCTTCTCACACTTTGAGTTCAGCTCATCATGGGGTAACACTGTTCCCAAAATCCCTGCAGCAGATTAGAGCCAGCAAGTGGGCCCTTAGGGAATGGTTTAGCATCCTGCAGAAACACAAACTCAAGGCCTGAAAACAATCAACTTAGCGTGACACTGTGCTCAGGCCAATCCATCCTGCCTTCCACAGTGCTGCAGAGATGTATCTGTCCCACTTCCAGCACTCTGGGGGTTGGCTCAGGCATCTACAGGGCTTGGTGTAAGGATGCAGCAGTCTGCTGGGTTAACCACTGCCCTCTCTGCCTCCAAACCCTGACAAACAGCACCCAAGACAGGGAACGAACATGTGCTGAAAGATGTTGTCCAGCACAGAGGAAAAAAAATACCTTGCTATGTTAGATCAATAGATCATGAAACCTACTTTGCAAACAAATCTGTTTAAGAAAGAACCACTTTATCCTTGTCCTCAGAAGCAATCACAATGGGCTCAGCAGCAGCACATGAAAAGGTAATTGCTAGTACGTTTCAGGCTGAGTTAGAGAATTTTGTTGTTTGCTTTGAATGCCTAATTAAGGACAGCTTCGTGTGGCTTCACATAAATTTTACTGAAGGAAACATATAGGCATAATCTTATTTTATGGGGGAAGAGATAACTAAGAGGACTGATGGCAAAAGTGATGCAGTGCATTAGTCTGATTTCATGCACAGTGACAGACAGCAGATGACTACTGGCAGTTATATTTTTTTCATCTAATCTCAAAATCATTAGTTTAGGAAAAACTTCCGTTTTCCAGTTGTAAAGTTTTTCTTTCTCTTTAATGAGTCATAACAGCAGGCATATAAATAGAGAATTTTGTGCCTAGGAACCTGATATATTAAAGCCTTTCTTCTAGTTACCATTGAACAGCTGCATCACCTGTAGTACAAAATGATAAACAGAGTATAGTAAGTCAGTGCAGAGTAATTTCCATTTCCATTTATATTCTAAAATATTGTATTACTTGTCCATGCAAACAATTTCTTATGGGTGTTTTTAATAACATTCCCCTCTCTGGACCAGAAAAGTATTGAAGTCTGAAATAACCATGTCAATTTTAAAAATATCTAGCACAAAGGAGTTTCCAGCACAGTTTTGGAGAGAATGACATGGAATATAAATGCCTTTTTATTTTATTTTATTACATTCTTAGTGTCTTCTAGAGAGTAATGAAATCTTCTTACAGTTGCCTCAAAATGGTAAAAAAAAAAGTGTGTGATTCTCAGTAGACGCTGTCAAAATAAATGGAATTGTCACTTTCTCCTCTAACCTTTTATTTCTCTAATTGAATTGCATTGTGCTGGATTATCATATCTGCACAACCACACACACATTAAAAAAAAGGTTAGTTCTGGGCTACCCTGCTTCACTCAGACAGAAACTGCCCACTGGAAGAGGATACTGTGAAAATAACGCAGAACTGATCTTGCTCCAGCACAGATTTTTTTAATGAAGCAAACTCCGCATCTTAGATTTCCAAGATTTGGGTTTTTTTAATTCCTCAAAACTGAGTGATTTGGAAAAGTATGGAAAGTCTTAACATTTGCCACCTATTGCTCATTTCAAAATAAAAAATTGTCCATAGCTCTCCTTCTTCTCCCACCCTCCTTTTTTAACATTGTCAATTTTCATCCAATGAGCAAATGAAAACTATCAGCAAGATGGAAACCACATAGCTCTGTGAGCTTCCTTGAGTGTGCAACACTTAAAACTGAGGGAGACGAAAGTCCATGATGACATATTACTTTTGCCTTGATAAGTGGCTCCACTACTGGTAGTAGACAGTTTTTGACCAGAGTCCCCGACCTCAGGAACGGAGCTACGTGGTGGTGACCTCAATCCATCATGTGAGCAGACTGCAGCGAAGACACCAGTGGGTTAGGCTGAGTGGGAATGTCGGAATAGACAAATCGAGATGGTTTGCTGTGACTACACATAAGCTAAGCCCACTGGGGGAAAGGTGAGAACAAAGATGAACTGTAGATCTCTGGGAAACTGTGTTAGAGATGTGAACATATAACTGAGATGTAGAGCTGCAGGGTTCCTTGGGTAATTTGTCTTCACATGTCTCAAGTTTTTTGGGTGTTAATTTTTTAAAATTTATTCAGGAAAAAATAATCAAAGCTGTAGTGCGGTCTTGTCCAGTAGATTAAAATTCATCCTATTTCTATGTGGAATAAGGGAGAAGGTGTTTTTGCGTTATAGTCCTCCAAAAGGATATATTCACCTCTGCTTCCATTGTAAGTCAAACATCAACATTTATCTGTGTAAAGCAAACTGTGATTTATCTACAGAAAGAGAAAAGGAAGAGTTATCAAACGTATCATGTATATGCACATATTCATACACACACATACATGCCCAGCAATTTTTCTTTTTTAAATGAGCAATTCATATGGTGTATCAGAGAAAAAATAGTTTATAGAAGAAAAAAAAAAAAACATTATTATGTATTTCTTCAAAGGCCCTATAATGAAATAAATTCATAAATGACCCATCATTCATTATTTTATTTTAATGTTTAACAAAAGTGCGAGGTCTGCTGCTAATTTTTCTGTGGTTTGGAATGTGGTTGTTACTGCATTTTGTAATTCTTTGCAGAGCTGATGTACACAGTTGAGCTTGCTGGTGGGCTTGGTGCTATTCTGCTGCTGCTTGTTTGTTTAGTGACTATCTACAAGTGTTACAAGATAGAGATTATGCTCTTCTACAGGAATCATTTTGGAGCTGAAGAACTAGATGGAGGTAAGGCAGCTTCTTAGTATGTTTTCTACTTTCTAAGAATTCTTGTCTTTTATTTCTCTCCACCAAGGCCCAGATTTCATTTCAGTTCAAGATGTGGTAACAACTGCAATTTTTATTTCTCACTGCGTTAGGCACTGACTTGAATACACTTTCCTCATACACCACGTAAGCTCAATAACTGCTGAGCTGTACATGCTGCTCTCCAGAGCTCCAGAAGACATCCATGTCTTTTCAATTCTTATTTCCAACACTGAATGCAAACTACCAACATTGATGCATTAAAGATTTTCACTTTCTGTCGGTACTGAAAGCCAGCTTCATTTCTGCATGAGCTAGGGAGTGTCCTCCCTAATTGTCTTCAACAAAGAGGTGGAGGTTGAAGTGAATCTCAATTTACTGCTTGTTTAAACTGATCAGTTTCAATAAACTGTACTGAGTGTTTGGGAATGTACCCAGCAGTTCTTGTTCTTGAGTTCATTTACTTAATCACTGAGAGAGCTGCTAATGGTCATTAAAGTTGTTCTGTGATTCAAGGACACCCAGACTAAACACAAGTAATCCACAGTGTACGCACCAGCTCTGTCAAACATATACACGCATTTTCTTTTCTTTTCTTCTCTTTTTAGCACTGAAGAAAAAGGTCTTATTTACCTCTAGCCTTACTAATCAAAATTGCTGTTGAACAGGGAACAGCTAACTGGGTTGAGCTGGAGGCTCTGATTAATTTGATTTGATTTCTCAGGTCAGAGTTCCTGATGTTTTGTGCTACCACTGTGTCTTTGGTGACAGGACCTTAGTTTCTACAGAAATACTAATAAAAGTTATTCTACAGTTCCAGGTAACAGCTTGTAGGCAGAAGCCACTGTGAAATATAAAAATAAATATGTACTGATAAACAAGTGATGGCCAAATCTGTCGCTGATAAGGGAGAAGAGCAACAGCAGAACTACAAGTCCTTATATAAGAGAAGAATTCCATAATAAACTCACTAGGGAATGACCCATTTCTGCCTTCCACCTAAAAATGCACAAGCATTCAAAATAGAAAATGCTCAGAACAACAAGCCCAAGAACATTAGAACATTTTGTAACCTTCTACAGGATTTACAAAAAGATGCATTAATATAGCAACTCAGTGGGGAAAAAAAGTCAGGTTATTCTATTTATTTTACAGAGAAGGAAACTGAGGCCCAGAGGGACTGTGAGTCATGGAGGATTTTGACAGACACTTTCTTTTTTATCCTTTTTTTTTTTCCAGAAGCTGAGATCCACTCCTCTCTACAAACCAACTGCCAGTTTAAATGGGCATACTTACTTGCATAAATTGTGTGATTTTAATAATAGTCATATGTAGAAATAGACACTTAAAATAATAATAGTTTACATAGATGAAATTTAATGTTTTCTCTCTCAGTATCAGTAATTTTTACTTTTATAGCTGTCATTTGTCTTTATCTCAAATCATTCCAATTCATTTGCAAACTTAATCTGCCAGCTGTTATACTCTTGTCTCTGTCTTCTCCCATCCCAAACATTGGTCACCTGGGAACAACAATACTTGAATCACATATTTTAAACATGTTTTTAAAAAAAGTGACCTCTAAAGGATACTGTTCTGTGATTCAAAAGAAGGAAAACCAATATCTATTCAGTTTATCCTTCTGAGCAAAGGTCACTATTATAGAAGGTCAAGCACGGATTCTCCTTAGAAGACCAATGCAAACACTGATAGGTTGGATGCAAACCATTGCAATATAAGAAGAAAAATACTACTTACAGATTGCTAATGAAAACATTCAGCTTCTACTGTGTTCAATATACTACCAACATATATAAAACCCACTGTGCCAATGAAGTGACTGCAGCTGGACGTTTTACTCTGTCTCTTCCACTTGCAGTCGTGCAAAAGAAAGAGGACAGAGAGAAAATGTCCAAAGAAACCAAGCCATGGCTTGCGTAGAAATAAATTGCAGATGTACACTGAGATCTTTTCCTTTGACTTAGTTTGTTATTGACAGACACAAAATGCTGAACTCTAAAATCTTATTCTAACCACATCTCCTGCGGTGCACCAGCAGAGCGCCCACATGCTATTCATAATTTACATCATGTTCTGTCATACTTCAGGACAGCCTGTAGATAAGGAAACATCAAAATATCACAGTCGTTTTTTTACGTGCAGTGTATTGTACCCAGAGAGGATTTGAAACACTTTAAAGGTGAGGTCCAATTAAAATGTTCAATTGAAAATCTCTTTTAAAATTCAATGCTTCATTTCTTTCCTGATCAGACAACAAGCCCTTCAGGATGTCAAATCTCATCACAATTTCTCTTTCCTTTCCAAACCTTAGACACATCAGTTTTTCTCAGGCTAACTAACGTGCATTTCTGTGGGAGGCATGGGTAAGTTGTGAGAAGTATTTGAAAACAAAGTGTTTAAACCTTACAGCTAATTCAACTGAAATTATTACTTTCTTTAGGGGTACTGCAGATTAAGCAATGGATCGCAGCTGTTGATTCCTCATTTCTCTAATTTACAGCTTTGAATTCACTTTTTATTTTTTTCTTATCCTAGGGACTAGACTCTCCTGCTTTTTTCTCTCTCCTACAAACACTGCAGCTCTGTCCTAGGAATGGGAATTGAAGCCCCCTTTTTTTGTTTTCATGGTTAATTCCCTGCCTTTCCTACTAAATTGGAATATAATAATTTCATCACTTCTCCTCTCACTCCATGCCTGTGCTTTCCAACAGCATGGGAACTGACTCCACACCAGGGGATTACATGATGGGCATGTGCTGTGTCCTTTAGTGCAGAGCAGCACGATGTGCTGGTTTAGTCAGGGCACCTCACTGTGAATGTCTGACAGTTCCCCCCAGTAGCTGGAGCACACGGTCAAGAGAAACATTCTGACCCCTGGCAAAACAGCAGGTGTTTAGCATGACCTTGCATCTCAGAGCTATAACTCACCACTACCTGTTTGGTGGTCAGAAACTCCAAAATCTGTTTAAAAGGAAAAATTCAGTTTAATATCTCTCCGCATACACAATAAAGATGGGACCTCGAAGTGCTATGCAAACAAAGAAATGTCCAGTGCTATTCTGAAAACAAAATTTTCACAAGTAGATACTTCACTGGGAACTTCAGAGGGCTAATCATTGTCAAATGTCAGGCAACCTTTTTAGTTTTGCAGCTTTGAACTTAAAAGCTTATTTTAAAAAGCCTTGTCCATAAAGTACACTTTAGGGACTAACACGTTATTAGTGAAAGCCACTTTTAGAAGTGATGATTTCTTCTATTTTGCTGTACAGTGAGATCCAACAAAAGGGATTTTTATACCATGTTCATTCTCTGTGGAGTGTTTTAGCAGTTGCTTTTTATGTATTTTTATCTTCCAAGGACCTTCTCTTTCTGTCGTTCCGAGTTTTTAAATGACTTTATGAAAAAAGTATAGTACTTTAACTAACAGAGAAGAGTGAAAATGCAAATAACTATTTACAAGTACCTGCTATCAACATATGCCCTGACTTCTTTCCACCTTGCACTCGGTGACCTTAAAAGGCTATTTCTATCAGAAGATGTGTCACCACTGTATAGCAATCTGCTCTTTGTCTACATATAAGCTGACTTCTTGGCATGCTAAAATCAATGGAAACTTTCCCATGATTTCACCTGGGACAACTTTCTCCTTTGTTATACTGTTCCTGCTCACCAAATCGTGCAAGGATCAGTCCCCAGGCATCACAGCAGACACAGCAAGGGTGAAGGGGGGATTCAGATCACTTCTCTAAGTAGAACCAGTTTTGTTGATGCCTTAGAGTGGACAGGAGGCTCAAAGTGACCAAAATAGCTATCTTCAACTTTTTCTTGCCATTTCAAGACCTGACAGGTTCCAGGGTATATGCGGATGCCAGTTTTAAGGTATGTTATAAAGATAAATCCAGAAGTCTACAGATGATGGGCTGAAAACCATTGAACATGGTCAGATAGGCAAAATTACTCAAAATCATGAACTTCTACATGTGTTTACATTCCAAATTCCAGTTTCAGAGGAAAGAGCATATGGTACAGTTATCAGTAGAAACAGTTTACAGGCATCTTGCTCTACTATTACCTGGGTTCATTAGTAACCATTTGAACTGGTGGAAGCTTTTGTATGAAGGTATTAATAAGAAAGGGTGAACACTATCATAAAAGAAAAAAAATTAGATTAGGAGGCTGGCAAAAAAGTAGCAATTAAAGACACAGTCTAACCAAATGTGTTGCAAATAGTTTTGTAATGGAATTCACATAAATATCCTTTCTCACGGCTATGCTGACTAGAAGACAAGCTTAAGGCTCAAGAAAAAATAAAAGCTTTAGGTAGCTGATAACTAGAAAGTGAGAGCTTTGCTTGACTGCTTACATGATGACCTTCACTAAGATTCTTGGTACCTTTAAGCCCCATCAGCTATTTTTCCTGTTGGTCAGGAGCTCACCATGGTGTTCTCAGTCTTATTCTCAGCCTTTTTTGCCATGGAAACCTTGGTGAATTTAAGGATGACACAGCCTCTGAGATGCTGGTAGGGAAGGCAACTGGGCCCAGGCCTGAGGAATTTCTCTGAGTTTCACCTTCAGTTCTGAAAGTGGCTGCTTTTATTTATTTGTTTTTGTTTGTTTGTTTGTTTGTTCGTTTCCACCACATTGTTGAAATAAAATTAAGTGCTCCTCATGAGACTAAAATGTGCCACTGGTGAGCACTCTCAGTTCAGGAAATCTTGTGTATGACATCTATCCCAACTGTTTCATGGCTGGGATGGCTGCCCTTTCTTGAGATAGGAGTTTCTACTTCTTGCTGAGGGGAAGCAAATCAATGCTCAAATTAGGAGATTGATGAAACTGTTTCTTCCTTGATGTGTCTGTTACACCTGGGAGTCCTTAAGTAATCGCGATTTTTGTCCTTGCTATCATTTAGCTGCAAAAGACTATCAGGGTTCATGGATAAAACCTATGGGATTGCCCACATAATATCTTATTAACTGCCCAGGACAAGAGCAGGTAAGATATACTTCTTAGTGGCTTCCTAGGTTTCATCCCAGTGAGGCTCTTAAGCAGCAAGGAATGGTAATGCTTGGAGATTCTTAAGGTTTCTGTATGACTAAGTTGTTAACTTCCAAATATAACATTTACAATTGGTTTAAGCACCACCAAAGCACTTGTGTTAATAATTATGCTATGCAGGTATAGCTAAAGTGAAATTACTGCTGAAGCTAGTGACTTTGCAATTACAGAATCTTCCCTGGGGACCCACAAAATAAGTTTGCAATAGCAACCTCACCACTTGCTTATGTATTCTTATTGGCTATTGGCAAATTGTGGCAATAAGAAATCCTGCTCTATGAATATCAATTTAAAATTCTATTAAAATCACCTGAGAAAAATGGAGCTTTCTTCTTTCTAAATATTACTGGTTAAAAAAATGGATTTTCCTCTTATTTAATTACAATTTTATTGCTAGAAAACTGCTTCTCTTCTTGTTTATGCCATTTATTTATATCTGAAATGCCATTCAAACAATAAAAACTTGATTTATGTCTCCACTGAATATGGTGTTTTCTAAATTCTGTGCATGAGACATGCTAATTCAAAGGAAAATTCCTGCTTTTTTCTCTCTTTCTATTTCATAACATCTGAATACACATATATCTGTAATACACATATATCTTAAAAAATAAAATAAAATATCACCAAGAACATCTTTAGGTTCCAAACTAAGAGATCATTATAGGTTAGAAAGTTCGGATTTAAAGTAGAAAAAAAACAAGACTACCATATATGAATTGATGAAGACTGAGATATCTCCTGTTGCTCAACCAGCTTTCTAAGCTTTGAAGATTTTTTTTTATCAAAGGACAAATCACATTGCAGATTTCTGAGGTAGGTGAGATGAACACAGCATACTGGCATCTGATTTCAAGAATCATAGATTGAAAGCCTGTTTCCAAGCTATTTCTCCCTTGGTTTTGTTTATATTTGTAGTACTTTACTTAACTTTTTGCTGTTGATCAAGGCTGTCTTAGCTCTGGTTTTCAAAATACCTTACACAATCCTAAGAAACAAGCACTGTTGCTAAGATAACAGATCTAAGAAATATATCTAAAATTAGGCATGTAATTTATACAGGTTGTTGCTTTATATTGTTTGTTTTGTTGAATTAGGACCATGATAATCGCATTGTGTCTTGACAGCTTTTATTAAGAAATTTCTTTAATATAGAAAAAGCTATATCTTTTCATTTTCAGAGTTTACATTCCACTCTTTTTTAGTGTTTCTTTCTGTTTTTTAATATAGTAGCTAATTTCTTCCAGTCTTTCAGAGATAACTACTATGCTATGCTAAATTTCCAGCTTTGTAGTTGTCATTCAGTCTTTCAATATCTACTAATAATACTTTTTTTCTTATTTTGGTGTTTGACTTAAAAATAAATCATAGTAACCAAGAGAATAATTTAAATTCATTATTTTTTAATATTCTGGAACTCATAAGGACTTCTGAGTTTTCATATCTGTCAGGAGCAACTTCTAATATTAATGTTTCATCAGGTTTTGATATTGAATCTACAGTGTCTTCAATTGCAGTGATAAACTTAAGCTTCCATGTTAATGAGAATATTGATAAACATTTGAAATGCACTCTTCATTTAGTTAGGAACAAAAAATCAGACTAAATATAAGATAAAATATCCTTTAGTAATAAGGCATTCAGTTTAAATATATAATATTCTGTCTTATGTATCTATCAATGACATTTTTTAGCTGTAATTTTAGAAAACCAGGGAAAATATAACTTACAGAGAGAATTTAGTTTGCACTTGAAATCATGTCACTTTATTACTTTTTGACTGAATTTTTATCTGTCAGGAATCACTCCTAATTTTCCAGAAACACCCAATGCAGCATTAATATCTTGGGATTTTCATAAATGTTCATATAGAATCAACTTTGAAATTGGTGTTTAATTTATTTTTTCAAGTTCTTTAGACTTCCAAAATGCAATATGGCTTCATGGAGTTTAAAAAAAAAAATTAAAAAAAAAGGGAAAAAGAAACAATTGATTTAATAGTTTTATAAACCTGCCAATTAGGACAATGAACTTTGTTTTTTTTTCCTGGTCTATGATGTGCTGAGAAGACTCCAGATCCTCTTTAGAAGTGATTACATTCCTTTAAGCTCTTCCCCAGTGTTGCATTTACAAAATTTCTCTCTAATTCAACATTGCTCACTCTACACAACGATATGAACTATCACAAGGAATGCTACACTTAACAAATACTTTGCCATGGAAAAAAGTTGTGTGGATAGTTTTTAATTTTTATTAGCATTAAAGGGCTTGACATTTATAAATAATAGAAAATGTTATGGTGAGCTTTATAAGCAACAGTAAATAGTGTGAAGAAAAGCATTTTTAAAGATTTAAGATTTGGGCATTTTACTCAACCAAACATTTAAAGTATGTTTTTTCATTATATTAAGGGTGAACACTATCACAGCATGTATCTTAAATGTGGCCCCAAAAATAACAAAACAAATACAGATTAAGAAATGCCATAATTTTGAAGCAAATACAGTCTCTGGGGAATTTGGAAAGATACTTTGCAGCCTTTCCTGAACACAGGGTGTTTTTTTAAAGACAAAAGCTTCCTGCGTCAGTTTGGCTCCAGCTCGCTGCAGCACTTCGAAGAATCCAGTCTGTCATTTCCCTTTGAAATCCTGAAACTCTGAGTTAAATCAGCCCATTGCTCCTAAACTCTTGTGCTGAGTATCCGAGTATTTACGAGGCTGGAATGTTCTCTATCAAAGGAGAGGAATCATCTCTCCAGTTCCCTCTTGATCTGGAAATGGAAGATCTGCCAAACATTGCTGGGTACATTGAGCTGCAGAGCAGCCCCTACAGGGTCAGCTGCACTGAATGTTTCTGAAGGCACTGCTTAGTGCTCTGGAGAATTTCAGGATGCACAGAGACATGGGCTGACCCTGCTGTCTAGGTCTTAGAGCTTCATTGAAATATTATTCACTATGAAATATGACATTGTGTGATTTCTCTTTGTTTAGCTCTATTAATTTCTTGTGCTAAAGTGTATCATGCCAGCTAAAAGTCAGAATTTGTCATCAACTTGAACATGGCTGATAAGAAAAAAACTGACTCTAGGAAGGTTTTTTTTATTATTTTTCATTTTTCATGTATATATATAATTTTTCTGTGCCCTATTAGCAGAAGTATCTGCAATGTTTAAGGTTTAATAAACCCTCAAAGGCCCAGACTGCTGGCTTCTTGCAGTGCAACATGGAAATCATTAGAAAACATGTACATTTATAATGCAAATTCAGAGTTGAATCTGTTTGGTGGTCCCTGTAGAAGAGGAAGTTTTATCTATCTTTCTGTAGGCACCAGTATATAATTTCTTCATGTGTAGCTGTTAAGAGAGCATGCATACAGATGAGTTCTTAGATGTCTGATAGCAATTTACTTACCCAAAGATCCCATTTGCATGTGAGAAAGTAGATGCATATAGAGTCCGGGTTTTGTTTTATGCTTACATTGAGCCTTTAAGTCACTGCTGCTGAGCACATCCTTGGAATAATGAGCAGCACTTGCAACTTCTTCCCTTAAAAATTTATATCACTTCTGCTGGATTAACTCTGTAGAAAGTTACAGGGAGTATGATAATGTATTCTGCATTTGGATGAGTACCAAAAGGAACGGACAGCATTGAAGAATGCATGTTGCAATGATGAAACAAGTGTTTTGGCTAAAATCCTGGTCCACTAAATGAAGTAATTGTTCTATGTGTTATTGGTGAAGCTGAGATTTGACCCTCTGTGTTTACCCCTAAGATCTATCCAAACAATTTTTTCAGACCTGTGGCTGAGGGCAGCTCCGTGATCATTACTGAGTCCTTGCTTTTAATTCCATAGAATGGTTAAAATTATATGGCAAAGTTCATACCTCACAATCTGTTTTGCCCCAGCTCTTGCAGTACCAGTATTTTTGGGCTGACTGAAACATTTGTAGACTGAATGCATCACACCTTGAGCACAGGTTGTATTTTACCCTATTGTGATGAACTAATCCAGAGCTTCCATGTGTTCTCATGGTTGTCTACAGTACAATAACACAGGACTTTTTTACATCGAGTCTGGTTGAATTTGGCCATGCAAGGTGTACTTTAGGATTTATTTCAATATTTTCAGTTAATGGGTAAAACAAAACCTCACAGAAATGGTAGCTGTTGAGTTGAATTGCTCTGTCCTAGTTGTTTACTACCTGTAGGCCTAAGAAAGCAGCTACAAACCATCTAACTGAAGAGAATTACTTGTCAAGTCACAAAGAATGGAAAGAGAAAACTTATTACACCAAAATGTTTCAAAGTATTACTGTTGCATGATATTGTATGTCATACTGAGCTGTGTTCACTAAATTGAAGAATAGCCATTACATAAATCAGCTCTGCAACATACCTGGAAGCAGTGCAAGATTGACTTATTCTGATATGTTTCTGAAAAAAAACAACCCTGAAATGGCTGAGCCATTTCAGATAAAAAAATATATTTAGATAATAGGTAATTTCTTTCAATCTTCATGGGAAAGAGAGCAAGTTTCAGATTAAATGATCAATTTCCCTGCCTTTGGTTATTAAAAGGTATTTTTCTTAATAGGTGTGGGAAGAAAAAGTGAGTAACTATATTTCAGTTTATTGCAGATGCACATAGGCCTAACAGAAACATCTTTGAAATAGCATAATCTATATCTAAAGCACAAGTACAAGCAACAGTCAATCACATTTTCATTCCAAGGATTCTTGGATAGAAGACTTAATTCTTTGCTGATGAACAGTAATAAAGAGATTGCCATTTTAAAGAAAATCTTAGTTTATCACCAGCCTTGTTTTGAATTTGGATTTTTGTACTGTTATTCTGACACTGAATATTAGATCCAATCAGTATCTGAACATATTGCACAGCCAAATCTGTAAATATCATACTACATAATAGTATGGGTAATAATATCAAGTCCTATATGCCTTGATATGTGATTTGGACCAGATTAGAAGTTTTCTGGTGACATGTTTTTCTCTTGAAAAAGGCAGATATGCTGACATATTTTCATGGCTAAAGTACTTGTTCAAGTGAATGTTCAAGAAAACACAAAGTTGTGATGAGCTGCTTGCTTGTTGGGAGCCTGGGGCCACCTGGATGCATTGCTTGAGAAGGAAAGCAGCTGAAGAGCAAGGGGTTTGAGAGCAAAGCCAAGAGTCTCCTACTTTCATGTGACAT
The DNA here is from genome assembly GCF_003984885.1 of Neopelma chrysocephalum. Classification (NCBI taxonomy): domain Eukaryota; kingdom Metazoa; phylum Chordata; class Aves; order Passeriformes; family Pipridae; genus Neopelma; species Neopelma chrysocephalum. Next base: position 7,411,522 of record NW_020897737.1, read on the forward strand.
GGCCAGGAAGATTGACAAGATGCAAATCCCAGCTCCCAGATTATGACCAGCAGTAAGACCTGGATGTCTGCAGACTCCCATTTCTACTTTTCAGTCCTTTGGGACAACACATTGAAAAACACAAATTAAGATCAGAAATGTTCTTTAAAACGTAAGCATCAGTCTCTCCCATTACAAAGAGGAGTAGCTGGGACCATTAAGCTAAGAAGACCCCGCTGCAGTCCTTAAAATATTTCACAGGGTTGACAATGTGTGATGAATAATTTTAATTAGCCAAAACCAGGCTAATATATGTGAACATCCTCTGTATATCCCAGACATTTTACATTTTCCAAATTGTCTGCTTCTGCCAGTATGCCAGCCTATCAGATAACAAAACTACCACATAAGGTAGTTCTGCTGTAAACTGAGTGTTTTACTTTTCATCAAAGAAAGTTTAAAAAAACAGATGGAGAGTATAAGAGCTCATGGAAACCACTGTGGTAATACATCTAACAGTTTCCTGAACAAGACTACACATCCTGCTGGATTGGAGTTTGAATAAATTCATGGTTGTCTAAACCCATCTGAGTAGACATACCCTAGATCCTCACCATTCTTTGCCCTTCAAATACCAATAAAACTAGGGAGGAAAGATATCCCTACAATACAGGATAATGGAGTTGTAGCTAGTGAAAATGCTAGAATCTCCTTGATATGAAAAATGTGTACTTCAAATAAGTGCATTAGTGCATAGCACAAATATTTTTCCCTCCCAGTCATAATGTGGAAACCATTTAAACAGAAAATACTCTGAGCCTTTAAAACAGTTTGAATTCTGCATTATTTCATTATTTTTTATAATTTATCCCTTTGAGAAATGATACATCACATCTTTACTAAAAGACTTTCAACAGAGCAACTTGTCTCCAGCATGTACTATGGTCATGACCGTTGCTGAGGTGACAATAGAAAATGACATTGCAGCAGCATCACTTTGTGGTTTTTTTGCAATTTCCCCATGTATTTGTTGACCTCACTGTGTGTTAACTCTGTTGCTGGGTTAACACTATCCTAGCATAGAAATAAAAACCTGCTATGTAATCTCTTATGCTTGATCCAATCAGTGTTATTCTAAGGCATGGTCAAAGGCACAAGATGTTTGTCTGCCATTAAAGAACAAATACTCCAAAATGAAAAGTGTGAATCATAGAAGGCAATACTTCTCTTTTTCTTATTTTTCTTTTTTTGCTGCTGTTGTTGTTGTTGTTTTTATTTGTTTTAGTGTTTTTTTTTCTATGGATGTAAAAATCCAACAGATATCACATAAAAGATGTGCAAGAAGTTTGAAACTAATAACAGTACAACCAAGTTTGTTTTGTCATCTGCAAAGATTAATGGGCATAGTAGACATGGTTGCTCAGAAGGAAGAGGGGACTGTTCAAGATTAACACTGTTTCATTAATTCCATTTTTAGACTCTTTGCACCGATCTACAGTTGGCAGGCTTTTCTAAATAATGCTACCAGACTACAAAAAGGTGTGAAATTAAGAAAGGAGTGGTTCAATAAATAACTGAAGTCAACATTTAATGAATGTAACATTACTTATGACACACAGTGTTTAGAGTATTTAATCAGGTCTCTTCTAAAAGCAATTGATATTCTTGGTAGTCTGTGCATAATGTTGTCAAGAGAGTTAGAAGGATGTTAACATTTCATTACTCTTGTCATTGATTTTTCTCTACTTTCTTCACAACAAAAGTCAAAACGTGACCTCTTATTCCACTGAATTAGTTCCAGAGTACTTGGCATTATTGACCTCCTAATGAAAATTAATGGCAACTCTTTTGATTCAGGCTTTCAAGTAGGCACACCAAGCACATTTGAAAAACAGGCATGGTTATTTCTCATATTGAAGTGAAGTAACACACTATTAAGTAACGAAATGTACATTAAAGCAACATTAAATTTGCAAATGTAAGTGTGCAGAATTCAAGAGACTTAAACTGCATTATCAGGAGCTGATGCTTCAAAGATTTAAGCTTGGCAATAATTTCAGACCTGGAGAACCAAAGAGTTTTACAGGGAAGGTTACGCATACACTTAGAACACTACAGCCTCAGGTCCTAAATTTATACTAAAAATCTGGCAAGATTGAAATGTTTTTACTATGCAGGAGAGACAATTGCACATTATCTTAGATATCTCCATGATTTTCTTTCCCCTTTTAAAGCTAGAGAAGAATGCAAATTCTTTTCAGTGATTTTTTTACTCATGAGCTGTCACTCTGCAGCTGAGTGGATTTCCTTCATCCAGATTCTTATACAAATGTTTATGCACAAACTGACTTCTGTGTATGGATATGGACCCCTCCTTCCTTGCATCTGTGTAAATAAGGATTACCTCTACTGGGTGAAACAAGAAAGCTGAATGGATTCATATCTGGACATGGGGTGAAAGCTTACCACTTTATCTAAACAATTTCCTATTCTGGGAAAACTTTCCGAGAATAACACCTGTGGAAATATCTGGGCAAGCTGCAAAAATAATGAATAAACTAACTTAATTTGTCTCTTTCCTTAGACAACAAAGACTATGATGCATATCTATCTTATACCAAAGTGGATCCTGACCAGTGGAATCAAGAAACTGGAGAAGAAGAAAGATTTGCTCTTGAGATCCTACCAGATATGCTTGAAAAGCATTATGGATACAAGTTGTTTATCCCAGACCGAGATTTGATTCCCACAGGAAGTAAGTCATGTCCTTATTCTTGTGTGTTTTCTAAACAGCCAATGCAGTGATTGCAGTGATTGTTTGAGTCTCTTTTCTATACCTACTCCTTCAGAATGCCATCTTTTCTCCCTTGTCTTAGAGAATGGCAAAGATAAGCCAACAAACATACTTAATGTATATTTCCAAGATAAGAGGATTATTGTTTAGTAATTGCATTATTCTGATTGAGGGTGAGATAGTGCAGAAAGGGCATGCATAAATAATGGTAATGAAAGACTAACTTTTTCACTGTTTTTTGAGAGCTTACATCTCTAGGAATGAATACAAAGTTTGTCGTTTTCAATTCCTTAGAGATTGTTTGGAAAGATATCCATAATTCTAAGTATTACAGAAATTAAGACACAAAAGAAAAAGTTGTGTTTGGACTAAGGCAATGGTTGACTAATAAAATTTACATCAGAGAAAAATAGTGAATTCTGTCAGTGTCCACTGCAGATAAATGTGTAGTCGATGTACTTGATCATTCTCAGACACTGAAAATTAGAATTGATTGGTACAAGTAGAGCTTTTTCATGTTTCTCTCACCTATTCCAGCAGAAGTACGATAATGCTTTTTAAATTGTAGTATTCTTCATAAGCTCACTGTAACCATATAGACAGCTACTAAGTTCAGTATCTTTTTCTAAAGGTAATAAAGGATGCTTGGTATAGGAAAAGCTCAAACAGTCTCATGGATATTTTTTAAACCTACAGCAAACTAGATACTAATTTGCAGGAGACAACACTGTTGTTGTGTGTGGTGGGGTCATGGAAGGAAAAGCAGAATCTAAGTCTACCATACACCACAGAGTATCATTTGAGTTTCAGACTGAGTTCCTGAAGCACATAAATGCTGCTCTGCTGTCTACCTGGGTGACTTTGCCTTTTTAAAGTAAAAAATCATGATGTACACAATTGTTTCAATATAGATGATGATACAAAACTACAACTCATGAACAAACACTCACAATCCCTAGCACAAGTGGGAGTAGATGTTCCTCAGGATCAAAGAATGCTTTAGGCTGGAAGGGGCCTCTGGAGGTCACCTTGTCCAACCTCCCTGCTCAAGCAGGACCTCATAGAGCAGGTTGCCCAGGACCATGTTCTTCCAAGCCAGTCTGGCACATTTGCAAGTGACGTTTTTTCAGTGAGATCTTCTGGGAGCAGGGATTTGCCTCTGTTGTTTCTCGCCAGTCTATGAGAGCAGACTGTTTTCTTAGATTGGTTTTTGAGCAGTTGTTTTGTTTTGTAGCCTACATTGAAGATGTGGCAAGATGTGTAGACCAAAGCAAGCGACTGATCATCGTCATGACTCCAAGTTATGTGGTAAGAAGAGGTTGGAGCATCTTTGAACTGGAAACAAGGCTTCGAAATATGTTAGTCACGGGAGAAATCAAAGTGATACTGATTGAATGCAGTGAACTACGAGGAGTTATGAACTACCAGGAGGTCGAGGCCCTAAAACATACCATCAAGCTCCTCACTGTCATTAAATGGCACGGACCAAAATGCAACAAGTTGAATTCCAAGTTCTGGAAACGTTTACAGTACGAAATGCCTTTTAAGAGGATTGAACCCATCACAAATGAGCAGGTTTTAGATGTCAGTGAGCAGGGGCCTTTTGGGGAACTGCAGACAGTCTCCGCAATTTCCATGGCTGCTGCCACCTCTACTGCTCTTGCCACTGCCCATCCAGACCTGCGCTCCACCTTTCATAACACATATCACTCACAGATGCGCCAGAAACACTATTATCGAAGCTATGAATACGATGTACCTCCTGCCGGCACCCTGCCGCTTACCTCAATAGGTAACCAGCACACCTACTGCAACATCCCTATGACACTTATAAACGGGCAGCGGCCGCAGACAAAAACTAACAGGGAGCAGAACCCAGAAGAGGCTCACACAAACAGTGCCATACTGCCCCTCCTGCCACGGGAGACCAGTATATCCAGTGTCATCTGGTGACCGAGATGCAAGGGGCTGTCAACCCCCTTGAGTAGGAGCAGAGTCTGCAGTCTGGTGCCTGGAACTACATCCTCGACTGCTGCTGTTAAACATGCATTACAATCGATAACATACGAGGAAAAACAGGGTCTTGTACATATGTTTTTGCAATTTCTTTGTAGCATCAGTCTTCCTGTTTTACCCATGTCTCTTCCCATTCACATTTTCGACTTTGTTTTATATGTCATTAGAATTTGTATATTTACATTTTTTTAAAAGAAGAGACTGCTGTATAGATAGGAAACTTTTTTGCTTCATTAGTATAGTTTTAGTTTTTTTTGTTTGTTTGTTTTTAACCTCTCTTGGGAATGCTTGGACAAAGCTATGTTGATATCAGAAGCACCATCCATTTTGTTGGCCTGCCTAGCCTGATTCCTGAAGGCCATGCCTGCTGCAGCTCACTTCTTTTGGAGAGTATTTGTTTTTAGAAGGACCCCATCCCTCACCGAGAGCTCCAGTTTCATTTCTACTCCCGTAATGTGCACTGCTCCTTCCCTGCCCTTACAAAGACCCCAATTTGGGGTAACACTACAGTCTGACCATCTAACATGTAACTTGGTAGATACCTACCAAACCACAGAATATACCCAATCTGTATCGGTTGCTTCACAGTAGTCACTACAGAGTGTATAGAAACTAGAGCTGGTTTGTTTTTTGTTTTCTTGGGTTTGTTTTTTAATTATTATTTTATGAATGAGTTGATTGTATTCCTTTTATAAATATAAAAGCAAACCCTATTTTTAACACACCCTGGAAAAGTATCAATGTGGTTGTGGATTTTATTTTTCAAGCATTTCATTTTTTCTTTTCCCCCTTTTAAAATCCTGCAAATGACGTCATTTGCAAATGTCAGGCAAGTAAGACAAGTGAGGCAATAGGCGCTGAAGTGCAGAGAGTCCTGCTGATATGTACAGTGATGACTTCCAAACCAAAGGGGAATAAAAAGAGAGTATTGTAGATGGTTTGTCATTTTGTATTATAGAAAGTGTTATTTTAAAAAAAAGTAAGAGCAAAACATTATTTTGCTGTGGATTACAGAGTCCCCTTGTATTTTAATGTTCCAAAAATTGTATTTGCTTTAAAATGCTATATTCAGGATTAAGAACTCTTCTTTCATTTGGTTTTAGCTTGTAACGATAAATAAAACTTTATTAATTTCAACATGATTTCAGTAAGAACTCAGGCAGAAAAAATGACATGAATACCAGAAATATAATTGTTTTCAGAATAAACTTTATTTATACAAAATTAATATTTAAATCAGACCTGGAAGTATTAAAAAATTTATTCACTTTAATGAATAAATAAATTAGTTTTATTTTTATGTATGATTCTATCTTTGAGGAGTTGCAAATAATGCATGTACCATGGCTGACAGGGAAGGAAAAAAAACCCCACTGTGTTTACATCCGGACATCTTTAAGACCAATTAAATAAGCACCTTGCTCATATTTATGTTTTAAATAATGGAAAAGTCCTTTCTGGTTTTAGAAAGAGAGGGGAGTGGTGCAGCTCTCCAACATATTCAGGCCAAGCTCTCTGCTAGTTCCTCCTAGCAGAAGCAGAAGTAGAGTTACTGGCTGCAGCACACTGTCATGTAGTCATGGGTTTGATTTACCCTGGCAGAAATGTAACTGGTGTCCTGGCAAACAGGCCTTATGGTCTATTTATGTAATTAATTAGCTTTAGGTATTTTTATGGCAGCTGAATGATATTGGCCAATATAATGAATGTGTGGGGTTTGTTCATCCTGATTGTCACAACAAGAAAAGTATAGCTTATAATATTTTGGTCTTCTTAATGAGAAGTGAGCAGGGAAACTGCAGTTTGGGGGATGTTTGTGGGAGTAATCCAGAACTGACAGTGTGGGAGGAAATGACTATGCTCCTGTTGTGAAAGTCAAGAAATCTCAGTATCTGCATGAGAAGCTAATAGACCTTTGAGATGTGCACTGATTTTTATTTGCTAGAAATGTTTATTTCTCTGCGATTTTGCTCAAGCCCTTTTCTACAATCTGTTCTTTATTACGGTGTCTCTCTCTGGACATGTGCCAAGCATCCACAAAATGGAAATGAAGCTGCCAAATCAGATAAAATTTTAAGAGACTTTTGCACATTTGGTTATTTTCATAGTGTAAGAAAGCTATTATTTATTTGCTCTTACAGACACCTGTCAGATACTGATGGGATTTTCCTTCATTCATCTGGTTGCCAAAAACCCCAATATCCTCTGAAAGCAATGCATTATTGTTTTCTCCTTTCCCTCGCCTTTCTATGCCCTGGGGTAAAAACTGGGATGTGGAATAAATGTGGGATTTAATTATCTGACCACAGTTACATTTAGACAATTGGTAAGTGTTTTCTTAGCCACATGGGAAGTACTTTTATGTTGTTCTATTTTTAGTGTAGATTTAAGCACTTTGAAAAGCATGATTCAGGGATTGACAGATACTATTTGATATTCACACTACTTAAAAAAAAGTTTTTCTTATAGTGCTTTGTCATAATATCAAATATAAGAAAAACAAACAACAAAAAAAAGAAACAAACCACAAAACAAAACCTGAAATAAAAGGAGAAGATGTCTATGGCTTTAGAAAAATTCCTCCTTAGTATTCCTCTTCTGTGAACAGCTCGGTGTGGGGAACAGGGAAGGAAACTGTTGTGTGCTCACGTGCTCTTTCTTGGACAAAAATTCTATTGGAACACAAAATAAAATGGACAAAAAAAAAAACCCCAAAACCAACAAAACCTGTCATTGCCCTAGTGCTTAGCCTCCATCATTTTAGGTGAAAGTATTCCAGTTTTTGACAATGCAGCCTGAACTGTGCATGCAATAGCCACATATAAGGTTTAGCCATAAGCAAACAGCACTTTATTTTAAAAACTGCACAGTGTGATGATCAGAAAAACTTACTCTGCCTGGTCAGTAACTTTGGGTCTGTATGTGGTTTCTATGCACGTGAATTATCCAAGTGTGGTGCTCCATCTTTATAAGGCTCTCTCTAATCAGGGTAGTCTGTGTTATAAAACTAAAGGACTTTGTTGCACAACTTGTGTAAATTCAGTATATAGGCTCTCCAGACAGCATTTATAGCTGGACAGAAATGGGAGACTGTATAGTATGCAGCTAATTATTTTGAAGGCAAAGTGTGTTGCTGGGTCTGATTCTGTTCTCAGTTGCAGCAGTATGATTTGAGAGTAAATCTAATAAAGTTGAATGAGTGCAAGATTGATTTGTGTGGGAGAGGAAAATTGGAAAAGCAAAGAGAAAAGGAATTCATATTTGCAGTCTGTGACAAGCTGAAATCTTGGCTGCAAGGAAAGCAGCAGCAAATGTCTTCTGAATTTTAGTAGGGACCCAGTTCTCACCTGGCAGCCAACATCAAACACTTTCAATATGATCTGGTTCAGAGCTAAATACTGTGAGGCTTAGATGCAAACTAAGATTTTTCTATTACTGCACAGCTGTGAAAACCATGTGTATGTTACATAATGGGTGATAATCAGCTTCAAAATAATTGGAAAGCTTGTTGTACCCAACTGATAAAAATTCACAAAGTTTTATTTGGATATTGAGCATTAATGACACATTTAAATTATAGATAAAGCAGTGAGATTTGGGGAAAACTGGCCTGGTAAATAGGATTTCTTCATTTTTAAATTAAAAAAAAAATTTTAGAGGAAAAAAAGAAGAAGAAAATGTCAAGCTAGCAAGCCTAAGGAAAGTTTAATTAAAATCCAAAGAAGAAAAAAAATCACAGCAGTAAAGTAAGTTCAAAAATAAAAAGAGGCCAATGGAGAATGAAGAGCAAAATACCCACCTGCTTTTTGACTGTATTGTGGTTTCTTTTGTCATGCAAAACTCTGTACTCTGGCTGACCTACATCAAGCAACTGGCTTTTTTGGAGGCCATCCAGATAGACCAGCAACACAAATATGTCCCTGTATGTCTAGTACGCTTCCGAATGATTTTTTTACTTGTTGATAGTTTAGCACAGAGAGATTTTTGTTTGTCTTCTATTGTGATAAAGAGGATGGCAGAAATCTGTCAGTGCTAAAAAATTCTCTGTAACAGACTTAGGTTATTATCTAGAGTAACTATATTCCTTAACACCCACCCGTTATCTGATTTGCTGTTATTAGAACACTTTTTTTAACCCAATTCTCAGCTGAGAAATAGATTAATGTTGCTGGCAACAGAAAAAATGTAAGCAATCTCATAACAACGAGTCTCCTTGTATAATGAATGCTGCAAGTTCCCTTGCATTTTTTTTTTGTATAAACACATCTCCTGACCTCCTAAATAGCCCACTGAGTGGAGGCTAAAGAACATCGTGTCTTTTTATTTCAAATTCATTGAATTTAGTATGGATACTGAGCTGTTGTTTTTGATGTAATTTTGCTGGGCCATTTTCCATTGGCTCTGGCTATATCCTCCAAGAAGATGTGTTGGCAGCATCTCACTTCTCCACATACCCTTGACTTCATGTTTCAAAACTCAGAGCTGTTGCCCTGGGGAGCAAAATTGATAGAAATGTTTCAGCTGTTAAGAGTTTTCCTATGCCTATTGTTTGTTTAACTTCTGCTTGAGACAAAGTTAAACCTTTGTTCTGGATTAATAAACTCTGCAGGTAGAAGGCCTAGAGTCCACAGGGTCATGAAGCGGTCGAAGAAGAAATTACAAAGGCAGGTCTGATACCTTCTTTGGAAAACATAGAAATTCTGGAGCAGTTCAGATTACTAAAAAAAGTAGTACATTTTGATTGAGGGCTCTTAAAGTGAAGTATTCAGCTTGTAATTACAAACAGCCTCATTTCAAAAGCTTATTACCATTCTTACAGTAAATATCCAATACCTTAGATAGGATAATTTCAGAAACATTTAATAGTCAATTAAAAATATTTTTATTTGGGGGGATTAAGAGCAACATGATTGTCTAAGATCTAAATGTTAAATAAAATAGATTATCTAGTACTGATCTTACAGGAACTACAAACATTTCTTTGCTGGGTCACTAGCACTAGAAAAACAATTTGAAGTAAAATTTGAGAACTCAGAATTTTATAAGGATTTTATTGATATTTTTATAAAGACATCTCTCTTAACCATCAAGATATGACAAAAGGAACACACAAATTATCCAAAAAATAAAATTGATGAGCTTTTAAACCTTCTCTTTCTCTCTTTATCAAATATTAGCTCTGCTTAAAAATACAAAATCATTCAGAAAAAATTAATTCTTATCAAACCCATACTCTCAAACACACTCTGTGACAGATAAAGAAGTGCAAGCCAGAGGGAGGGGCTGCACTGCATTGCTGTGACTGAGAAGCTCCACAATGGGGAGAACATGTATGCCTGTGCATGGAGAAGGAGAGCACAGGCCCCTTTGGCCTGGTGTTTAGTTACTCCTATGTCAGGTGGGTGCAGAAGGAGCCATAGACTAAAATATCACCACTGCCCTACATGCTATAGGCAGTACACAGGGAGGACGGGCAGTAAGTCTTGATGTTAATGACAGTAAACTTGAGAACTATTAGATGCCGAGGGACAGATGCTCTATTGCAAAGCAGCCGGACCAGAAACAGCTCTGAAACAGTGTTTTCCATTTGTTACCCGTGCAAAGTAAACGTCAGTATTGAGCAGAGAAAGAGGTCAGCTTGCTGGGTTAGTGTGCAATCCACTAACAGGAAATTCCCATCTCAATCAGCTAACACCACACCTGAGCACCCTCACGGAAATTTCCATCCTATCCTATCCTATCCTATCCTATCCTATCCTATCCTATCCTATCCTATCCTATCCTATGCTATCCATCTACCTGGCAGACTGTATTAGAAGTAAAAGCACTCAAAGCTTGCTGTGAGCCCTCAGGATGGGCTACACATGAAAACTCCTTGCCGAGATGTTTAGGGTGACTAGATGTCTTCTCTCCTAAGAAGAGACTTACAAGCGCAAAGCTTTGATTTGTAAAAAGTTTGGGGTTTTTTTTATTCTCAGTTAGCACACCATTTTTTCAAATCCACTTAGAGTGCTCATATGGAGCAACCCCCGATACTATTCTGACCCTCTTTGAGGCAAAAAGAAAGTCTTGAAAATGTCAGTTATGGGCTCAAAATATGCCATTTAGCTGCAGAGTCTGCATGCACACTTGAAAAACCAAAATAAATAAATAAAAGCAAATTAGCAATGCAATTACTAAACCTATTTAAACCTGGTTTTAGAAATTTCTTTTTCAGGGAAGATTGTTTTCTCCTGCTGTTTTGTAGGAAGTTATGTAAGAGACTTTTTAAAATTTTCTCTCCATTCTTTGCATGACAGGTAAATCACAGAGAGATTTGTTTAGGAAATCCCACTCTTCATTTTAAGTTTAAAACTCAGGTGGCAATGAATTTGCAGACGTAGAAGAAGTTGTTTTCCAGAGTTAATACCCTCTGGTGAACAGCTCACTGCAGCTCTAATTGATTTCTTAGGAACATTTCAGTAGAAAACGCAAACAATTAGTGTTTTACGTTTACCTTCAGCATCACATTAGAACGTTGTACATTTATCTTCTTAAGACCCAGGCAACTTCAAATGGAACAATTATGTAAATACAAAGCAGTGAGGAGAACAGCGACACAACTGTCTCTCCATCTATCTTAGCAAAATAGTTCAATGACATCAGGCTCCTTCTCTGAGATCACTAACCTACCTCAGCAAAATACGTGAATCTACAAAACGTGCACATATCTGGGAAAAAATTGTTGCAATAAGCACTCTCAAATCTTAGTTATACCACAAAAAGCACTTTATGCAATTTTATTCCTATACATATGTATTTTATTTTGTAATCATTTAATCATAGAACCATAAAACAAAACAAAATATGTAGCATTCTCATAAAAAAAATCAAGAAAGTCCCAAAAATCTGTGTTTATTCATAGGATGACATTTCCCATGTGCTTTAAGAAGATGACAAACCTGTAACCAGGCCATTGCTAGGCGTACTATGACACAGGTACAGAGCTAGGGATGACACAGGGTGGGTGATACAGGGTGGGAGAAGTATAGACAAGATGTTTGCTGGTCATGTAATGACCAGGTAGGTGTACTCAACTAGCTCTCATCTAGTTCTGCTGTCACAGGACATTACAGATGTCTTTTGGCTGTAGGTCACTAGATAACCAAATTTACCAGGTACTTCCTTTACCACCTGTTTGCTATCTGAAGCCATTTGTTAGAGGTAGGAAGCATGTTGTTGTAGGTCATAGAGTCTACCTGAATCTATGTGAATATCTGCCAGAGTTCCTATCTGTAAATAATAATTAGTGTCAGCACAGTTCACCTCATATTTTCTCCGCTTCCCTTTTCACTCTTCTAAACAAAAGAGATTGTGAACAGCTGTCAGGGCCATATAGCAAATACCATTCCTACACTTTTTTTTTAATTGTTATTATTGTTAGGTATTTGAAGAGTGAGAAGCATCAGCAAAGACTCTATCTGCTTGAAATGACACTTGCCAAGTTGTTCTTTAGGGAATGTGGAGGAAAATTCCCTGCTTAGTCACCCTGGGCACTTTACCTGCTATACTACTTTCAAGATTCCCCTCAAACAGCGATCTAGAGCATAAGGGGTTGGAGACAGACTGATATGCACATGCTTATAATTTTCAAGAATATATTCATTACTTGTAGCTCCTTGAATTGTGTTCTTGTTTGTTGTGTTTTGCTTTGCTTTGTTTTAATTTTCTTTGTTCCGTAAGGAGACATCAGGACTGAGATACCATTGCACTACATTAGTTTAGTGGTGGCATAGCCAGTCCAGAGAACTGGAGTAAAGTAGTCATAAACTGGGCTGAAAGCCTCCTACCTGTGCACAGAGCAGCTGGATCTCCTTAGCTCCCAGTTCAGTCAGTTCTCCACTTCACAGGCAATCCAGCAAAGAGGTTTTGTAAGGGAAGATGGTGCTTTCAGGTGCCATTACAAATGCAGTCTCAGGCACAGTGAGTCTGATGTCACATTCTCACTGAGCAGTGAGCCTTTGAGAAACCTGAGGTTCCCTCCTCATTTCAACCTTCTGATTGCTATCTGTTGGCTTTCTAAGGTTCTCCAAAGACTCAAATAATAAAATAAAATAAAATATTTTAAAATAACGGTAAATCTATGTAAATGTAGGAAATCATCACTGATTGTTTTAAATAGCTGACTAGAACACAGATATCTGCTCCTTTTTCCTGTAACTCTTCCTGTTCTTCTGCTCTAAATAGTCATTGGCTGTAACTTATTTTACATGCCCCATAAAATTATGATCTAAAAGTTTTTATTATTATATTAGTCAGCAAAATCATAAATAGTTTAATCTAATATCTTCATCATAAATATTTGCAGATTTGTAATGGTCTTTATTTTATATGTGTTCAGCAGCTAATAAAGTTAAAGTCAGCAGTTGCCCAGTGCTGGGCAGTGGTAAAGCAGTCAACACAGTTAGTGAGTCAAGAATGCTAAAAGACAAAATATAATCTTAGCTCGTACAGTAAAATGGAGTTAAATTATCCTTCCAACATTGCATCTAGATATCCACTGCTGTGACTCACAGCAATTTTGAGTGGCACATTAATTTTGCAAGAACAGCGCACTATTAATTCTGTGCAGCTACTAATGTCATGTTGCTATTCATAATACATAAGCTTAAGCATATATACCATTTAATAAGTTAATATTTTTGTCAGCATACTGCACTTTCTTCAGATGACAAGAAAACAAAAAAACCAAAAAGATCTTTAAAAGAAAGAACATGTGTCTAGTTGCAATACTAGAAGAAAAATGTCACCGCCTTCTCTTTCACAAAAAAACCTGCAAAAATAATACAAATAAAGAAACAAAAGCCTATGGAAAATTGTTTGATTCTAATGTCAGCTGCAGCATCTTTTTTACCAGCTAGAATTTGTCTAGGGGATTTAATTTCTTTTAATTTTAATCTGTTACTTTAACCACATCAGGAGAAGCTGACTGTCCTTAAGCAGAGTGCACAACACAACTCAAGCAGTAAGAGTCCCTTCTTGGAAACACAGTGTTTAAAGTTAATAGCTGGATAAGCATCTTGATAAAGCACTTTTTTAATAAAGCTCTCAGCTGGCCTTCCGTAATCCTGGGAACCACCACAGTAGAAATGCTCTGTAGCTCCTATTGAATACATTCACATAAATTGAATATATAAATGCATACTTACTATCTTTAGAACATTTTTCATTGATGGAATGAAACAAGGAAGTGCCATGCTAGACTTTGGGACCTTTCATCTTAATTTGCTTAATAGTTGGTAAAAGTAAAAAATATTTCTACTGAAATCAGCAGAATTAACGCTGTGTATAACTGGTGCAAAAAAAGGAGCAGAATCAGGCCCAGAATTTCTGGTCATGAATTTTTGTCTATTCTACAATTTAATTGAAGATTCAGCATCACTGCCTTTTCCAAGTGTCCATTACTATTGCCATATAAACCATAAATTAACATATGCATTCTTGTGAAGGTTTTCTTTAAGGCTACAGATATGACTATAGACTGGACAATATGTCTCTTTGTACACTTAGTTCAAAATCATTGAAGTTAAAATAGGCGCACTAAAATTAAGTAGAAATACATCAATCTATATTTATGCCTACTGTATATTCAATATTTTACCTAAAGAGATTAACTTATATTTATTTTTTAAAAAAATTAAATGGGTCATAGCTGAAAGGAACTGCATTTTTGTAGTAATACTATGCTTATGCTGAGAAGCAAGAGAGTCATGATCAAAATATTACCTAGTTTCAGTGTATGTTACTTTAAAAAGAACATGTTTTATGTTATCCTAACTTTTGGAAAATTCACCAAGCCTGGTACAGAAAAAAACGAACAACTTATTGTAATTGTAAAAAATTTTGTATTTTCACCAATTTTTATTCTTACAGGAAAAAATACATCACTCATTAAATATGAATGCTGCACATGTTAGCAATAGAAATATTGATTTTTGCAACTTTGATTGCACTTGCCTTAACTTTTCCACACATAAACAAACACAAATAACACACAGAGGGAAAAAAAGAGAATTAGGGGAAATAAAACCCACAAAAGTAGGCAAGTTTTAGATTATTTAATGAATAATGACACATGAGCATATTCAGTAGAATCCTTGTAAAGAGCACATGATGCTGTAGGTTTGTTAAAGCACAAGGTGTACTTTGTCTAGATTAAAAAAAAAAACAAAACCACAAAACCAAACAAAAAACCCCTTTTGGTGTGACTTTGCTTTAGGTTTAAAAAAGGTTGGATGTTTAAAAAAAAACTTTATTACTTGCATATGAATATTTTTGTATAATAATATATGAAGATGGTTTTAAAACAAAACAAAAAACCCTACTTGCTTTATAGTGTGCAAATTTTAGAGAAAAATAAACAGGGTATGTGTCCAGTTTGTAAAACAATGTTCTCCTTTCAAGATTACTCTTTCACTGGCTAAATGCAAGGTTATGACAACTTGAAATACTTTTTTTGTGAACTGACAAAGAAAAAATAAAGCAATGTGAGTAATTTGCGTATGCAAACTTTTTTTAGAAGAAATTGTTGCTAGTAGCAATACAAATTTAACAGTGTGATAGGGAAGGCTTTGAAGATTCCAGTTCAGTGATTTGAGGAGAAGGACATACTGGGCCAGAGCATACACGCTGGATAAGCTGGCACAGCTCCACTGGAGGCAATGGAGCTGCTCCAGTTTACACCAGTTGAGAATCTGACCTTTTGCTTGAGAATACTTTTAACAGTAAATATCCCTGCATTAATATTTTCTTTCTTGTTGTTTCCTCTTGTTCTGCTGTTTTATTTCTTAAGGATATTTACTTTAGGATATATATATTTTTTATGTGTATTCTTTTTTCTTAAAAACACAATGGATTATGGATATACTTATAGTGAAGCAAACAGTGCAGTCTCATAACTCTCCAAGGGAAAGGTTCGGGGGGGGGAGTGGCACACACATGTTTGATTTATTACAGCGTTGCTCAAGTTTTATGACAGTTTAGCTCCACTGGAACCATAGGGTGACAGGGGAATAGAGTAACATAGCAGGGAATAATTTTTGATAGTGTGTGTGTGTGGTGTGTATGAGCAGCATGGAAGACCCTGACTGATACAGGAACTGTAGTGGAACAGAAGTAGCTCATATCACAGCAATGTTGCCATTGCATAAATGAAAGCTAGCAAGGAAATGTCAAAGGCATTACTGAAAACCTGGATGAATTCTTTTCCTTTTTAAGTTTGCTGAATATGACATCATACCTGGGTCAGGAAAAATTCCATCCTTGGTTTTCTGAGCAGATTGTAAACTCTGTGGTTCTCTTCTAAACTGCAATGACATAAATCAGGAATGTTGTTATCCAAGATAATGGGTTTATACTCATGTTATACCAGTCATGTGAACTGAAATCAACTTCTTTTTGGCTTCCCTGTCAAGACCCTCACCTTCTCAAGTCTTTAAAGACTCAAGAAACATTTAACTTGTTTACACTCTTCCATTATTTTTTAAAGTTGTGTATCCCCTCAGAGACCAGGGGAGTTGCTCCAAATTTGAACCTCTGGGACACAAAAATTTGGGGCCTTGCAATAAGAGACAGGCATCAGTGCACAGCAACTCTTACAAAGGTTGATTTTATGCCATAGCAAGAGCTTAAGTTGTCAAAAAGGCTGGTGATCTTCTAGCTCCAGAAACCCAGGCCATAGACCACTATGTGCCTCTGTAGCTCATAAGTATCACGAGACTTTTAAGACATGACAACTGAATCGGTTTACCTGCAGCAACTCATATTTAAATGTATTTTTAATATAACCACTGTATTTTGCACTTGCAGTCTGGAGTCTGGAGTCTGGAGTCAAGATGAACTATATTACAAAATAATGTTTCTACAGACAGTCACCTTTTTGAACTTGGAAGCTATCTGCTTCATCTACTTCTCGTAAGATTTTTATCTTTGCTGTACAAAATATCAGTAAGATCATATGAATAAATGATCATGGTTTCACCAATATCAACACAGTTCATTGGCCTGGTATGGTGGCAGGAAATGCATTTAGCATTCAGTTAGACATATAAGAGTCATGATTACTCAACTACCAGCATGTGACATGCACAGAAATATGGTATCCACTGTAAATTCAAAAAATATTTATGTATATTTAGTTACATTTTTTAAATATTGCTATTTAACAGACATTAATAAAAAAATTGAAGAACACTATGCTCTATTCTTTACTGCATTACACTGCATCCCTTGCAATTCTTAGACACATGACTGAGACAAGTACAAATGCAGAAGTATTATTAGTTACTGGTATTCCTTCCCAAAATCATGCATGTGTGAACAGACTGGGAAGCCACATAGGGCTGCATGCTTGAAGACAGACAATTACAGGAAAAACTAAGTAAATAAAGAGATTGCTTGAAGAGCACTGGAATCTTGGTTCCAAAAAAAAAAAAGTGAAAAACAGAGACAAACAAACAAAAAGACAGAGAAAAAGCACCAACAAGCACCAATGCTCATCAAAATATTTAGAGTACATCTGGACAGCTTTCTTGCATTCTACTGACCTGTACCACATAGAGTTATTCTTTTAATCAATTGCTTTGATTTATTAGATTTAATTTTCCCTCTCTCTACGAGTACGTATTTCCCCTTTGTGTTTTTCCCTACATGAGGTTTTTTTATTTGGGAGGGGATTTTTTCCTCAGATTTACTCTATTTTGTACAGATTATTGAATTTGTTAATTATTGAAAAAATAAGCATCTTTAAGTACTAGGTTTGACTTGTGAGGAATTCAGTGTGGTATCTGTAATTGAAACATAGGTTCATGAACGCACCCGTGAAATGCAACTATTTACACACTGTGAGCCTACATGTCAACTACTGCATCAGGGAGATCAGAAAGTCATTTGAAGTAATACATGCATAACTGAAGATTAAATGCTCAGGTATTTATACTATCCACTGAAGGGCAAGTAAAACTTTTGTTTGTGAGTAAATAGCTGTTTTATTTCATCTGGAGAACTTTAAAAAGGTCTTCTGTAAAACAGCCTGAAAAGAAACGTAAAAGACACCCTGATAGTCATGCCCTATTAAAGATGATGCTGACAATAAGAAGAGACATTACAATGCAATATAGATCTGTAATTGCAGTTTAAGTTTTCAAAATCTGTCCAAAAGGTCTGGGAAACACATCCTCACCTGGAATAGACTCATGGATGGCACACAGGTTACTTTCAAAGCTCAGTGAAAACAAACGTCAGAGTGAAATGAACAGTAACCATATTTTTCTGCAGAACAGGAACTACAGTATTGAGAGTAATTTGAACAGAAGAGATAAAACAGTAACATAGAAGTGATGTCCAAATGCATTGTCTAGAGATTGAAAAGTAGGCTCCAGAAAATTAGTCAGAGATCTTTAATGTGTTTTACTTTCCGGTTGCATTCAGAGTGGGTTCATTCTTTTAAATCCATATGCATGCCACAAAATCAAATAGCTATTCTTCTAAGAATACTGATGAATCTTACCCAATTTAGTATATTCTCCATACTCATATTGCAGGGAAATACACACTGAGCAAGGTAAAGCTAGGACAAAGCCTGTGCCCCTTATGATTACTTTATATAGCACTTTCATTTCTGTCTTGAGAAATTAGGTGTTGACTGTCATCAGATTTAGCATTGGCTGTGGTGGAGACAGCTGTCAGAAGCAGCACAGCCCAAATATTTGAAGCGGGAATATACTGTGGCTTTTCTGTCAGCAGCACTGGGTACACTGCCAACAACATCCACAAGATTTTTGTTCTCCAGTGATCATCATCTTGCATTCCATAGTAGCACCACATGTACTGGAAAGAATGGAAAGAAAACAAAAGCATTAAAGGAGGAATATACTATGAAAGAGAATGCAAGAAAAAGGACTATTCCTCCTATGCTTGTTCACATTTCATGCCATATGATAAATTCCTTGTTATCTTCTCCAGGCCTTGCTTGATCCCAGTTTCTGGCCTCAAACAGGTGGGATCAATAGGTGATGATGAGCCACAACATTTGAACACCTCCAGGCAGTGCTAGCTCAGTCACCTTTACACCTCCTACTGCAACTGGTGGCTTCTCCAAGCTAACTTGCAAAACTCACCTGTCTGTAAATAATTATAATTATTTTTATAACAATAAAGAATTTTGTGTTCTATCAACACACTACATTGCTGTCTTCTGGAAAGATAGTTTTTGCTTTTGATATCCTGCTTGTTTTAATACATCTAAGAGGCATTTTTGTTATGGAAAATGGTTGTAAAGTTAAAGTGCATAAATTTGTTTGGGTATACAAAGCTGAGTATATGGTGGTGTGGTGGTTTGACCTTGACTGGACTACACGTGCCCACCAAAGCCACTCTGTCACTCCCCTCCTCAACTGGATAGACAATAGAAGATATAACAAAAGGCTCATGGGTTGAGATAAGGACAGGGAGAGCACACTCACCAGTTACAGTCACGGGCAAAACAGGCTTGACCTGAGGAAATTAATTTAATTTATTACCAACCAAAATCAGAATCAGATAATGAGAAATAAATCCAAATCTTAAAACATTTCCCCCCCACCCTTCTCTTCTTCCTGGCTGTAACTTTACTCTGGATTTTTCTTCCTCCTCTTCACCTGCAGGGGGACAGGGAATGGAGGCTGTGGTCATTTCATCACACGTTGTCTCTGCTGCTCCTTCCTCCTCAGGGGGAGGACTCCTCACACCCTTCCCCTGCTCCTGTGTAGGTCCCCCTCACAGGATACAGTCCTCCATGAACTTCTCTATGAGTCCTTCCCTTCACAAACCTCTTCAGCATGGATCCCTTACATGGGATGCAGTCCTTCAGGAACAGACTGCTCCAGCATGAGTCCCTTGTGGGACCACAGATCCTTCCAGGAACCTGCTCCAGTACGGGTTTCCCACAGGGTCACAGCCTCCTCTGGGAATCTACCTGGTCTGGCATGGGGTCCTTCATGGGCTGCATGGGATGCCTTCTCCATCATGGAACACCATGGACTGCAGAGGCACAGCTGCCTCACCATGGTCTTCATCACTGGCTGCAGGGGAATGTCTGCTCCGGCACCTGGAGAACCCCCTCCCACTTCTCCTTCATGGACACTGGCACCTGCAGGGCTGTTATTCAATTACTCTCACTCCTTTCTTTTCTGGTTGCTGTTGTTTGTTGCACATTCAGGATTTTTTCCTTCTGAACTGTGCAATCCCAGTGGCACTGCCACCGTCAGTGATGGGCTCAGGCTTGGCCAGTGGCAGGTCTGTCTTGTTGCTGGCTGGCATTGGCTCTGTCAGACACAGGGGAAGCTTCTGGCAGCTTATCAGAGAATTTACTGTTATAGTTCCCCTGCTACCAAAACCTTGACATGCAAACACAATACAAGTGGTATGAGAGGGAGTTAAAAACTGTAGTAATAGAAATGTAAGAGTAGCATTTATTCTAATGATGGTAATAACAGAACATTCACTTCTAAGCAAATAGTTAATTAGCAATGTAACTGATAGATGCCTGGAAAAAAATCTCCTGAGATTATAGGTAAATTAAATACAATAAAATGGTAGCAACCTAAATATGCATTTGCCAAAAAGATTTGAGCATATTCTAAAGGAACTCTTCCAAGCTATTAAGCACATGATACTTTCAAAAACCCTCAAAAACTATGTTTTCATCCATAGTAACTTTGTAGAAGTTGTCTCAGTCTCCCTGGTAAATAATTAGCATTTTTAAACTGTTTAGATAAATATTTATATAGAGATTAGAAGGGGTTTCAAGGACTTATTACAGGCTCTCTTTGTTGTAAATAGGATGGAATGGCTCTGATCTAATCTCCTGGGTAAATAACACATTTTATAACTTTTAATTAAAAATGGGAGAAGTTTAAATTCTTTTAAACAAATACTTAAACACCATGAAGGATTTATTTCGAAAATGACATGAGACATAAAACAACAGAGGGATATTCCATCCTTGATTTCTGTTCTCTCCAGCCAGTTGCTGAAGGTTCCCTTCAGAGCTTGTGCTGTGTAACTGAGAAGTGAGGTCTGGCCTTCAAACTTGTATGGACTACTTTGCAAAAACTACTGTAGTCTGAAGCTGGATGAACTTTAAGCAGACAATTTTTAAGATTTGATGTCTAATGTACTTTGTACATCAGCAGAATCTGGAGCACAAGTGATAGTGTTACAAATCTTTTATAACAATGTGGAAAGAGAGAGCTCTGTTCCTGAAGAGATTATGCTTACAGATCAGGAATTTATGTAACTGTTCATCCTTGTATTATTCATGATGAAAAAAATATTCACTCAGAAACAACAGGAAATAATTTGATTTTCCTCCTGACTCCTATTTGTAGGTGACTTAACCATATGAGGGAGATGCTTTCACCCTCTTTCCAGAACCATGAATGAGTTTACAGTCATTAAGAAGTAATTTCCCTACCCTTTCTTCAATTGTGAAATTATTTCTGGGGAAATATTTTCTCTCCTGAGAACACTTTTGTCTTAAAATACTTTGTAGGATGTGGCCACTGTAGAAAATAAGCTGTGAAGCTGCAGAGTAGAAGCGTAAATCTCCTCTATTAGTTATAAAAAAAAGACATGCCATAAAAGAAGCCCAGACAAGTCCAAAAAAGGCTTGGTACCTGTTTCAGCTCTTAGAAGCTCTTAGAAGGTGCCATGGAGTAGAAATAAAGGACAGTCCTATAAATATTGTACTAGGACAAACAATACTGGCTGTCAAGTCCAGTCCTTAAGATGGGTACCCTAAGTACCCAATGTGACACTTTTCTTAAGCTAAAATCCAAATAATTTTTTATTATTCCTCTCTTAAACATATTGTTCCAGACCATCACTTTCTACTGTTCAGAAGTCATTAAACATTTACCCTAAATATATTGTTTCTGTGACAATTTTGTTTCTATTCAAAAAATAATTCTCATTACTCACAAAGTAATAGGTACTATGTAGCATTCATGTTCTTGACAGCCTGTTTTCTTATTAAGATGAGCAAGGCAAATTAACCTTGTCTTCCCATAATACTCTTCCTCTCAGCATCTATAAGGTATCTCCGTGATGGTGCTGGTGTGGTATCCTGTTGGTAGTCTACAAGAAATCTTCCACCAATGCTTTATAAAATGTCAATGATACATCTATCTCTATTTCAAATGTGATTTTCCTGGCTAAAATAATCTTTTTTTACAGATGTCTAGAACAATGACTCAGAATTGCCTAATGATAAACTGCACACTCTATACATAAGGGTTTGGGGTTAGTTTTGGTGGGTGTTTTTTAGATGCAGTTGTTATAATCTCTCATCAAATTCTAGCCTTTATTTAAGTCTTAAGGTCCTCTGTTGTTTATGTATGTTATCCTTAGACATGCTTATTGATAGTGAATCCCAAAGTTGTGAATCAGAACTCTTCCTTTACGCAGCTAAGAGCAAAGGTAGGATGCTAAGACTGTCCTCAATGCTGATATTGACTGTATTGACTATAATGACTAATAATTTCTCATGCAGAACCACATTAAATGTTTTACTGAAATCTGGATAAATCTATTAACAGTTCTCCAAATTGAAATGTCTCCAAATTGAGTTTTACTTCAGTCTTGGATTTAATAATTCGGTTTGCCTACTGTCTTTCCTATTATTTTTGGGGCTGGTTGGCTAATAACTTTCATCAACTATATCAGAAAAAAGACAAAGCTTTAATTTACATTTGGATTCATGACAGCACTGCCTTTAATCTTTACTCTATCCTTATTATGGAGCATGGGTAAGGAGGAAGACAGGACATATTTTTTTGTTATTGATTACTTATATGACTATTTTTACGGTATAAGTTAATTTGCAAGTTCCAAATCAGCTTGACTTTTGCCATTGCTGATATTATCTGACCATAGACTTCTCACTTTGCAAGTATATATCTCTTTTTTCCTTTTCTTAGTGAGGTATTTGTTTATTCTTTATGAGGAAGAAATTCTCCCAGTGACTGTACTGCTTTTCCCTACACATTTTCCAAATATGTTTTCACAAGTCTTCCTCACTTTGGTCACCTTGAAAGTAGCAAATGAAATGGTGACTGGGCCCATTCTTTGGCCCTGGGGCCAACTGGTGCATCAATAAAATTAAACTCTTTTGGCATCCAAAAGAGGTGTTTTATCCAAATTGCCTATTAGGAACGGTCATGCAGACTTGCTTAGGCACTGACTAGAAGAGCCCTTGGTGGCCCAGAGTAAAATCATGCCAGAGACCCTTTTAACAGCATGAAAGTGAGATAATAGAGCACCACAGGCAATGTTTAATTAACTCATGTAGATGAGTCACTGTGTTCCCCAGCTCTTCCTGCACATTCACTGCAAAAAAGGGCAGAAAGTTGTTAATTCTCACAATCTTATCATAAGTTTGACGTATTTTGGAGTATATCTTAAAGCTTAAACACTCTGAAAGAAATATTTTGGCATAGTTTTACCATCTGTTCTAGAAAAAAAATGCCCAAGATTATTTTGTTTGGTTGGTTTGGTTTCTTGTTGTTTGGGTTTTTTTTTTTATTTTTGTTGCAGTTGTTTTGTTTTGTTTATTTGTTTAATTTACCAGTGGAGAAAGAAAAAATATCACTTACTACTTGCACACAAAACTTTCAGTAAAAGGTATTCTGAATTCTGATTGTTATTTTCTCATCATTTCTGTACCAGTAGACTTAATCAGGACTGAATAAATAAAAAAGGTGTTTTGAGTAGTTTCTTCTGCATTTTCAGTCCAACTACTGACCTAATTTAACTATAATCTTCAGGCTTTTTTCTGGAGAAAACAGAGCTGGAACATGAATCAGCACAAATGGTTCTCAAAGGCTGCAGCATCTTCTAATATGAAATATCAGACCGTGACAGGTTATGGATTAACTGAAAGCAAAAAACAACACAAGTAATATTTGAAAAGTGCCTTTCGTGGGTTTCAGAGAACATCCAACTGTAAGCAAAACAAAAAAGTAGAAAGCAAAGCATGAGATTTATTGTGTGCCATCTAAAAATGAGACTCAGCTAATTCACAGGTTGAAACAAAAATATATTCTTAGCACTGTAATACAAGGGGGAAAAAATGTGAAGAAAAGTTAGTGCAAGTTAGTAAATCTTTCACTTTGTATTTAAAACAACGCTCAGTAGGGGATTTTTTTGGTTGGGTTTTATTGGTTTGTTTTCTGGGTTTTTTGTCCTATTGAACAAGTTTTTCCAATACTTAGTTACACGATTTAGGCCTCTCTGTCTCCCATTACATAAAAATACCATGTGTTTCTGGTAATACAATTTGAATCGGTCAAAAAGAATTTTGAGTATCTTAAGAAAGTTCCTGATCTGGATTAACACACTAATAATTTTTTAAAAATATTGAAACTATCACTTTGTTTTGTTTTCCCCTGAGGCACTTCTTTGTAGTGGAACTATTGAGATGCTATCTTGTCCAACTGTTACTAATACTAGCAGCTTTCAAGATAAGTTTTAAGGACAGATCAATGAAGATATTTTCTTTTGATTTTAACTGAATTTTCTGGATTGATAAATAATTTTCTTATTTCACATATCTCACTGCATGCTGCTGTGGTGATTTTATTCATTTACTTATTTATTTATTTATTGTGGAACTATTCTGGTAGAATCTTGGATTTTCTCTCTGTCGTGAGGTGAATTGCCCTTGTCTGATTGTCAAGTGCCCACCAAACTGATCTTTCACTCTCTCTCCTGAACAGGACAAGGAGAGAAAATATAATGAAAGGCTTGTGTGTCGAGACAAGGACAAGGGAAGATCAGTCACCAGTTACTGTCATGGGCAAAACAGATTGAAGTTGAGCAAACCAGTTTAATTTATTAACAATCAAATCAGAGTAGAATAATGAGAAATAAGAACAAATCTAAAAACACCCTTCCTTATCTCTCCTTTCTTCACAGGCTCCACTTCATTCCCTACTTCTCTACCTCCTCTCTGTGAGTAGCCTGGGGGGACAGGGAATGGTAATTGTGGTCTACCTATACTCCTTCATCTCTGCTGCTTCTTTCTCTTCCCACTTTTCCTCTGCTCCATTGCAGGGCCTCTTCCACAGGAGACAGCCCTCCAAAAACTTCTCCAATGCGAACCCTTTCCACAGGCTGCAGTTTCACAGGAACTACTCCAGTGTGGATCTCCTGTGGGGCCACAGGTCCTGCGAGCAGACCTGATCCAGCGTGGACTCTCACACGGTCACAACTTCCTTCAGGGCACATCCACTTTCATGGGGTCCCCCACAGGCTGCAGGTGGATATCTGTGCCACCATGGACCTCCATTGACTGCAGGAGCACAGCTGCCTCTCCATGGTCTTCAACACAGGCTGCAGGGGAATCTCAGATCCGGTGCCTGGAGCTCCTGCTCCTGCTTCACTGACCTTGGTGTCTGCAGGGCTGTTGCTCTCACATTTTCTCAGTCTCCTCTCCCAGCTGTCATTGCACAGAAGTTTTTACCCTTCTTAAATATTTTATCCCAGAGGTGCTACACCCACTGCTGATGGGCTCAGCCTTGGCCAACTGTGGGTCCATCTTGGACCTGACTGGTGTTGGCTTTCTCAGACATGGGGGCAGCTTCTGCATCTTCTCACATAAGTCACCCCTGCAGCTCCCCTGCTGCCAGGCACACCCACTACATTCAATTAGTGTGATCTGCAATGAGTTCATGGGAAGCTTTCCTGTTTCGTCTTCTAAGTTGTCACTGCATGTATTTGCCAAGGAAAATAGTGCCAATTTACAGTGGTTCAGTGGTTATACAGTCAGCATTATATTGAAAGATGATTGTTGTTCTCTAGAAAGCACAATATGTGCCTACTCTGGTTATCTAGGTTTTATATCAAGCAAATAATCATAGCCAAAGAAATACCAACTAGGGGACTTTTAACTGAATTTTAACTCTTCAATACTTTCCTTGTAAAATCTGTGCACAGATTATTCAGCTTTATCTTGGTTTGCTTCACCTGTGTGAATCATCTTTCAGTTATCTAATTTCCTTCTTAGCTTAACCCCACACCACAGTTTAGAATTCTATTTTATTTTTTGTTCATTATGCCTGTGTTTATTGTATTTCCAAACAAGAGGAAGTACTTTTCTAGTTATGAAGTGTACCAATGATATGTAAATGACCACAGCGCTCTAAAAGAATTCGGAAATTTAAGTTGAAGGCACCTAACATGTCCTTGCCACCCGCCACTGTATTGAACTAAATGTAAAGAGGGCAAGAAGATGGCACCACAGTGAGGATTATGCATGAAGTGTCAGGCATTATTTTAAATCTTCTTATCTTCTGTCAACTTAAATCTAATTCTTGAAATGTCCTGGGGCAGAGAACCGGAAGGTGGCTCTGCAAAGTACCTAAATTAAAAATGTTTCTTTTTTCCTGCAAAACAGGATCATTTCTGTTGCTTATTCAGACTTATGTCTGTTAATTGTGGTAAAAAAAAAATTTATTGTTTCTCCTGTTACCAGTCCTGCAGAGCCAGCTACAGCTGTGTTCAAGTAGAGGTTTCTCACTGGAAATAACCAAAATAACACTGAGTGCAATCTGAGGCAATGATCCAATTTACTGATGGCCTCAGGTCACCTAGGTGCCACAAGTGACATTAAATGAAGGTAATGTGACTATACAGCTGTCACCAAGGGAATGAGGAAATAAGCAGGGTTGCAAAAATATACACAGGGGTATGATTCAAACTGGAGAACACAGAATGAAGAAGGAGGTCGGAAAAGACTGATTTTGGTACCTCAAGCTGGACGGAGAAGGAAAAACAAAAATATAATTTTGTTAGCATGCTCTGCCCATTGCTGGATATTTCAGTGCCAGTGTCACTGCCACCTGTCAAAACACAGGTGTGTTTTGTGTTCTTATGGAGGAATTTGAGACTGCTCAAGAGAAGTTAATCTCAGAGTGCAGACAGACAGTGCAATGCCCAAATTTATGATACATTGTTACCTGGCAACATTCACAGCCCTTCCTAAGGGTTTATGTTCTTTGTGCTGTACAGGAATAAAACCTCATGTTTAAGAAGGTGAATCACAGAAAATAGTACACAAAGTAATGACCATTTATGCCAGAGGACACAAAACGTTGGGCACAAACATATATAATAAAGTGTACCTTTCTCTCAGAGATAGACATTTCCCTCAGGTCAACACAAGTTGTCTGTTCCACAGCAGAAATTCAACCCCTGAGCTGAGCGTCAGTGAAAACTTCTCAAACTCAGACTGGTGCAAAGATTGTAACGGCTTCTCTCTCTTCCTCCTCTGTTCCTGCCTAGGGCAATGGGACTGACTTTAGCATTATCAGGTAAGGTTTTTTGAGACAGGATAAATTCCTTCCATTGAAACTGTTCTACTCCATATACAGTAATTAAATATTCAGTAGTCCAAAGAAAGCATAAGGAGAAACGACTTTGTAGCCTGTGGGTAAGGAGCTTGTTTATGAAGAGGATGTCCAAATTCATATACCTCCTCCCTTCATTCCATTTCCACTTTGCTTAAAGTTTGCAGCTTCATACTCTAAAGCAAATTAACTATTATTTTTTTCCCAAGCAACATGAGACAGCCAAAGGCATTGGATCTCAGAATATATTGTTTTCTTCAGCGAGTGTAGCCTTTCTTTTGTTTTGTAGATGGATTTTTTTTTGCAATGTTCTTTGTTTCAGTCACATATTGTTTCATAGGAAAACATGCACTTTTTGCAAAGCAATTAAGTAGTAACATCAAATTTTATTTCTGTAAGACAAAATAATAAACACTGCTAATGTTTTTTTCCCCAACTTGTTTCTATTTGGAGATGAAGAAAGAAACCTAGGCACAATTTCCTTAATGATTTGACACCAGATTATTGCAGAATTTTCAGAACTCCCTTGTGACTTCCTTGTAAATCCATACAACACATGCCTGAATGGGCATAATAGGAGATTAATACGGGAGAAAAGATACTTAACCATGCAAAGATTTCAGTGGGAGATGAGTATCCAGAAAATCCCATAGGTAGGATTTTTTGGCTATCAAGCAGCATGTCTGAGAATCTGTTTTAAACAGAAGGGATTTCTTACAGCCTTGATTAAAGGTTAGAAAGTCCTCAGAGTCCTTCTCTTTTCCTTATACTACCTTATTGCACTTTCTTCGATTTAATTTATTTGTTGTTGTGAAAAGGTAGAAGGTTTTCATAAAAACTTGACAATTGTGCTTTCTCATTAATTTACTGGCCATAAAGTTGAGAAAAATTCTGTAGTAGTTTAGGCATTAAAAGGAAAACTGTATTGAGACTACCTACATTTAAGAATGATTCACATCCATTAAAAAAATTTCTCCTGTTTTCTTCTTGTCTGACATACCTACCTTTTGCCTTTAATGCCTCAGAATCTCGTTAGCCTTTCTCTTTGGATAGAATTAAATGGGTTAGTTTTAATGCTGTTGTTTTCTTTCCTTTCTGGATTTCATGAAAGATTAAAGGGCAAAAAGTATACCCAACAGGAACAGATAATTTATAACTATATGACAGAAATAATAATGCAAACAAACCAAAGAACCGATATATTAAAGTGTGTGAAGAGGACTACATAATAATTTGTAATTTATTGTGGGCCAGATACATATTTTAATGGGCTTTTACTGTTATTGGATTCAGATACATGGACAAAACACAGTAATTATAACTTATTAAAGCCTACCATGATACAGGTGGCAGAAGCACTAAAAAAGACAGTGGTATGGACTGTGAGAACAGAACAAAAATTCTTGCTGCTGACATAATGTCTTTAGAAAACCCCTTATTTTTACTATATGTATCTTCTTGTTTTCTTGGATAGTACTGTATTGATACTAGCCTGTATTGTACTAGTACTGTATTGTACTAGTCCCGTATTGTACTAGTCCCACAAATAGAGAACTTAAAATTGAGTAAAGTCTGTGTTTAGACTCAAGTTTCTCATGTGAGGTTTTGCATATGTTTTTTACACAGTCTTGTAAACACCCTCGGACAAAGCTCTGTGCTATCAAGCAAGCTCAGATCTGACAAATACCCAGCTTGAGTAAGGCACAGTGGTTCCAGCAATGTTTACACCTGGTACATATTCTTCAGCTGGAGCTCTCTGGCACCTACTGGGTTCAGAATACATGACCTACCTTGCAAACAAGTAGCTTAGTGCAGCACTGTCATGGTTTAACCCCAGTGGCAAGTAAGCCCCACACAGTCACTCATTTACTTGCCCCTGAGGAAATGAAGGAGAGAACCAAAAGAGTAAAAGCAAGAAAACTCGTGGGTTGAGATAGAGACAGTTTAATGGGTAAAGCAAAAGCCACACACAGGCAAAGCAAAGTAAAGAATTAATTCGCCACTTTCCATAGGCAGGCAGGTGTTCAACCATCCCGGTAAAGCTGGGCTCCATCATCCGTAACAGTGACTTGGGAAGACAAATGCCATCACTCTGAACATCCTCCCCTTACTTCTTCCTCTCCCAGCTCAATATGCTGAGCCATATATACCATATGGTTTAGGACATCCCTTTGGGTCAGTTGGGGTCAGCCATCCCAGCTGTGTCCCCTTACAACTCCTGGTGCCCTCCCAACCCCTCACTGGTGGGGTAAGAAACAGAAGAGGCCTTGATGGTGTGCAAACACTGCGCAGCAATAATTAAACAGCCCCTATGTTATCAAAAATATGTTCAGCACAAATCCAAAACACAGCCCCACACTAGCTACTATGAAGAAAAAAACCAAAAACAACCCCCAAAATAAACCAATCCAAACCAACCAACCAACCAAACAAAAAAACAAAACAAAACAAAACAAAACAAACAAAACAAACAAAACAAAAAAAAAAGGCAAAACACCTAAACAAAACAAACAAAAAAACCAAAACCACAAAAAAAAAAGAAACCCCGATTTCCCAATTCAAGGAAATGCAGCATCAACCTAAAGCATCTTAAGCATGAAATGGTAGTTTTGTAAGTGTCTCAATACTATAAAGATCTCTAAAGTAGCTTTAAGTAACGTCATGTATGAACACATAATTTCTTGTTAGATTAAGTCAGCAGCAAAACTAAATCAAATAATTTATGCATACAGATATTTAAATGATTTTTTCACTAGTCTTCACGATGCACATTCATCCTCAACATCCACAGTTCCTCTTCCATCCAATAGTTCTTACTCCAGCTATAAGGAATATCAACGCACCTCCGGGGAGCAGGATTGCCATTGGAGTCTGCCAATTAGGTTGGTCAGAGCAAAATTTCACAACAGATCGAGTACTTTGAAGGTAACTCACAGGACACTATTGTTGAGAATTGTGTTCGTTCATTTTTCAGATGGATGATTTTTCGTTTAACACTGATCTGTCCCTTGTTTCCCCCTCCTTGTTCCATACCTCCCGATATCATCTGCTTGCTGATAAGAAAAAATCCATTTTGGTAACAAAGGGAGAGTGATTCTGGCTACCATAAAGCATAACTTAAATCATCACCTTCATAAGCAGTATAAACAATGTCATAAGTTCTTTCTGTAATCATTCTTGTGATCACATGAATGAGCAGTACATGGTGTTTCTGGAGCATCTTTAATAGAATGTCTCAAATTAATTTCCCAGAAATTGCCATTATAACATATGTGACCTAAGATTTTCAGTAGTCTCACTTATCTGAACAGTAAACTTCATGATCTTAGAGTTTAGAAGATTGTATTTTAAAATATAATACTTTAATAATTTTATTAAGAAAAGTTAATTGCTTTTATAATTTGAAACTTAAATATTAGTAGAATTCTAAATGTATAATTAAAAGATTTTAAGAGTAATTGAGGTTCTTTTAGCTATTTAAAATCTGAACCTTCTAAAATTCCAAAACATAGTTACCCTAGACAAATAGTTTAATCATTTTCTATCAGTGTTTATATCTGTTTTCGAAAAAAAATCCAAACTTCAGTTGAGTAATGTAGAAAATGGAACTAAAACCAGAGTGAATTTAAATATTACTAATATAACATCTCTAAAAATTAATGCCTTAAGTGACATGGGATATTAGATATGACCTATTTATGTGCATACATTTCTTTAAAAACCAGCAGCAAACTAAACTCTTTGCAGTTGTCATTTAGTTTGCATCCAGAGAGTGGAAACAGAGTAGGTATTCACATCTCCTTTAGTCATTATAATACTCTAGATATGATTCTTTCTAGGAAGGTGACATATATTCACTAAAACATTTTGGCACCCCTTTGATGAGAGCCTAAATTCAGAAAAGCAATGAACATAGACTGTTACCACTAAACCACGTCACCATCCAGATTAAAACATGATGATCACAGTTTAGGAGAAATAGAATGGGGTCTATGAGCAGTCTCATTACAGGCCATGACAGAAGCACTCAAAAGATCTGGAATGGAAACTTATCTTCAGTATAAGGCCCTACCCACTGCCATGTTTTGGAAACTGATACTTTTTATTGGCTTAATTACTTACAATTTGTAAAAAAGCTGTATAGAAATTGCAGACAATTTTAACAGAGTACCTCTTTCTCTGTTTGTCAAGAATCAGATGCACCTGTTGTGCTATATATAACAACAAAAATTATTCTAAGTATAAAATGCAGTGGGTCTGATCCTTAACCACCTTACTGCTTATGCAGCCATTCAAAGTCTGAACTAACGTGCAGGTTAACAGGGAATATGGTTCAAATGAAATATGTACATATCAGGGTCTAAATTTTTATCATGTCTTGCCTATGGTTTCCATATGTGGCATTGCTAGTGGGTTAGGTAAAATGGAGTACCACAGGTTTTCAAACAGAACACTCTCTAGTCTGTGGCGGTGGTGTGGGGGTGGATTTGATTGTTATTACTGGTTTTGTGGTCATATTTTGGAAAAGCTGTGAATTATCTTACAGAGAGGATACCTGCCGGCTTTACTGTATTTCTATCTCTTCAAATATGCTCTTGGGTCACATTTTAGAATAATCCATACTAGTAGCTCCTTAAGAAAACCTCCAGCATATTGTGTGCCTTGGGATATTTTCCAGCATATGCTTATCAAATGGATTTTCTTGGCACTCTGTGAAAATTCCAAATGCCCTTGCAGTGATGGCACCTGACACAGAAGGCTGTCACAGCCTTTCCTAGAAACCCCCAGTATTGGCTGCAGCAACATCGGGCCTGTCAGCAGCTGGAACTCAGCTGAGCTCAGGCTGCATGCCAGGAATGAATGATCTAATGTGACTGGTCTTTTTGGGAACACACCCAGCAACAGTGGGCACACATCAGTACTTTTTTTAATCACTTTGTAAGCCAGCCTGTACATATAGGTGATTAATATATATATATGAGTATATCATGGACATAACTGGATTAAATATAGGTAACTTTTTTTAAAATAAAATATAATTCATCTTCAATGACAGTAGCCTTCCACTTATTTGCTATGGGGAACTCGAGAGAATTTGCCCTCAAGAACTCATAATGATAGGGACAAAGCTGAGACAAAGACAACATTTCTGGGTTTACCAGGAATAGCAGAATATTTACATTAGTAATAGAAAAAAGTGGCTAAAAATAATCTGAGGCGCAAATACATGTTGCAGAGAATGCAAATCCCAGCTCCACACCAATCTTTTTTTTTTTTCCCCCCCTTCATTGCCCATCCTCTGGATTTTTCTCTCCAGGACCAATCTTTCTTTAGTATTTGAGTAAAAATACCTTTCCAAATTTTTTGAGGAATTTGAACCAAAAAAAGGATAAAACTTTTTAATTTCAAATCCTTGGCTAAGGATTTGCTTTCCCTTAAGAGAAGTTACAGGAAGAATGTGTTTAACCCATTGACCTCATCCTTTTGAATTAAAGTGGAAGCATCCAAGTATGAAAGCACAGAAGTCTGTATAGATTGCCTCATGGCCCCTATGAAGGCCTCTCCCTGTCTGCCAAGGCAGTGCATATCTGCCTAAGGGTTTTGGAGAGGCACAAGACTTGTTTCTGCCACTCCCTGATATGGGCAGTTGCTGGGAAGTAGAGCAGTAACAGTGTGGCTTTCCCCTCCTCTCCTCTTTTCCACAGTCTCTTCAGCTTTGATTTGCATTCACTGTAGGTGTAGGTAGTCTCTAAAATCCTCATGTGCATCTCAGCAAGACTGGCAGTCATGGCCTGGGCTGTACCACATGTCCATCTCTGGAGCCTACCCAACCTGGGAAGCACCTTCCAGTGGAATTTGTTATGTATGACATTCACATTACAAAGGATATGCACAGCAGCTTGATGAAACACATGATACTGAGAACATACCCCAGTACCATGGCACTGATAATTTCTTTCTTAGCAGGAACTTGACTTGGAACATTCCAATGGTGCAATTGTTGTAAAGAGATGTCGCTGTATCTGTTGAAAAGAAAACAAATCAGAATCCTGTGAATTTCAATGTTTGATTATGTTCACTCTGATTTTATTCTTCCAAACTTTAAATCTAAAATAACAGAAAGGCTTACATCTTTTAGTTCCTGAAAAGCATAGGTACAATATCTATCAGAATAGATAACTAACCACTAACCACAGTGGCACCTTACATTTTTCTTCTACATTGGAGATAAAAAACTGTTGGTTTACCTGTTTTTCTGGACACTCTGTAACATAAGAAGTTGGGGTTTATTGACTTACATTTTTAAAAATAAAAATAGTACTTCTACCTCATATTTACAGTATTTACAATCCAGTACCAGTAAATTATCACATTCTATTTATTTTGATAGCTAACCAAGCTCGAAACAAATCACAGGTGAATGCAGTAGGTTGTGGAAGAGAAAATGGAATTTTACATGGAAGGAATAACAAGTATGATTCAGTAGTTGGAAAACAATACTATTATTTGTTTCTTCATTTGAGGTTATGGTCTGTTCAGCTTGTCTTCCCAAAGAGGGGGGGAAAAACCACCCATAAAAAATCAAGGTGTTGATGATAAACCCCACAATTCTGTCTTCAATATTAACTCGTAAAAATCCTAATACTTCAAATTTCATGATGGAATATGTCTGGCTACATGACTTGCAAGTCACATGAAATCCCTTAAAGTAAATATCCTTGAGAGCTGTGACCATTCCAAACTACCTCCCAGTGGCTTTTATGAGAATTTGTTACACCTCATTAAAAACTTGGTTTGTGCTTTGACTAACACAAATTTTCTTTCTGTCTTTTTTTTTTTTTTTTTGCTTATTGCAGTATTTTAAAAATGCCCTCCAAGTTGAAATTATATACTTGTAGAAATTGAAGTGGCATTTTCTTATCTTTCACTCTGTTAACAGTTTGCAGTTTTATAAAACTGAAACTTACTTTACTCACAAATTAGATTTCTTCTTTTTACTCTTCATTTTATCCAAGTCATTTTTTCTCAGAATTAAATCACACCAACTATCACAAACAGTAAACCATTGCTTCTGTGTATTGATTACATCATAATATGTTACTATGAACTATAATGAAAGCGTTTAAATTCATATCCCCAGTGTAATTTTGAACTAATCTGCTGAATACTAGCATTTCAAAATCTATTTGAGTGTTCAGGCCCAAGTGATAGATCACAATGTCTTACCTATTAAGAAAGTGCAATGGCACTGCATTAAAAACAGATCTCTTTCTAAATATACTCGCAGTTTTCATGCTGAAAAAATATTTCTTTTTTCTTCTCGTATATAACCGTCTTTTGTGATAACATGCTTGTCATCAATCAGTTCTAGGACTCCAGGAAATTGTGAATACATAACAAAGCTTCCTCAGCATTTGGCTGAAGAGGAGCATTTTGAAATTCAATTAAATTTGTAATAAGTCAAGGGCCTTTTCACATTGACATCTTCCATGGTCTCTATTCTGTTTAAGTTACTTTTAATTCAGTTGCTCTTTTTTTTTTTTCTCAGATCAGATATTATATATCCAACTTGAATGACATTCTGCTCCTTATATTACACATTTCTTCAGTTGCTACCAGTTTTATGATTTCATCAAAATTTTTAAGAACAGATAGAATAGGTAGCATTAACTTTTCAATAGTTCACAAAGGAAAAATCTTTCCTTGGGTGCCTGGTAATATTGTCCCAGAGTGCCTCTCTTCCCCTAGCACTTCTGCTGATAATGGAAGAAGAGGATAATCTGACTCTCTGCATCAGCAATTTGTTTAATAGGAAAGGGACTATTTTTACAGCTGTTCACCTAATAAGGACTTTATTTCCACGTCTGGATATATTTTTGTATTATGCCTGCAATTAGCACTGTTAGTCTAAGTCTCAAAATTGCCTCTGATAATCCCAGTGACCAGAATTTAAGATTAAGATAATTCAATGCTTCTAAGCAAACAGGGAAGGAATCTGTTTGCTTCATCTCAGTTGCCAGCTGGTGATGGCGAGAGGTAAATTGACTCTTGCATCTTCAAAACTCAAAGCAGGTGAAAACAACATTTGCTTTATTCTCATTAGTACTTTCTTGAGGTCTGTTCTCATTGAGCATTGCACTACTGTTTTACTTGGGCCAGGAGTATATCTTTCAAAATATTCCTCCAATGCTCCCTGCTTATCATGCTTTGGTGCTCACTATAGAGTTGGCTCAGTGCACTGGATCTGAATTCCCTTTGGATAATATTGAACTTCACTGAACTCTCTAGATATTTACTGGCTGTGTCCCCCACGCAAGTAGGAGGTCAGGCAGTGGAACCAGACAAGACTTGGTTGAAATCTCCTCATCCTCCCCCTGCTTGGAACGTGTGTATCATGGACGCAGAGTGCTCAGCACTGCCTGGTTTACTCCCCAGGTCTGCTCACACTGTTACACCTGACTGGGGAACAGAGATATAATCCCTTCTTTTCCTTCTTTGTGCTTACAAAATAAAGTTGTTATGAAATGTAAATGCCTGAAAACATGAACCCTGGAAAACATTGGTGTCAATCATTCTATGCTAATATACATGTAATGAAATGCAAACGTCTGTTTATAAAATTAGTTTCCCAGGGCATTGCTTACTGTCTGTTGGACTGATATTTTTGAAAGATCAGGATTAAAGAAGATATAAGCACATGTTACTTTTCACTTAGGTGAACAAGATTACACAAATTTGTTAGGAGAACAGCCATCCTTACCACAGGCTGCATTACCCCAGCTAAGATTGTTTTACAATTGACATTTTTTGGAAAATCATTTCATATTCAGGAAGATGAGTAGGTTTACCAGACAGGAACAGGAACATACTGACCTCATCTAAATGGGTAAAGGCTCATGGGAGCACTTTTGATGAAGGTTTTATAAAAATGTCAGACAAAATGGTTTTACAGGCAGCAGACCCCATGAACCCTCACATGGTATTTTCAAAAGTACTTGCATGCACTTGTAAGATGATGAATGCACTAATAATGTGAGAGAAGAATGAAGTATGCTGCAGAAGATCTAGTTGGGTCTCCACATTAAAGATCAAAAAAATATATCCTGTTGTTCAGATTTGGTTTTTTTAATTTTAAAAATTCCAAATGTCTGAGACAGGATTATGACCTCTTTGAACTTGTTGCCACGTTAATGTTGCAGTGCTTGCAACTGAAACATTATAGTTCAATTCCAACCATGTGATTCCAGATAAAAATATACACACTGTTTCCGTATTCTATTATTACTTTCAACAAACTCAGTAGGCTAAGGTGTCTCCAGAGAGTAATCCATCCAAAGGTAATTCAATAGCTAAAACAGGAAGAATTAATCGCATTCTGAGGATGCCTATCCCTCTAGTTGAAAAGGGATCATAACTTGTAGTATATGCTGACTAGTCAGGTAACCATAGTTCAGTATGAAAATTCCCATTCTCAGTGTCTACTTAAAAGGTTTTTGTGGCAGATGAGAATATTCCCTTAAAAATCTTTCTGGCAGTGCTAGCTTCTGTTTTCAAGTCCTAATTATTTCTTCCTTTTCCCTTACTCGGGTTGCACGTATTTGATATCAATGGGTATTTGATCGGATTTCTGAGCTTAGGTCAATGCTGTTCACAATTAACCATCAACTTTCCTTCCTTCCCAGCCTTGTCCCTCACTAAGTAAACACCATTATCAATGCTGTTTCATAATCTGACTGAACTGCTTGGAAATGCTCACGTCAGCTGCTGTCTGATGCTCAGATGAGACCAGAGTCAGTGAAGAACAGGGTCTTCTGGGACACTTGTGGACCATCAGGTAGCAGTGCCTTGTAAAATATTATAAACCTCAGGGCATTTCTTGGCCTTCATTGCTCTGCTAACTTCCCTTCAATGCTGTAGGTACCAATGAGAAAGTGAAAAGGTAAAATCAGTGTAACTACTGCTGCCTTGGGCACCATACTAAATTTTATTATCCCGCCTGGATTGTCTGGATTGTTAAACATGTGATTACCCAGTGTTTCTATGGGTAGGAATGAAGGTTTTCTGTGCTGCTTCTATATAAATGTATGTTCTCACTCATCACAGAATCAAAGGCAAAGAATCCAGCCAGTTGTATTTTTCTGGTTTTGAAATAAGTCTTCAGCTAGTCAGTCTATGTAAAAGGCAGTACACCCTTCCCAAAATGACATCACATTATTTCTGAATATAAGTAATTTCTTTTTTTCATGGAGAAAATGAACAAGTAGTTCATTTTAATTCAATTTACCTCCCTTTAAAGCAAATGTTTAAAACCATTTTTCAAAGCCTTTGTTTTTCCTTTTATATGAGTTCACAGATTAATTCAGATTCTTTCAACTGCTATATGACCACATATTAAATATTTATGTCAAAGAAAAACTTAAAATTTCTAAGATTTTAGCAACATTTCTTCAATTTTTTAAACTGAAAGTTTCTTTTGAAACAAAGGTAGAAATTTATATTTCATTCGTATTTTCAGTAATGGAATTATGAAAATATTTTGTTCTTGTTGTTGTTTACCTGCAAAAAATAAAAAAAAAATAGGAAAGAAATCCACTTCCAAACCCATATATGTAGAAGGCAACCCTGAATACCACACATGTAGTATTACAGTTAGAATAGTCACACTATGGTTGCAAAGTAGAATATCCTTAACTTGTAAATATGTTCTTGCCTTTCGTATCATGGGACTTTTGTGGTTTGGTTGGGTTTCTTTAATTTTTTAGGGGGGTTTTGTTGGTTTGTTGGTTTTGGTTTTCCCAGAGATCTGCTCCATATGTTTTAGGTTTACGACAGAAAGAGATTTCAGGGCAACCTCAGCTATATCTGAAATAAGTCCTGATGCATCTCAGGTGCAGAATGAGTCTGTGTTAGGCAGAGCTGTCCAGTGCTCTAAATTTCAGAAGGCTTATTAGTTAGAATCCAGTGCTGTACCTGAGCAGGATAAATCTGTTCTTGCTATATTTATTTGAGCTATGCAATATTTCCAGCTTCTAAGCGAAGGGGATTCATGGTAGTCTGATCTTTATAAATTGTAGTAAACTAAAAGTAAGGTTATGTAATGAGTTTCAAGGTGTGGGTATTATGAGAATTTTTCATCACCTGGACTATCCCACCCTCTCCTTTTTGTTTTTTTTTTGGTGGACATTCATCTACATAGTTTTCCTATCAGGTATGTCACAGTCCAGGGATAATTACATTCAGAACAAACAACAGGCCTTCCTTCTCGGATTGATTCCTCTCCAGCCTGCTGGCCTCAGCTCTTTAGTCCTTGACACAGCAAATTCTTATCACAAATTTAACACAGAAGGGCAGCAATTCTTGTTAGTCTCTGCACTAAGTATGACCTATTTAAGATATCACCCTAGCCCTGGTAATCTTGCAAATTCAATCAATAAACCCAGCTCTGCTCTTTCAGGTGCCTGCCTTAACAGAACTATTAACACACAAGTGCAGTGACCTTCCTGAGTCCTGATATCAATCAAAAGCCAAATGCCACTGCTGGCACTGACCTTCATCTTAGCTCTGCAGGCTTTGTAGGAGCTGTCAGTGAACCACGGTGGTCAGACTTGATGCTAATCCTACCTAAACCAAATTCTGACAGTATAAAAACATTGTACTGTAATGACCTTGATTATCCCAAGCAATAATCACAAACATATATCTCACTTTATTTGTTACTTTCCAGTCGCACCCTTCTTCTAGTTGCAGTTATCTGGATTGAAAGATGAAATCATGTTTTTTATCTGATGCTAG
Organism: Neopelma chrysocephalum; assembly: GCF_003984885.1. Classification (NCBI taxonomy): domain Eukaryota; kingdom Metazoa; phylum Chordata; class Aves; order Passeriformes; family Pipridae; genus Neopelma; species Neopelma chrysocephalum. Next base: position 7,450,528 of record NW_020897737.1, read on the forward strand.
CTTATTCTCATATAGTCAATCAATAAAGTTAACCTCTACTTAAATTCAGTCTGTTTTCCTAAAGACTGACATGGAATCTGACTCAAATGTAATACTGCCTTTAACAAAGTGAACCAGCAACCCTCTGTCAGCGTTAACTCCTACTTAGCCCAGTAAAATATAATAATTTTTCTTCCTAAAGCCTCATGCCAAACCTACATTTAATCTTGTAGTTTATTAGCTTCATCTAACCAGGACCAGGACAAAATATATCTGAAAGCTCAACTCTGTGTGCCATGCAGAATTCATACTTGACATTAATTCTCCTACTTCAGCTGCCACAAACCCCACTACAAGCCTAAACATAGCCTTAACACAGTAAAGCAGTCACCCCTCTCAAAATCAATTATATACTGAACCTGGCAGAATTAATCCAGGAGTTAGTTATTCAGCCTCTGCTGTCCTCAGTTCTAACTCTGGGTTAAAATAATCCCTCCCCTGCATCTTGCAGGATCCAAGCCAGGCTTCCTTCCCCTTCCAGGGATGATCTGGAAGTCCTCAAACACCCCATGATTAACCTTCCCTGCTCCAGGACTGCTCATCACAGTTAGACACGCAGCACTTGCAGGCAGAAGCATGGGATTGTTCCACACCTAAGCCCAGCCATAATGAAAACTACTCTAATTCATTCTCCTCCTAAATTCCAGGTAAGGTATTTGCCCATGTCAGCAACAACCTTTATTGATCTTAGGAGGACCAAAATATACAGCTGGCTCCACTGTTCTAAATTTTACTGCTGCTCTAACAGCAGTAGCAGGGATCTCCTGCCAGCTCCTGGTCTGACAAAAAGTAGTCGGGCATTTTCAGGGATGTCAGTCACAGTACCAACATGTGCAGCTTGATGTTAATTCTTGAGCTAGTGACAGATTCTGGTGTATACTGTCAAGCATAGATTAAGACTAGAGTTAGAGGACAGGAGAGAAAGAAGGCACTGGTAGATTTATTGCTTACTCCTGTGAGGCTGGGGTAGGAGTTTTTCACAAGTGAATGTTTTAAGGCACTGTTAGGAATTGATGAGTAGTGGCAATGTAATTTCATTAAGGCTAAGACTAGAAGCCATTTAAAAAGCCAAGTGTTTCTACATCATAACAGATCCACAGAGTAACATTTATATGCTTATAACACCAGTGCCTTCCCCTTGCTCTTACAGACTCCAGGGGTAAAACCAGCTTCTGCCCTCATGAGGGGCAGCAGTCATGACCACCAGTCTTAAGCACAAATTCTAACACAAATTCTGCCTCATGAAATCCTAGTGTCAGTATCCTATCATCACTATCTCCAGTTCTCTATCAGTCCTCAGACTTCATGTGGGCCACAGGCCATAGATAGCCTGAAGGCAGTTGTACTGACATTGTAAAATCAAGCAGGTTATCAGATCAGAAATATATGCTTCCAGTCTTTCCGTTTCGAAAGAGACCCAGGCGGCATTCATAAAGGCAGGAGCCAAGCATATTTAATATAAGTAGTAGTCAGGTTTATTTAATGAATCAACAGTAGTGTTTGGATTGTCAAATTACAGCCTCACAAATAATCCCAGACCTAATGAACCATTCCTCCAGTCAAATAGCTAGCTTCAGCTTCCTGCAAAAGTCAAACAAATGTCAGATGTTGCTGTTTTATATGTAGAAGTATTATTCTTAGTCTTTAGCAAGCTACAGTACTGCTGCTTAGATAAAATTTTCTCCATTAGTTTTCCACTTAAATTGCTTTGTCTGGTAATTTATATAAATAGTTCTAAGAATATAAGAACAACAACCTAACCATAGTGCCTCCACAAAAAAAACCCAACCAAGCAAAAAACAAACAAACAACCCCAAACCCCCAAACAAACAAACAAAACCCACAAAAAAATCCAAAACAAACAAAAACCCAAAAACCAAAACCACAAAACCAAACCAACCAACCAAACAAACAACAACAACAAAAAACCCAAATCAAACAAAAAACCCCCGCAAACAAAAAAAACCTTAGAGCTTTTCTTTTTTACACAATCAAAACCAAGCATCTACACAGCTTTCCAATTTACACATAACTGTATGTTTATACCTGTTCATCTTCTGAGCCATCACTGGTTAAGATAGACTCTGATGCTGGTTAGCTTGAAGTTTAGGGCCTTCATATATTAAACTTAATTCCCTCCCAATCCCTGCTGTCATAAATTGTAAAGTAAAATCAATGTCTAACTCAAAGCTTGCCAATCACAGCTATGAGACCTTGTTTGTTCTCACCCCATGCTCATCTACTTGCCAAAGCAGGAAGGAAGAGCATTCATATATATGAAAAACAACTACTGGTTTAAGCTGTGCAATTGTTTCTGGGTGACGACTATGCTGGGTTATGTTTTAGAAGGCTTTAGGTCATGGTGCTGCTTTAAATATTACACTTAGGTTTGTGTCTTGAATGCAACCCAGGTAAAAGAAGAATAATGAATAAACTGGGTCATTCACAGCTGGTGAGAATGTTCTGGTGGAAAGAAATAAGTATCACATTGTTGTCTGGATCAAGATGGGTTCACTTGTCAGCAAAGCATATTAGAGTTAGAGTTTGAGTCAGTAATGTCTAAATAAATAGTTTTACTGCTTAAATCATCTTATATCCTTGTGGCTAATGTGATAAAAACTTACAAAAAATCTTAATACATCTCTAATAATTTCTGGATGAGGAAAATGTGGCTAAGCTTCAGTTCAGGATTCAGGGCAGGAAAGACTGAATTGCTAAGATTGTTGTTATGCTCAGACAAAGGTTTAAATTTAATAACAATGAATATGGTAATCTCTGGTCTAAGGATAGATTAAAAAGTTTTCGCTTTTTGATAGAAGCAAGGTACAAGGCTTGTAGGGTTGGTCTGAGCTGCAATGGTGTAGTTACAACTCAAAGGGAGTCCTGAACAAGGGAAGGCTGCTAGAGTTTGGAAAAGCAAAGGATGGTACCTAGCATTCAGAAATAGATTACAGTTAGGGAGTTAGACTTGTATCTGTAACCTTCTAAATTTATAGAGTTAAGACCCTGGATGTCAGCAAGGACTGAGATTATGATTTATGATTCTAGCTTGTATTGGTGCAACAAGGCTGTGATATTGGCCTAACGTGGATCGGTTCTCAAGCTGAAAGCAGGTACATTAATTTCTATATCCTCTCAAGCAGCTAATACTAGGATCAGGGGCATCAGCAGAAGCAAATAATTTAAAATCAGTTCTAATTTTCAAGGATATGATAATAACTCATGGAAATTTGTAGACTAGTTATGTTTAAAGTTGTATTATGGTTTTGGCTGAGGTCAAAGGCAAGAGACCTCAATCTCCTGTTAGGAAGTGCAAGGAATGAAAGCTCATATGAAGCCTGTTATTGGAAAGTGCAAAAAGTTGTGGTACAGTTTTGAAAGGAGGTAGGATTTACTGCACCCCTGGAATCAATCAAGTTTCATGTTGGTGTTAGATTTTCAGTTAGGACTCAGCAGAACCTGAAATGCTAAGTTTCTTGCTCAAGTACCACAGGACAAAAGTAAGAGTTTGTAAAGATATGTTACCATCAGCTACTCTGCCGTGAGGATAATTTGGCTTTAGTGTAAATTGCAGTCAGGCTTGGAATCAGAAGTGCCTACATGGGTAATATTCTAAATTCTAATACTAAAATGAGGATTAGTGACAATGTTTAAGGGAGGAACATGGGAGTCACAAGGCTATGGCAGTAAATTTAGCATTAGGAATTCATTTTAGGGGAGCAGGGACTAAAGAGTGAGTTAGATTCATTGCTGGTCCTGGCTGGGCGAGGGCAACTGTCAGTAAGTTGAATACTTTGTTTTCATTCCAGGGTAACAGTAGTCACTGTGGTGCGTGAGTGGGTGTGTTTTGAAGTGTGTATATGTAAAGATATATGTATGTGTAGAATGTATGTATACATACACACATATGTCTGTATTCAGAGAGTTATATCTTAACTTAGGACTGAATCTAAGTTAGTTTTCAGGGACAGTTCCAAAATAAAGGAGCTGAATAATTTACTATTGTATCTGTAATTCCTTACATTCTTGAAGAAAGAAGTGGTTTTGGGGCAGTCTCTGTTATTAAGTGTGGAAGTAGAACTCAAGCCAGCAGCATTCCAGAACACAGAATTGTTGCTGAATTCTGAAAGTCCTCCAATGTCTCTGAGGCACAGTTTACACAATCTTCAGAAGCCAAAGAGGGTAAATGTATGTGCAGCTGTAAATGCAATAAAATTCAGCACCACCTTTAGCCACAGCTAAAGATTCATGTGCACTGCAGAAGAGAACCACACAGTACAACAAAACACTGAATGTAAGCACCAACTTCAATCCTACCCTGCACAGTCTTCCTGAAACATTTTTCTTCCCATAACCTGCATGGCTTTAACCTCAGCTTAAAACCAGTGACAACCTATAAAATTGTAGCCACTCCATCTCAGGGGGACAATTCTCTTGAACAGCATCCAAGGTCATCCAAGCAAGAAAGAACAGAAATATTTCAATTTCTACAGTAATCCATTCATTGACTTGTTTGTCGTTTCCTCTCTTCAACACACCTTACATGAATACATGCAGAAAAGAGGAGGATTTATGTTAATTATTTCACTGAAAACATCAATTTTGGTCTCCAGAATATAAAAAGTAAGGTTGGGTAAAAGGAGAATTTTAAAATAATTAGTTCACAAGTTTCACTTTGTTTCTTACAAAAATGGTGATCAGATAGAAACAAGTAATTACTTCATTGGTGACATAGTTCTCTCTTGTTAACATATAAAACCAATTATTAAAAACGAAGATATTTTAATATAATTACTACATTGATTCAATTTTTCTTGTTCTTTGTATTTCAAAAGAACATGACAGATAAGTTGCTACTATAATCAGTTTGAAGTGAATTCTGTGCTGGTAAATGAGGTCAGAGTAATGGTCTTCATAAATGATGTTTTCTGAAGTAGTGCTAGTTGGAAAATTGGACCTATTACTTCCTCTACAGAAAATTTTGATTTTTTTTAATATAAATTGAACTGCTTCATTTAATTACATTTGTTTAGAAATGTGACAATGTTTTCCTATGAAATTGAGAATATAAATGCCATTTTAGTATTTTCTCATATAAGCAGGGTCT